>NW_022589723.1:16903494-17223135 GCF_004348235.1 Phoca vitulina
CTCGCGGCCCTCTCCGCCTCTCGCGCCCCCCCCCCCCCCCCCCCCCCGGAACACCAGAAAATTCACTGCTTAGCTTGAAACTTGTGTCTGTTTGCCTCCTGCTTTCAAGCAATGTTGTTTTCACACTGGTAACATCAGATCCCTGAGATGAAGGTAAAGGGCGGAGGTGCGCAATGGGGCCCTGGGGTGACTTCTCTTCTTAGAAGGAAAGGTTGTCTGTCTGTGGGCAGTCAGCACTGGGGAGCAGGGACACCTAGCTAAGATCCAGTTGCCTTTGGAGGTGGAGTTGGGTTGGGAGCTTGTGAAGGCCAGCCTCAGGGCCCCGTTTCAGTTCAGTGCATTGCCTAAGCTGCTTAACGTGGGTGTTAACTTTCTCCTCAGTTTGGCCTAACTCTGTGCTGTTCTGGCTCCCTTTTGAGTCCATACATGTCCACTTGGACAGTGTCGTCTGGGCTGAACCATTCCACTTACTAATTGCATCTTGGTCTTGCCTCTGGACCTTTAATCCTAAACATCACTGCCCTTTTCCTCTTTTCTGAAATGCAGTTCCTGTCTATCTTAAAAGCTCAATATAATTCTTATCTTTTCCATATCCATCTCAATCCACAGCTTGTTCTCTTTCTCTGTATCCATGTTCCTTTTTCTCTGCATCTGCCCGTCTTTCCAACCTCTCATTTTTTTTGTTTAGCATTAAAAAAAACAAGTTAACTTACCAGAAAACCTTGGAAAACACAAAAGATACTTTCCTTATCATAGTACATGCATTGCTGTTTATGTATATATTTAAGGTTTTTCCCCCAAAGAATAATGATTTCATTATTTTTATAAAAACGATACATGCTTCATCTTACCCCTTCATCTAAAATAACTACCCTACTGGCCTACTTGCAATGCTTTCTATAATTTACTTATGTTTTATTTGTACTCAATAAATCTATGTTGAATGAATGAATCCATTTTGTAATTCTGCCATCCTCAAAGGGTTTCTTCCTCTTTTGCTATTGGAATTAGTAAGTTAAAAAAAAAAACAAAAACAACTATGAACATAAATCAGTCTGTGGGGTTCTAGAATCTCCTAGATTAGTGTCACTTGATATACTTTCTGAATCTAGCCATCTAACTCCAGCCAAATTTCCAGCTGAATTCTCTTGGCACTCAGCTTTCACTTTAGGGATCAAGATCCTATTGTATCTTGTCCTTGTTCCTTCTGAGTTTGTGTTTTGGTTGGTCCAAGAACTTAAGCAAACGTTTCTCTTAACCCTTTAGAAGATGAGATTCGTACTAAATGTGGTGCCGCACTTAGATTATATGAGGGGTGCAGAGATGTCATATGCCCCCAGCAGAGGACTCTGGAGCGTGCCTCCGCCTTCATTTCAGGGGCATACACTTTAACATATTCAGTGTTGACTACAACTCATTTTTCTCATCAGGGAGAGCCATTCCTTTCTCAAAGGGATGTGGAATCCAATGTTCTCTTTCAGCCAAAGTTGCTTTCTTTATCTAGTTATGAGTGTGATTTGGGAGATGTGCACCGTGAGGTGACAGTGCAAGGAGAGATGTTTACAATCAAACTATGGCTCGCAGCCTTTGCTAAGCCAGCCAGACTTCCAAAGCCTCATGTACACATACAATTGTTGTTTCCTCTTTCCAAATTTCTAATAGTTAGATTTGGAAATGCTCAGAGGCCATTAAAATTAAACACACAAAGGAAAATCCTTAAATCCTTTAAACGTTGTTTAGAGTGGCTACAGTCCATCACTAGGAACTGGCTAAGAGTAATTTAAGTGTTATTTGTGAGGCCTTGCCTACAGGTAGGAAGAGTCTAAGGGTGTGATATGATGTGTGGGTTTCTAGAGGCTCGAGGGCCAGGCTGATTTGAGGTGGGGGGGTGTCTCCTAAGGTGTGAACCAAGAGGGAAAAGATGAAGCTATGGTCAGAACCAGGAGAGGTGGGCGCATACGGCTGGCTCAGGGGTGGCCCTGCTGCTCAGATGCACTGTGCTGGGCTGGAAAACGAATCTCATTGCTTAGATTAGTAATCGCCTGGGACCATATGCTGACAAAGTGCTGGCCAGTTGCTGACTAATTTGTTTGGATCCTGTGATTTCCAAAGTCATGAGCAATAATCAGGCCTTTGAGCAAGCACAGGGCACTGACATGGACTGCTCTTTAGGAAGACATCTAGAGTAAAAAAAGCAACAAAAAACTTGTTATTTGCTTTATGGTTTACGTGTTACTCTTCACTCACATGATATAGTTGGAATCTCACAACAACTCTGGGTCACATGGTTATCTTCGTTTCATAGGTGAAGAAAGTGAGGTCAGAGAGTTACAGGATTACAGTTACAGTGATATGTGTTATGTACTGACCAGTGACTGTGCCACTGATGGGTAGGTTAGAGCTCAGAACCTCCCCCTTATCCCACAAGGCTAATAATGGCTCCTGAGCCACCCTGGAGCCACAAGAGCAGGAGAATTCTGGAATTTTCATTCATCCAATCTCTTGTGTGAGACTGTTAAAAGAGCTAAAATGAAACAAATTCTGAAGGTACGTTTTCAGGAGGAGCTGACCCCTGCAGTAGTCTTAAATACATTTGGCCATCTTGAACAGGGACAGGCCCAGGATGAATCTATGAACTTGACCACCTCTTCATATTCTGTACCTTTAAACCCTTGAGTTCCCCAGGTTTCTCGAGTTACTGTGATTTGGGCATGGCTGGCAGGAGAGGACGTAGTGTGGTAGAGAGTTAGATCAGTGAGACTAAACACTGACCTCTGTCAGACACTCTGGTCCTCTTTGTTGAAGACGAGTGTTTTCCTATCTCTAGGAAGGTCATCCTTGCATACAAGCCCTTAGCTTCAGGGAGACCATACGTGGTGTGGAAGAGGAGGCAGGGGACATCTGCCTTCCTGACAACAGTGGACCCATGGACTCTGGTGACCTACACCTATGAAAGCAAGCTGGAAACAAGTTTTCCAGCCTCCCATGAGACTCGCATACAGTAGTTACTACAGTGGCATTTCCTAGAAATAAACCCGGACAGAGTCACAGCAACTAAACATGAGCCACAGGGACCATCTTCCCCCAGGATTTGTATCCTTGCAACAGGGTCCCTGTTTCGTGCACCTCTGTATTCCTGCAATGACTAGCACATGTTTGCTGAATGAATAAATGAGTTAAATTAATTTTCTTCTATCCATATAGAGAAGTAATGGGTAGGAGGCCAATTCAAGAACGCACTCAAAGTCTAAGTAAAGGGTGGTGGTCAGGGCTGAGTATCTAGCTTTAAAAAAATCTGTTCATTCTATATTAATAGTAATAATGGTACTAACATCTAACATTGAGTGCTTACTATGGTGTAAGCACTCACTGTTCTAAGTGTTTTAAAACATTTGCTGTACTTGTCCTCATGTTTAGAGTACCTGCATGAAATAGTCCTTTTCCAGGCGCTAAACTGGTGTAAACACCTTTGAACACACACATTCAAATATTGATACATTCACTGTTCCTTTATGTCGTTCTCCCCACCCTCCTAACCTGTTCCTACTCTTGAGATATGACAGTCAAGCTCCCCAAATTAGGCAGCGTTCTGGGGAACAAAGAACTTTTTGATAGATGTTGTTTTTGTTTGTTTGAAAATCTGTTTAAAAGAGAAAGGCAGGGGCGCCTGGGTGGCTCAGATGGTTAAGCGTCTGCCTTCGGCTCAGGTCATGATCCCAGGGTCCTGGGATCGAGTCCCACATCGGGCACCTGACTCAGCGGGGAGTCTGCTTCTTCCTCTCCCTCTGCCTCTCCCACTGCTCATGCTCTCTCTCTCTCTCTGTATCTCTGTGTCTCAAATGAATAAATAAAATCTTAAAAAAAAAAAATAATAAAAGAGAAAGGCAAATGCATTTTCCATTACAATACTAATTAGGCTTGTGCTCACTGACATAACTGTTAATAATGCTGAATATTCCTTTTTCATTCTATAAACAAAGAGTGATACCAATGTTCTGCGGCCAACAGAACATTCTGTCTTGCATCTCAGTGTTTTTGACAGTGGTCTTTGAATTCACACACGGACTTTCCTTAAAACATTTGAAATCTCTGTAAGTGAAATAGAGCACAGGCTACATAGATTTAGTTTAGAGGAACATAAGGGATAAAGACTGGCTTCAGATGATTTTGCTGCTAGGAACATCCATATGGTAGGTTCCAATATTTTGCTGTTTTACAGATGAGGAAATGGAGGCACAGAACAATTTAGTAACTTGCCCAAAGTCACACAGCTAAAAGTGGCAGAGTTGGGATTCAAACCCATGCAGTGACTCCAGAGCCCTCCCTCTATGTATGCCCTCCCTCTTAACCACTGATGTGGGGCTGTATTAGGCTTTTATCAGAGAAAGGCATTTATTACTTAGATTTGACCACGTGCAATTGTGTGAGCTGTGTAAACAGTACATAAGGCTCTATCTTGGCATCCAGTGCTGGAACCTGAAGTCGACAGGAAACAGTTAGGCAGTGATGATTGATGTGAAGTGGGGGGCAGCAAGGACAAGCAGGAACCCATGAGGAGGGCCAGGAACAGGACTCAAACTCTCACCATCTCCGGGCCTGCAACTTTGATGATACCGGTGTCCTGCAGGGAAGCTAAACATGTACCTGGCCCAAGAGGCAGAGAAGCTGAAAGAAGGGTCAGTGGGATCGGGGCGGGGGCGCTGTGGACCGAGCTGTTGCTCCACGCTGGTGAAGTGAGCTGGCAGAGAAGTGATAAGGTGCATGAGCTGCAGTGGCACCTGGTGTCCCTGCTTAGACCACTGAGGCATCAAAATAAATGCCTTTCATCTTTCCTAATATATTTTTTAATTTGCTTGTTTCTCCTGTAACTACCTGGTTTCCTGGCCCTGCCAGCTTCCTCCTTCACCCCAGCTGCCTCCTTGGCCTTGGCATTGCTAGTGCCCCTGGGCTGCTCAGCCCTGACCACCACCTTGGTCCCAGCCCTGCCAGCCTCCTTGGCCCTGACCTTGAAGTTCCTGGCTACTTCCTCAGCCCATATGCCTTTTTGACCCTGGTTTTGCTGGCCATGCCATTCTTGGCTGCCTCAAGGGAAGGGAGAGGAAGGAGGAGAAAGGAAAAAGACAATTTATAAACTTTTAAATATCTGTTTTTCTTAAGTCTAGGATACGTGACTTGACATTACTCAGTATTCCTTTTGCTTGAATTTATCATGGATGTATCTCTGCCTTCTGACAGGTGAAATCATCAGAGGGTCAGCCATGACTTTACTAGACCCTCTGTTTTGAGTAGAATGAGGCTTCTGTGGATAGGAGGACAGCAACCTCTCACTGTGGAACGTGTTGCTCCTTTGCTGGTTTGGATTCGGAAAACACCTTCTATAGTCTTCATCTACCTAAGAGGACAGAATCTTGCCGCTCCTCTTTTTACTTTTTTGTTTTTTTTGCTTTCATTTTCATGGTTTTAAGTTTCCATGAAAGTAAATATTTTCTTTACATACAAAGCTGCTTTTCTTATAGTTAAATCTGTTTATTTTGGTCAAAGTGATTATCTCCTATATCAGTGTGTTCAAGCTGATTATGCTTTAGTAACAAGACCAAAGTCTCAGTGGCTTGACCCCCGACAAGTATGCCCACTCTGCATATTCCACACAAGGCAGCAGAGGAAGGAGTCTGTTCATCTGCGACATACAGGGACCCAGGCTTGGCGGGGAGGGCTCTATCTCAATATATTTGTCCATAATTCCTGTGGCCAGAGGAGGGGAATATTGCTAATCACTCACTGGCTTTTAACATCCTGTATGGAGTGACACCATCACTCCTACTCTCATTTCGTTGGCTCAAGCAAGTCATGTGGACGTGAAGAACTTTAGCGGGGATGGGGAAGTGCAGTGTGTTTTAACATGTGTAAGGAGCATGGGGAACATTTTGGCAACAGTCCTAATGACACCCACACTTCCCTGTGCTGTGTAGCTATGAGTTTCATCCTATCAAATCTAAGTGATGAGAGCCAATTTACTTTCTCATGTAAAATTATGAAGCTGGCATTTCTTTCCAGACACCTGGGACAATGAATGTTGTTCTTGACCAAATTCCAAGTATTTTCACTTAAAAATTAGACATACTGTGATCTCTTTTTATGTTGAACATTTCTCTCATACTGGCATTTTATCTGCATTTTGCTGAAATCCTTCCTAGTTCTTGCTTTGTCACTTTCTCCCTTGTCTTGTGGAGTTCACACAGACTCTTTTCAGGAGACTCTTTTTGTAGAGTCTTAGGGTATGGTCCAGGAAAACGTCTTTTGTTTGCTATTAGTTGTTCACTTCCTATGCCTTTGTTATTTTTCAAAGCACCTAGCTTCAGGTGGAAGGAAATTTCCTAATAAGAATTTCTAAATTAGAAACTGTGTACTTCTCCCTCTCCACATGAATTTGTGTCCAGTTTGTTTCCACACAAGTCAGGAGAAGTAACCAGGTATGGATCTAGGTAGGGACTTTGAGAAGGTTATTGCCAAATTTTAATAGTAATGACAACAAAATGATGACCCATTGTATCTGACTAGACGTTCACAGTTTTAGCCTCATGAGATCTCGATCAATCTTCATTCGTGTTGCAGGTTTCCCGATGAAAACATGACATGGCACCACTTTCTGTTCAAAGGCAGAGACATTGCATAGTTTTTTTTTTTTAGAAAACGCTTGAGGAAGATGGTTCTTCATATTGTCTTTAGGCAGGAATGGGGTGGGAGAGACCCAAGAATGAGCACCTGCAGCCCGTTAGTGCTGCTGGGAAGCCTTAATTCTATCAAGGGTTATTGATGCGCGAAAAAGACCAGGGACCACCTCCCTAGGAATAGCAGTAACATTTAGTCTTTTACTGAGAAACTTTAAAATGTTCTAAGAACAAGGAAGATAAAATTCTACTCAATTAACGCAAAATAGCAAGGTATATACTTCATTTCTGTATTTTAGTCCAATAGGGGAAAGGGAGCAGAGAGGATGCAATTCAAAAGGGAGCCCTCAGACAAAGAAAAAGGGAAAAAGAATCTGATAATGGGAGAGAGACTGATGTGTACACAGAGCTGGTTTATGGACAAGCACATAAACACGAACACAGAGAGACCATAAACCAACTCATGCCTGTGTGCATTCACGGTCCCCGGGGGGCTACATAAACACATGCGTAATCACGGGCTTCCGTGAAATAGCAGGTCCTCATCGGTCTCTGCAGGATATGACCGGTTATGTTTTTTTTTTATTTTTTATTTTTTAAAGATTTTATTTATTTATTTGAGAGAGAGAGAATGAGAGAGAGCGAGTACATGAGAGGGGGGAGGGTCAGAGGGAGAAGCAGACTCCCTGCTGAGCAGGGAGCCTGATGCGGGACTCGATCCCGGGACTCCAGGATCATGACCTGAGCCGAAGGCAGTCGCTTAACCAACTGAGCCACCCAGGCGCCCCAATGACCGGTTATGTTGTCAGCACCGTGAGAATAGGAACATCTCATGAGATGTTCCTGACAGTGCGCCCTTTTTCTCTTCCCTCATATCACACTGCATTTTGGAAAGTCTAGGTGTAGTGTGGGTCTACTGTCTTCAGTACTTGCCATGAGGAAATTAAGGGGAGGGTCCCATTTAGCCCGCGTCAGAGCTCTCTCACTCTCCCCTCTTGTGCCGTGCCCAGGCCACCTTCCTGGTCTGCGCTAGTGCATCCCTTTCCAAAGCAAACTCTAGCCAGCAGCCCTGGCAAGCGAGGTGGGCCTTGCATGGCAGATGACATAGCTTCTCACTTGCTTAATCTATTGTCATAAACTCCAACCTTTTGATCATAATGGCAAATAAATGAGTAATATAAGTAAATAGGAGTCAATTTTTATTCCTTTATTCAGTAAGTACTCAGTTGAAGGGCAACTACCCAAGCACTGTGCTAGGGACTGCGTATTAGTGATCAGTAAGGCTGGCAGGCTCCTGGTCTTCTTTATTCAGCGTTTTGTGGGAAGGCAACAATAAAATAAATCCTGAAGTGTTCCGATGAAAATATACTACTTATTTCTCAGATAAACACTGAGTTTCCCTTTGCCTCTCCTCATCCTTTTTGCTCCTTTACATTCCCCACCCCCTGTAATTCAATTAATAGAAGAAAGCAAAGACAAGAGCTCATTCCCATTTATGCTAAAATATTAGGACAGGCCAACTCTAGGCAAGTGTGACCCTTGTTTTCCATAGTCCTTCATTCAGCTCTGCATTGACCAAGACTCCTTCCCAACTCCCTAGGCTCCTTTTCAAATGACCTGAAATTGTCCAGTCCTTTCACTTTTTCCAAGAACAGTTTTAGGGAAGTTCTGGGAAATTCATGGGAAAGTAGTTTCCTCAAGAAAGAGAGGGAAAGAAAAATGCGGCTCATCCAGGAGCAGCTTTAGATTCTTCCTTTGCTGATGGGATGGGAGCAAGAAGTTGACATTTATTGAGAATTAGTTGAGAATTATTGAGAATTTATTGTTACATTCAAGGCTCTTTATTAGGTTCTAGGGTCTGGAGAGGAGAAAACGTCCCTGCTAATAGAGTCACGGGATTTCACTGCTACTGGGGGTGGGTGCCATAGTTTTGGTGACCTAGCATCCAGGCCCCTTTCCTAGGGAAATCTGCTGTGTGCATGTTGATGAGAGAGTGGGCTTTGCTTCCTATGGTAGAAGCTGGAGGGTCAGATTTGCCTCTCCCAAGTCTCTTGTCACCTGGGTGTGAGCAAGGGCCTTAGTTTCCTCCTGGGGTCCTGGCATGTGCTTATGTCTGGGGCTTTGAGTCTACTAGGCACAGGGTCTGTTGATAAGGTATTTTGAGTCTGATGTCATACCTAGACTTGTGAAGTGACCGTGACAGTGTTCTTCACTGCTATAAAGATGAAGACAGCACAGCCCTTGCCCTCCTAAAGCAGTGTGTGATAACTGTAATTAGAAGGGAGCACAGTGATTAGGGAGTGATGGGCTCTGTCTTGTCATCTGAATGGCCCCGGAGTTAACAGGGGCTTTGTGTGTTGCCAGAGTATAAAGTGCAGGTGAGGGTGACAACAGCGAGTGATACAAAGGTTTCAAGACCAGAGGAGTAGAGTTTATTGTGACACAGACAATGCTGGCTCTCACCGCTCTTGGAAATCTGAGCAAGGGAGGTTGTAAACATGTGGGATGCCCTGACTCTCCACAGACAAAATGGCATTATGCTGTGGATTTGAAAATATTCACAAATGACTCTTGGAATGTAGTTTTCCATGGATTAATGTGGTTTGTGTTGAAAGTGCATATATATATATATATATATATATATATATATATATATATATATTTTTTTTTTTTTTTTCTTTCCATCTGTGGTTTTGCTTCTAAGAGCAGGTAAAGATTTTTTTCCTCTTAAAAGTAAAATGCTGATTTAATTTAGTGTTTGGGAATGGGATGCTAATGTGGCTGAAAACAGCAGTTCATTTTTTGTGGGTTTGACCATTTCAGAAATGTCACATTTCTGAAAAATATTATTAGGAAAATAAATTTGAAACCACAGTCCAATTTCAATGAGGAATATATAGTGTTTTTCCATTCTACCGCTTAAATAGTCCCAAGATTCTATGCCTCAGAGCAGGGACTTATAACTTTGCTGCATAGGAAAACAGAGGACTCCAGAGTAGATTCTGAAGTGGTTTTCCCCATCCACCTCTGGGTTGCTGTTCTTGGAAAACAACTCTTGGGTTAGCCCAGTGGAGCCTTTTGTTTTGAAGAGAAATTGGCCAGTAGCATGCAGCTTCATGGGGGTGCAAAGGCAACTAAAGATTTGACTGCTTTTAGCCCCTCACCCAAACACCGGGGAAGTATTTTGGGGTATGAGAGTCTCAGAAAGATTAATTATATACATACATGAGAAGGATTTCCAGTTCTTCCAGACCAGCATATTTATTTATTTTGTTTTGATTAATTAGGCTGAGGTGAAGTTTTTACCCAAGCCTGATACCCCAAATAGTTATCATTTTTGAGCTTGCTAGCTGAAGACCAGCGTTTTGCATTCTTCCATATCCACACAACCTTTATGCAGTTTGGTAGTATGAGGCTACACGAAGAAACTCTGTGTATTGAGGATGAGGAAGACGATGGTCTAACTGTACTCTGCACTCCTCAGATGGACTCCTAGGACACACTGGTGGAACCACCCTTGTAGAAGGAATAATCAGTGAGGGAGACTTGAAATCCAGTCATGTGGGGAGAGCTGGATGGTTGGTCTGGAGAGGAGAAAACATCACTGCTAATAGAGTCGCGGGATTTCACTGCTACTGGGGGTGGGTGCCATGGTTTTGGCTACCTAGCATCCAGGCCCCTTTCCTAGGGAAATCTGCTGTGTGCATGTTGATAAGAGGGTGGGCCTTGGTTCCTATGGTAGAAGCTGAAGGGTCAAATTTGCCTCTTCCAGGTTGCTTGTCACCTGGGTGTGAGCAAAGGGCCTTAGGTTCCTCCTGTGCTTATATCTGGGGGTTTGAGTCTACTAGGCACAGGGTCTGTTGATAAGGTATCTCGAGTCTGATGTCATATCTAGACTTGTGAAGTGACCATGACAATGGTCGCTGCCCGCTTCCCTTGGCTTCTGACTCATTTGTGCCTGGTCTTCTTGTATTCTAACAGAGAATAGGTATATGGAATTCTTGTAATTCTAATAGATTTTGTGAGCTCCCTAATATCTTTAAAATAAATTCCTTTTTTGATTAAGTTAGTCCATGTCGGTTTCTGTTGTTTACAAACAAGAATCCTGACTGACATAATTGCTAAAAGCCTGTAATGGTTTCTTATTTCTAGCTGGAATTTTAAACCTGGATCCAAGGATAGCTTTATCGCATCTTGTGTATATGTTGTACTATATGTAGAATTTTGGATATTTGTGCATTCAGATGCGGGGAGGGTCTCTAGCTTTTATTTGATTCTCAAAAGTTTCTCTAACTCTAAAAAGGCCAAGAACCACTTATCTGCAGGATACCTTTAAATTTAAATACTTTTAATTTAAATACCTTACTTAGGATAATGTACAAAACTTTGATGATCTGGCCTCTGTCTACTGCTTCAGTTTTCTCTTTCATTGTGTTTCCTGTTGCTTCTCCTCTTTGTCCAGGTTCTATGCAAGTCACACCTAAGAATTTAGAATTCTCTAAAAGCACCTCATGTTTTTTAATCTCCATGTCTTTGCTCGTGATGTTCCTTCTGCCTTAAGTTCCCAGTGCTTTTCTTTGCTCTTTACCCCACCTTTTCGTTGGTTTTCTGGGGACCTACTCATCTTTTAAATTCAGCCGGCTTCACCTCTTCTGTGAAGGTCATAATCTCTGTGCTCCATCGCCTTGGCTCACCTGATTCCAGCTTTGCCAGCAGCCCATGTCATGTTAGCAGCTGGTGTGAGCATGTCTTCGTCAGCTTGGGGCATTCTCCAAAGTCACTGAAGGTAGCTGTGCTGCCCAGGCACATCTTTATGGAGAAGTTAACCCCATTTGGGGGCAACAGTGGGCATGTCTGTGGATAAATGCCTCAGGCTTCCCAACTGCTGATGGGCCTATTCTGAGGCACCTTCATGGTTCTTCAGAGAGGCTTCTGAGCAACTGGGCCCCCAGTTGTCCACAGTGGTGGCCTGTTCTGCACCCTCTATTGGCCTTTCTTCTTTCCTGTCTCCCTTTCCTTACTCCTCTGCTCCTGCTTCCTAGATTTCTGTTACCTGCACCCAAGGCTTTGTCTCAGCCTCTGCTTTCAGGTCAACCCAGATCAAGACAATCTCTTGGCGTCGTGCCTCCATGTTAGCTCTGAGGAGCTGCCTTAGCATCTATTGCCTTTATTGTCCTTATTTAGTGATTTCTGTCTAGTAAACAATTATGTCTTTTTTATTTAAATTTTTTTAAAAATTTATTTTCATTTATTTTTCACTGTGGTAAGAACAGTTAACGTGAGATTTAGCCTCTTAACACATTTTAAGTGTGTATTATTGTTGACTATGGGTACGTTGTTGTACATCTTACTTGATAATCATCTTATTTAGCTGAAACTTCATGTCTGTTGATTAGTAAGTCCCCATTTCCCCTTCCCCTGGCCCCTGGTAACTACTATTCCAGCCTTTGATTTTGTGAATTTAATGACTTTAGCTACTTCCTGTAAGTGGAATCATGTAGTACTTGTCTTTCTTTTGTTGGCTTATTTCATTTAGCATAATATCCTCAAGGTCCATTCATGTTGTTGTATATTACAGAGTTTTCTTCATTTTTAAGGCTGAATAATATTCTTTTATATGTATATACTACATTTTTTTAACCCCTTCATCCACTGGTGGACATTTAGTTTGCTTCTACATCTTAGCTATTGTGAATAGGGCTGCAATGAACATAGCAGTGCTAGTATCTCTTTGAGATCCTGATTTCAGTTTTTTTGGACGTATACCCAAAAGTGGGATTGCTGGATCATACAGTAGTTCTATTTTTAATTTATTTTAAATAAATTAAATTTTTTGAAGAACCTCTGTACTGTTTTCCATGGGGGCTGCACATTTTGCATTCCCACCAACAGTGTGCAAGGGCGCCTGTTTCTCCACATCCTCACCAACATTTGGGAATAGTAATGTTTGTTAAACTATTACTTCTTGAGGGTAAAGAGCTCATCTTATTCATTAGTGTTCCCTCAGTTTTAAGAAAGAAAACTGTACCCTCATCAATGCGTGAAAAAACATAAGACATGAGAGCTTTCTTCAGATCTCTCAAGGGCTGTCTGTGTTTACATATCTCTGGGGAGCAGAACTAACAGTAGAAGTTACTAGAACACAGAGTTTAGTTCAATATGGAGTTGTCAGTGCACATGGGGGGGGTGGTATTTGTTAGTAACAGTGGCTCATTATGGCATGATGACCCACTTGGTTTGCCCACTCTTCCCTCTCTAGCCAAGAATTCCTATAATAGAGAGTTTTATGGAAAAAGAGTCCCACATGCAGATGCCTACAGGGACCAGGCAGCCATGCAAACTAGTGAGGTGGGCTGAGTGTCAGATAATTGGGAATGGAGGGAACTATGTGGAAATAAAGTGTGTGTGTTCTGTCTAAAAGGGGTAGCTGCTCCTCAGCTCCAGTCAGCAGCCTTTGTGCAAGAATATAGGTTCAGTGCTGCCAGATTTCAATTTTTCAAGGGAAAACAGAAATCTGGATTCATATATAAAAATTCTCAGTTTAGAAAACAGTATGTGGGTCAAGAAGGCATCACTGTGGCTGGGTGTGGACCATGGGTTGTTAGTTTGCAACCTTTGTGTAGCATGTGTAGCAAAGGATGTTAAAACTTCAGGTGTGAGGACAGCCTCCTCGAGAGACTGCCCCAGGTCCTGGTCAGTTTACTTTCTTCGGGTCTGTAAATACACTCTGCCTATTCCCAGCTCAGGCCTTTGGTCATCCTTTCTTTGTGGCAAGGAAGCTCTGTGGTACGGGCTCTCCTTTGATCCTTCCCATTACTGTTCTTCCTCCACCAAACCCTATCCTCTTTAGTGCACCTTCAGCATTTCTAGCACTTGGATGTCTGCTGCAGTTCATCACTTTCCAGTGGTCTCAGAGCTTGTTTTCTCTGTTTAACTGGGTTGTTGAGTTCATATCCAGGGCTTCTATTTCACATGTCTTTCCTATCATTTGGAGCATGGTGTGGGGCACGTAGCAGGTGCTCAAAAAGAACTATTGGTTGACTGACGCTAGGTGGCCATCTTACTCAGGGCTTTTGTCATCACTCTTAGTAGAAGCTGAGGTAATAAAAAGGCTCTTAAGTAAAAAAAGAAAATTAAATTAAATCAGTGGGGCTCTTTCAGAAATCAAATAGGCATGTCTGCCATCTCCTATTGACCTGCTGTTGTTAGAGCTTTTATGAGGAAAATGGTGCCCAATGTGTTACTTCTGTCACAGGCTTTCTCATCCTTTCTCACTAAAGATACTGCAAAAGACCCAATCATCTGTTCCCCTTTTTAGATCCATTGATTAGAGATGGGTTCTGATCATAAGCTATGTGGCCATCCTTTTAAGGTAAAAGTGAGCAGACACCTTTTTGTTACAAAGGTTGTCTAAAAAAAATATTTTAACTGATTATGATGATTTATTTCTCTTCCTTCCCTTTTATTTGAAACACATCTTGTTTGTTTTAGAAACCTCCTTTCTTCTATATCTGTGAAGCAAAACACAATATAAACAATTCTGTCATCTGTGATAATGGGTATTAGGTACACTTTGGACACAGGAGCTTACTAATTATCTTTTAACCTTTTAGTCAACTTTTCCCACTTTTTTGGTGAAGGTGCTAGTAAGCATAAATTGCCAAAATAGGTCTTCTCTATTGCATTTGTCCCATAACTGTTTATTTTGCCAAGTTTCAGTGCAGTTTTGCTACAAAGACAAGGAACTGACCATTCTTTCAGTGAACACTTATTGAGCCCCTGTGGTGTGCCAGACCCTGTTTCAGCTGCTGAACATACAGAAGTGAAATTCTGTAGACAAGGAAGGCCCTTGCTTCCCAGGGCTGACCTTCTAGTGGTGAGAAACAAGCACAAACCGATGAACAAATATATACACAAGACATTTGGGATGGTAGTAAGTGTTGGGAGAATAAAATAGGATGGGGAGAATATATATGTGAGGGAGTTACTCTAGATTGGAGTTGAGGAAAGGTCTCCTTGAAGCTGTGACAGCTGAGACTTGAATGACAAGTGGGGGCCAGCCTTGTCAAGATCAGGGGGAGGAGCATTCCAGGCCAACAAAACAGCTCCTTTCACAGGGCCTACGGCAGGAACCCCTGTGGTGAGTGTGCTGGCCCAGGAAATCAGAGGGATGGGGAAGTTTAGAGCTAACAGAATTATTATACAAGTGAATTAATTCAACTGCTTTTGCAGTTTAAATGTTTATGGTCGTGATCATTTAGATCTTAGAATCTGTGTCATGATTTCAGGATTAGACTCAGTCATTATCCAAGATTCACACTGGAGAAAGTCAATCTTTCAAAGTTTGTGTGGTGTATCCTGCTTTGAAGCCTCAAATTTCCCATGATAGATAGGACACTAATAGTGTCTGGTGTTATATTCTTAAATTTGCCTTGGAAGTAATCATGCATGTGGTGAACAAGTAACAAACAACTTCCTTCATCTTTTACTATAATAATTGCTCTCAAGGATTGTAAGAGCTTATAGACAGTTGGAGCATCCAGTTTTAAAGTTAACTGGACAGGGAAGAAAGCTATTGTGGATAAAGTTTCAGATTTTCTTGGATTTTTTGGTATCTGCATATCAAGAGACCCGGTGAGTTGCCAGCACATAACATGCCAGAATCCTGGATCCAGAGAGCATTTGTGATGTCCAGCCAACACAGAACTGCTTTTCCTCCCAAAGGGTGGTCTCCAAATCTGTTGTAGCCTTTGGCAAGATTTTTATGTCACAATTGGAAACAGATGCCCTTTCTGCCCTCTCCCTTGTTGTCAGAGTTACTACCGTTGCGGGGGGGCAGTGTGAGCCGTGGTGGTCTGTCATGCACCTTCAGAAGGCCCGGCCTCAGTAGACGTTCCTGTTCAGAAGCCTTGTATGAAACACTCTGCAATGGAGAATAGATGTGAGAAGGTGCCAGGTTTGTGCAGTTCTGATCATCTGCTCGGGGCATTCTGAATATTTCTTGTCACAAAGCAAAACACGAGTCCTAAGGTTTAGTATAAAACATCTCTCTGGGGGCGCCTGGGTGGCTCAGTTGGTTGAGCACCTGCCTTCGGCTCAGGTCACGATCCTAGGGTCCTGGGATCGAGCCCTGCATTGGGCTTCCTGCTCAGCGGAGAGTCTGCTTCTCCCTCTCCCTCTGCCCCTCTCCTGCTTGTGCTCTCTCTCTCTCTCTCAAATAAATAAATAAATAAATAAATAAATAAAATCTTTAAAAAAAATAAAACACCTTTCTGGATGGTTTCTATTTTAGAATATTTAATCCTAGTGGAAAATATTTCATCCTAGAGGACTATATAATCCTAAAGAAAAACTAAAACATACTGTCCCTAATGGACTATATTGAGTTTTATCCCAGGATATGGCCCTAAAATGTGCCTGTATTTTATATACATGACACTGGGAATCCAGACTATCAAAAATCACTGTAAATTCTTGACTAAAAGAGACTTATTAGATATAACAATGAAATATAATGTGTGGGCTTTGTTTGGATCCTGGTGTAAATCAACTAAAATTTAAATGACAACTGGGAAAATTTAATATGCAAGAGTAGTATAGAGTCAAGAGAGTGTTTCCAGCTGGGGCCATCATGGCTTCTCGGAGCATAAAAAATTTAAACTGAAACAGGTGAAATTTTGAGAGGGAGAGAAAGGCCAGGAGATGATTTCTGTGTGGCTACCAGTATCCTGAGAAGCGAGGAGTGTTTGAGTAACTCTAAGTAGGGGAGTTTGGCTGGAGGAAAGACCTCCTGCTGGGACCGAGCCTGCTGAGGGCAGGAATCTGGATAATGGGAAACACTGGCGAGGCAGTAAAGGTTTGGGGCAA
Organism: Phoca vitulina; assembly: GCF_004348235.1. Classification (NCBI taxonomy): domain Eukaryota; kingdom Metazoa; phylum Chordata; class Mammalia; order Carnivora; family Phocidae; genus Phoca; species Phoca vitulina. Next base: position 16,920,030 of record NW_022589723.1, read on the forward strand.
GTACGGCTGTGTGTCAGGAGCTCAGTCTGGCAGTGTTGTCCTTAAGGGAGGTTGCGGGGAGGAGAGATTAAGACAGCAATATCAATTTAGAAGCTACTGAAAAATAGTTCAAGTGGGAAAGGAAGAAAAGCGTAAATCTGGGTGATGACAGTGGCGATATAAGGGAGGGATGATTACAAGGCATGTTGCCAAAGAACTGACTAGATTTGATGACTGAATTTAGGGCCTCTTTGAAAGAGAACAGGAAAATTCATATGAATTTTGCATCATTTCATTGATGTCAGTAGTTAACTGTAAGTTTAATATACCTAATGTGACTGAATTGAGACTGTTTTTAATTTTTTATTTATAGAAAGGTAGCCCCAACCTTGTAATTACTGAACTTTACACAAATCCTAAGAATGGCTTCACTTCCTCTAGCCATGGCTGCCTTTTTACCCATCTCCAAGAGTTGGACAGTGCTGTGGAAGGGGAAAAAATGTGACCTGAAACTTTAATAAAATTTATTGGTTCATTAAGTGAAATGTGACAGCACCTCTGAAAAAGTAGTAAAAGTCTAGGGAGAGAAACCTGGAGGCCGACACTGGAGGATCAAGTCATGTAGAAAAGGCTACCTCGAGAGGGTGTTCATTGTCCAGTGGAGTGGCAGAACCAGCTGCAAGGAGGGAGCTGGGGAATAAATCCTCTGACCTACTCTCTTCCCTCCCATTTCTCAATGATCTCCCTTTCCCTAGTCTAGACGGCAAGGGAACCCAGGGGTGTAATCATATGGGTCAGCCTCCTGAGAGTAGAACTGGGGGTGCAGACAGAAGGTGACGGTCAGAGCATCCTCTTTACAACATCTAACAACCATAGGGGAAGGGGGAAGCCTTGGAAGGAGATCTTCATAGAATCATAAAATGTTAGACCTCGTTTTAGAGATGGGGAAATAGAACCGTGTAGAGGTAGCAACTGGGTACAGCTAATTGTCACAGAGCTGAGAAGAAATGACAGACCTTGTGATTCGCAGCCCTGGCTCTTTCCAGGAGGCTAGGTAGCTTCCACAGAATCACAAATTCCCCAGGGCCACAGCACCAGCTCAGCCACTTCAGCAAGGCTGAAAACGGTAAGGGGGTCCCAGTTGTTATTCAAGGGAGTGTGTACGCATTATAGATAAAGCCATTGCAATAGGACGTGTTTCTGTAACTGAAGTTAGAGTCATTGTGGATAATCTAGAAAGTATAGCAATGTGTTAAGGAGAAAATAAAATCGCCCATAATGTAACACAGAAATAATAACTGTTAATGTTTTGGTGCTTTCTTCAAAGTTTTAGAAATTCAAATTTACATAAATTGTGTATATGTGAATGCAAAATTAGGATCAATTGTACATACAGTTTTGTATCTTGTTTTTTCACTTGATAGTGAATAATTTCCTATGAGTAAATTGTCTTAGAATCTGAGTTCTAATAGCAGTAACATTTTTAACGGAGGTAGCTTAATTTTTTTTTTTTTAAAGATTTTATTTATTTATTTGAGAGAGAGAGAATGAGACAGAGAGAGCACATAATAGGGGGGAGGGTCAGAGGGAGAAGCAGACTCCCTGCCGAGCAGGGAGCCCGATGCGGGACTCGATCCCGGGACTCCAGGATCATGACCTGAGCCGAAGGCAGTCGCTTAACCAACTGAGCCACCCAGGCGCCCCCGGAGGTAGCTTAATTTTTAAAATGTTTCCTGTTATTAGACATTTGTTTTCTATTTTCTGCTATGATAGATAATGCTGCTGTACGTGTGTGTGTGTGTGTGTGTACATATATAAGTAATTGTGCTTATCTGCAGGATACATTTTTATAAATAGAATTGCCAGCATAAGCATTTTCAGTGGTCCTTTCTGGTGGGTCACAGTGGAAAGAATGTGGCCCGGGGATCAGACATCCTGATTGCGACTCCGCTTCTCCAGTTTCTGGATGTGTGACCTCAGGCATGTGAGTTCAGTCTGCTGTCTGTTAAACAGGGGTCATGCTGCCACCCCCCCAGTGCCCTGAGAACTCCGTGAGACAGTGCCTCCAAAGGGCCAGACGTGTAGCGAGTGCCCAACACACGTTACCTCCCCTCCTCCCCTGGAATGAGTTCGTTTGCACGCACGTGTGTGCACACGTCTGGGTGTGCAGAATGAAGGGAAGAAAGTGTGCTCCTGACACTGTGTCCCGTATCAAGAAAAAAGTAAAACTGACTTGAAAAGAGACAAATGTAGACTATGAAGGTTTCTTTCGGTGAAAGAGAGACCTATTTAAAGTCTAAGGTGTTGATAATGAAGATAGACACGGAAGTCCTCAATGACTATTTTTCTTTGCACTGGGTTGTCCAGTAAATATCTCTAATTGTTGCCCGTCCCCTTTCTTCCTAAGTGCTCATCTTCAAACCCTACCAGCGGGCAAAGCACGTGTACAGCGAGGCTGCGCGGGTGCTCCGCTTCAAGAAGATATGTGAGGAAGCACCTGACAACACGGTCCAGCTGCTGGGGGAGTTAATGAACCAGAGCCACGCGAGCTGCCGGGACCTGTGCGAGTGCAGCTGCCCCGAGCTGGACCAGCTGGTGGACATCTGTCGGTGAGGCTGAGAGAGCAGCAGGGCGGCGGCGGGGCCACGCTGCCAAGGAAACGGTCTAAATGGATGAAAACAATGCAATATTTTCATAACCCTCTAAGTGAAAGGAGACCCTGCCTCACTTCCTGAGGTGTTGTATACAGAGCTAAACTTGTTCCCTCCTCAGTATCTGAGAGAGAAAGATTGGAGATCTGACTCCAGAGCTTTATGAGGCTCCAGGTGTGGAATCAGTTCTTCCCATCTTTCCGTCTTGGGATGACTCGGTAGATTTTGGGGAGCTTTGCTTAGACGGGGACGCTGTTGTTACTTTCTCACCATGTTTTCATCAGTGGTATCCACTACAGCGGTGCCCTGCCAGCATCTTCTATTTGGTATCCTACGTTTGGTAGCTTTACTCAAAAGAAAGGAGAAAACAGAAAGAGGGCCTCAAACCTGATCGGAGTGTATTCGGGGGCAGGGGAGGTTGCTGAAGGAGTTACTCGGAAAGCCGGCATCCTCTGCCGTCCAGATTTAGGTTAGGCAAGTTGGAGAAGTAAGGATTTGACAAAAGCCTGTTTTATAACTGTTTGGTTGAGACAGAAATGTAAAGAGGAAAACTCTTTCACAAAGCCTGACAACAGTTTCCTTATAATTGTTAGAGAATGGGGGTAATGGATAGAGTAGCATGGTCACTTTACCCAGAAGGGATCTCACTGACCTTGGGAAAACTGAAAGGGAAATTGGGAGAACTCTCAAATGGCTAGATGTTATTTCCACTGTGAGAAGATGTTACAGAACTGCCTGCAATTAGTCATGAAAATATAATTAACCACTTGGCGCCTATGGCTTGCCTCACTCATTGCTACACTCCCAGCTTGAAAAGTATAAATCAACTAGCTCCAGTGATCACAAATGGCATGTATAACCCAACTTGTAGAGAGATTTGAACATAGCATTGATGAGGATCCTTCTCTTGACGTCAGAGTTTGCTCACTAATTGCCAAAAAGCCTTCCGGAGCTTGTTCCATTAAAAGTGCTCTTTTCTGAAAGTATCAAGGGCCCAGTAAATGGAAGGGACAAATATTGTTCAGTTCTGGAAATCAGAGGAAGTGGGATGATTTGTGCAGAAATCAGGAAGAAGTGTCTTTGCCTGGAAGGTAGTGGGATAGTTTGAATCCCACATGAAAGGCAGTGAAGGGGCATTTGCCAGCCTCCTGGACTTCGCTAAAGAACTTTCTCTTCCTGGGATGGCCAATCAGCTCTTGCTCTTTTGGAGTCTACATTCTCATGGGGAAAGAGGGAGGGGACAATTAAAAATAAATCGAGTGGTAGTAATAAGTGCTATGGAAAAAAAACAGAGAAGGGATAGAAGGCACCAAGGTTGGGTGGATAATCTTTCTAGGAATTGGCTGAAGAAGGCTTCTCTGAGGAGATGATGTTTGAGCAGAGACCTGAAGGAAGTGAAGAAAGGAGCACGGCAAGTGCATAGGCCCTGAGGTGGGGACGTGGCTGCCACGTGTGAGGAACAGCTAGCAAAGCAGTCAGGTTGGAGGGCAGTCAAGAGCGAGAGAGTGGCAGGTGATGAAGGAAGAGAGGTTGTGGGGGAGGCATACAACGTGGGCCTCGTGGGCCATCGGAAGGACTCTGGCTTTGGGTGGAAAAAGGTGGTAGTGGAAGCGCTGCAGGATCTGGTGCCAGATGTGCCTCGAAGGAAGATGCAAAACATCACCCTGGTGAAAGACAGGAATCGAGAGGACTGCTGGGCTTTTTGCCTGAGAAATTTTCCTCGTTCCTCTAAAAGCCTCATTTTGAGAAGCCCGATTTCACAGTTTGGGTTCGGGATTATCTCGTAGTACCATAAGGTAGGAGAGTAGGAAGGAGCCTGTGAGATCCGAGAAGGCACTGAGAGGTGAAGTGATTTCAACCATATCATGAGTCAGTGCGAAGCCGAGCTCCCGACCCAGTGTTTTTGCCACACCTCTTTCTCTTCCCTTGGGTTTACCAAGATATGGAATGTGGGTCATTTTTTTTTTTTTTTTAACCTATTTTCCTCTCCTGGCTTTAAAGCTTTAATAATGGAAACTTTGGTTGTTATAGGGTGCGGTGTTTGAACATTGAACAAAACCATGCTGAGCGGGGGAGGCAGTGTGTATGGTAGGAGGCCAACTGCGTTTAAGTGAGGAAGGTTGAGTCCTAGCTCTGCCACTTTTCCTTTTGAGCCCTGTGTCTTTTTCTGTTCTAGCAGTCCATAGTGGTGTGTATGTGTATATATTTTAAAGATTTTATTTATTTGAGAGAGAGAAGAGAGAGAGAGAGAAAGAGAAAGGAGCCCGATGCGGGACTCGATCCCAGGACCCTGGGATCATGACCTGAGCCGAAGGCAGACACTTAACGACTGAGCCACCCAGGCACTCCAGGTCTATATATTTTTAAAAATGTGGTTCCAGTGAAAGATTTAGTGGCTATGTCTTAAAAGGGTTTAGAAGTGCACCTTTTATTTATTATTTCACTTATTTGTTTTTGGAAGCTCCTTTCTTAATAGCTTAATTAATACTTGAATTTAACACTTAAATACTTTATTTCTTAAAATATTTCTGTCTAGCCCATTTTCATCTGCTATATTTTCTGAGGAAAATTCAGTTGTGTCTAGTATAAGGAGCGCCCTCCCCTTTTTATGGTTGTTTTTGTTTGGGAAGTCAATTGCTAAGCATCAAAATTAGTTTCTACCTATTCCATAACCATATAGGGACCAGGTTTCCCATATTGAAAGGTTACCTTTGGGCATGTTGTAAATATTGGCCAGAATAGTTGTCAGGTCCTTAAACTTCTTATATAATTATTTTTTTCTTTGCTGTCACTGTGACCAGAAGATATTCTTCAAATGTTCCTGTTGGTTGCCAGTTACTAAAAGGTCCTAAGTGGCGACGAACCTCAGAGGACAGCCCCCCAGGAACTCTCACTGATGCCATTCTTCCCTTGAGCAAGCAAAAGCTTTTCAATTGGGTATTTGTGTCCTATGTGACACCGAAGTCTAAACCCCACTTTCAAGAGCTCTGACACACACTTTTTTGTCTGTGGACATAAGGAGGAAGAGGGAGGAATGCAGAAGAATGAAAAAGATAGTGGTGATATGGGGTGGCTAAAACTGGGAGAGAAGATGTGTAATAGAGAGTAGTAGATGGTAAAAGTGTGGAAAGGTTCAATGAAAAATGAGACATTCTTAAGCTCTGGTTGCTCCTGAAGCTTCATGACTGTTCACTGGGTCGGGGAGCTGAGGTGTGGGTTGTGCTGGGAAGGGCCCTGACAAGGCCTGGGGTGCCGGTACATAAACCCAACTTCTGGGAGGTTAGTATTTTGTTTAAGAATCATGATCATCTCCACACTTCCCTGTCCCTTTAAAAATGTTAACAACCAAAATAATAATAAAAATAATAATAATGATAAATAAAATAAAATAAAATAAAATAAAATAAAATAAAATAAAAATGTTAACACCAATGGGGAAGGTGTGACTAAGACTGGGCAGCCTGAGAAGGTTGGTTGCCTTTTGGGAGACAGAAGAGGACAGAGGAAAGCTGAAATGGGTACAAGAAGGAGCAAGGCCAGAGATAATCTTTACTTCCTGATCCACTTTAGAATTCCTTTATTTTTCCTGAAGCCCTGCTTGGAAACTATGTGCATGAAAAGACAACTAACTGATTGAGCTAATGAAGGATTTCAATGCGTAGATACCTAGGCCACTACATACAAGCTAAAATCTTTTTTTAAGTTTAATTTTTAAAAAGTTTATATTAAATTCCAACTATTGAACATAGTGTAATATTAGTTTCAGATGTGCAATATAGTGATTCAACACTCGAGTACATCACCCTGTGCTCATCACAGCAAGTGCCCTCCTTCATCCTCATCAACTGTTTAACCCACCTCCCTTGCCGCCCTCCCCTCTGGTAACCATCAGTTTGTTCTCTATAGTAAGAGTCTGTTTCTTGGTTTGCCTCTCTCTCTCTCTCACTTTTTTTCCCTTTGCTCATTTGTTTTGTTCCTTAAATTCCACATAGGAGTGAAATCACATGGTATTTGTCTTTCTCTGACTGACTTATTTCACTTAGCATTATACACTAGCTCCATCCATGTCCCGTTGCAAATGGCAGGATTTCATTCTTTTTTATGGCTGAGTAATAGTCCATTCTGTGTGTGTGTGTGTGTGTGTGTGTGTGTGTGTATACACATACATACTACATCTTCTTTATCCATTCATCAATCGATGGACACGTGGGCTATTTCCATAACTTGGCTATTGTAAATAATAACTATTGTAAACAATAAAAAAAATAACTGCTATAAATATTGGGGTGCATGCATCCCTTTGAATTAGTGTTTTTGTATCCTGTGGGTGAATACCTAGTAGTGTGATTGCTGGATTGTAGTTCTATTTTTAACCTTTTGAGGACCCTCCATACTGTTTTCCGCAGTGGCTGCACCAGTTTGCATTCCTACCAACAGTGCAAGAGGGTTCCGCTTTCTCCACATCCTCACCAACACCTGTCATACAAGCTGAAATCTTAATGTGATCTGAGCTAGACTACATTCAAAAGGCATCTCTAGGTAGCTAGCCTATAAGGATACTGTGTAAGAAGCTACTATGTGACCCAAGTGGAGAGAAGAGGGGGAGAAAGAAAGGATTTTTTTTTTCAGTTGAGGCTTTTACTGTTCTTTAAGAGAAAATCAGTTTAGCATCCAAAGAAAGGAAACTACATTTATGCAGTTAGACTGTTTACTATTTTTATTAAATTAATGTTAGAAGACCTCAATTATGTGAAAGTATAATGATGAAAGGAAAAGATGAAGCTTGTCCAATTATAAAATAACTCTATTAAATGAACAAAATGTAAATTTTAAGACACAGCTAAATTGTGAAGTAGGATTCATTGAGAAACACAGAACAGTTCTGAAACCAAGTCAGTTATATCATTCGTTATCGGTTTTCTTGGTTATACTTAAGAAAAAAATAGCTAATGCCTTTTATTTCTGTTTTGACACTTGGTGAAATTAGAGACCTCATTGCTGCATCATTGTCCAAGCTATTAAGGAAGATGAATGACAAATGTTAATAGACTAACAAAGAATCCAAAAGTTAATTTGCTGTCTTCCTCAGAAGTCTTTTCAAACTTTATTCCACAGCTCTGCTGCTCAGCCTCTTGCACCCATTCTCCTGACCATGTCAGGGAAGAATGCAGTGTAAACCCATATTTGTATGTTCCCTTTCTCATGATCTTGAGGTTAATCTTCACACTCTGACATATAAAGGGAGAGGCCCATTTCAGCTGCACTTAGGGGCTCACTTCTCTTTGGGCCTATCTTCTACTTACTGTCCTCTCCATCACCCACCCCCACCCCTATTATATACATGCCATTTGTAGGAACCAACTCAATGGGTCTTCCATTGCCTTTAGTGGCTTACATTGCTCAGATAGACTTACAGAGTTATGTTTTCTTGTACTTTCTCATTTGAACAGTATTTGAAGTTTGTGGTCTCTTGAATCTAAAACAATCTGAAAGTGTTTCCAACGTGGCTGCAAAAATCATAGAAATTGTTCTGGAAGGTCTGTTTCCCTGAGATTGTAGCCAGAAGATTCTAGGCTTTAAAGCAGGAGCTAGAAGTCTTTCCACATATAGAATACATTACTAACAGCTTATATTTATATATAATATACATATGTGAGCTGTCTCACATGTAACTTAAAATTGTTTTCTGTGCCTCAGAAAATTCTATTTTAAAATTTAGCTATTTCTTTAAAAATATATTTTGTTCAGGGGCGCCTGGGTGGCTCAGTTGGTTAAGCATCTGCCTTTGGCTTGGGTCATGATCCCAGAGTCCTGGGATCGAGTCCCACATCGGGCTCCCTGCTCAGTGGGGAGCCTGCTTCTCCCTCTCCCTCTGCCTGCTGCTCCCCCCTGCTTGTGTTCTCTCTTCTCTCTCTTGCAAAAATAAATAAAATCTTTAAAAATATATATATTTTGTTCAAAAGAGATATTTTATAATTGTTTGGACATGGTCTCTTTATTATTATACTTTGTTTCACATAATTGAAGTTTTCTAACCTTAATTAAATAACAAAATAAACAGCCTGAATTTATATTTTGATATTTTAAAACAAATATAATAATGATCCAACAAGGATTTATTAGAAGCTACCAAATGTTTGGAATTGTGCTGGGCTGGGGTTAGAGAGATATAACCTGTCTCTAAATTCAAAATATTTGGAAATAATTATATATATAAATATTTTGAAATAAATAAAATTGAATTGAAATATAATACAATACAATTCCTTGCTTCTTTCCTTTGTATTTTATAGCAGAGTTGGGTCTTACTGGATCTCCCTCCACCCCCATACCTTTTTCTGTACCTTGTATCTTAGTAAGTGCTTTATGGTCCAAACAGTTCGTTTAGAGTAGGACATTTTCGTCAGGCTATATTAGGTGCCTGGAAAATTAGTTATATGGATGTACTTTTCAGTGATAAAAGGATCAAAGGGAACATTCTTTATAATCTCATCTCTCATCTGCCCTAGCCGTTGTTTTGTTTCATAGATCACACTTATGATAAGGCAGAGGCTGCTTTTGTTGTTTTGACTAACCCTTCCACATTATTTCCCATCTGGTCACCACAAAAAAGTGGTTTTCGGGGGATTCTAGGGCTTTGGTTTTCATAAGTCTTGTATTTTGCTTCTCTGATGTGCAAGACCTCAAGGATCTGTATTTTTAATGTCTTAACTGTTCTCACAGGAAAAATACGGCTCACCCCACTCTTCTTTCTTAATATGAAGCTTATACTGGTCTCCTAACTTCTGGATTTCTCTCTGAATTTCTTTTTTTTTTTTTTAAAGATTTTATTTATTTATTTGACAGAGAGAGGCACAGCGAGAGAGGGAACACAAGCAGGGGGAGTGGGAGAGGGAGAAGCAGGCCTCCCACCGAGCAGGGAGCCCGATACAGGACTCGATCCCAGGACCCTGAGATCATGACCTGAGCCAAAGGCAGACGCTTAACGACTGAGCCACCCAGGCGCCCCTCTCCCTGAATTTCTACGGCATATGCCAAAGGGCATACATATTAAGGACCAGTTTGGAACACTGCAGACAGGACCTTTCTGCCCTTTGTCAGTGTATATAGCTGGGCAGGCTGCTGACCAGCTAGTGGGGCAGCCCCCTGATTTGTGACCACAAGTGCCATTGACTCAGGGGCAGAAGGCTATTTATAATAGCATGTATCATTCTCTGTTGGGGAAATTGGAGCCCTGATGATTTCAGATCCTGTGGCTGATGCAGCCTAGTCCATTTCTGTCTGCAGCAGGCAGGGTGGCGACAGAGCACCTCTGGAGACTCAGAAGTGAATATATTTACCCAGAAAGACTTCTGGCTTCTGCTTTCTGGAGACTGGCAGGATACTGAGGAAAATAAGCCCTTTGGCACAATTCCTATGGGTTTTGCAGCCAGTTAGAAACAACACTCAGTTTGCTTCAGGTTCAGTTTTGAAACCACAGCTTTCAGAAACTGTTCAAATGAGAAAGTGTAAGAAAATACGCCTGGAAGTCCATTGAAGACCATAAAGGACCTGGTTGGTTTGAGTCCAGCACGATGGCAGAGCTTGGATCTTAGAGAATCACGTAGGAGGGCACCCTGTTGTTCTCTAGACCATGCCCCGGATGGCTTTGATGCCCTGATGTTAGGGTCTTCCAGAGATGCCTCAGCGACACCTCCTTTTTTATTTCAGCATCTTCCACGGGAAAGATAGTCTGATGTGACTGCATATCACAACTTATTTTTTTTGTTTTGTCTTTCAAATCACTAAGTTGCAGAATGACCCTTTGCCAGCCTGGGAACTCAGAATTATCCTAGAATATCCTAGAATCCCACAGTCAGAGAAACTTTTCAGCCTGGATGATAGGAGTCCAGGCTCAGTTCAGCTACTGGGCTATAAGCTGAATGTCTGAGGGACAGCAGGAGATGAGTAATCTTTATTATTTGAAAGCATCTTGTTTTCTCCCTTAAACATCTATTTTCATTTGAAAAATAAACTTTAATGAATAAAACAGATGATGAAAAGGAATCAACTGAAAAAATCATTGAGGGGAAAATGAATTACTGGTGTGCCATAAATCTGATGTCCTAGAGGAGGGTTAATATTCTATTGATATTTTCCAGGAAGTAAAGTAGCTCATTTAGATGGAAAAAAGGGGACAAAATTGTGCTAAACTAATTATGGAGTTTTTAATCTGCTATGAATTTGGAGTAAATTTTATTAGGAAGAATTGGAAGTACATGTTAACTTTTATTATCAGGATAAATTACATCTTTTAAAGATGAGGGACCCTTGTGCTTTGCGTAGGGCCTCTCACTTTGGTACAGATCTCAGGTTTGAAACTGTGCCTGGTTGATGGTGACTAAAATGACCTCTTTTTGTGTGGTGGTTTAAATAGGGGTTTCCATCCCGATCACAGAGTTTGGCTAATGGTAAATTCTGAGTCCAGTGGTTAGACCAGCTCCCAAAGGTGCAGGGAAGATGCATATGGACCTGTAGAGGCCACTGTCCTTTTTGTGGAAAGGTCTGCATAACTTCCCATTAGAGATTAAACAGACAAACTGGTCTAGAGTTTAATAATATGTTCTTTGTGGATAAATTTATTCAGCACAAATCTAGGCTATCTGTTCTAGGGGACGGATTCTTTTATGTGGAATAGCCAAGCCTTAAGAACACACCTTAAACAGCCACTGGAGGAAGTCCTCACTTGTATAAGACTTGCACTTTAAATTTGGATTTGACCTCATTTGGAGCCACCTTCTGATTCATAATGTTGATCATGCCTGTTGCCTCTTCTTGATCACCTGTAAGCTTGCTGTATACAACTGCTTAATTGGTGACTTTATGGGATCAAGACTATATATGGGTTATTGTCAGCTCTCACCAAATAGTACTGCTAACTTTTACTGCTTAGAGCCAGAATCATGGCCTAGTTTTAGATACAATTAAATTTCCAATCACCTTCTGAAACACTATAAATTTCTTCATGTCCTAGTGTTTGGCCACACTGAACTACCCTCCCCCTCCCCCACAAAGAAACCCACACATATTCTCTTCTTAGAACTTGAGTAGGCTGTGTGTTCTCTCTACGCACCAGGCAAACCACTCTCATTTTCATTTACAGGTTCTAATGTGTGTTTTTTTTCTCACTGTTTTAGGAAGTTTGGGGCTCAAGGGTCCCGACTCACCGGAGCAGGATGGGGAGGCTGCACGGTATCGCTAGTACCTGCTGACAAGCTGACCAGCTTCCTAGCAAACGTGCACGAGGCTTATTACCAGAGGAGCGACCGAAACGTCACATTTGAGAAGCAGAGTTTGTTTGCTACCAAACCTGGAGGCGGGGCTTTGGTTTTCCTTGAGGCCCAAATAATGTAAAAAATCTCAGAGAAACTATTTAGGGCATTTAGGACTGGCAGAACTTCTTATGCCACAGTGAATTAATCCTCTTTCTGTTTTGTATTATGATGAACGGTTGCTATTATCAAGATGTATTTCCAAAGAAATGGTTGAAAGCTCTCTATGCTTCATAATGATTATTTTTCCATTTTAAAATATGTTTCTACCAATAAGAGCCAAAATTATGCTTGGACAGATCTCTTAAGGATGATTTACTGAGATTTATTGATTTCAGGATTTTTTAAGATGAATGATAAAAGACATTCGATACTGACCCCATGGATTGGCGTTGAATTAAACATACTGCTACAATTAAAAGGATACAATTGTATTGTACGCCATATTCTTAAACACAGTTCATTTCTGGTTTCTCTTGACTTTCTTCTTCATAGTTGTAGTCTTCTGTTGATGATGATGATGAGAGTGATGCCAGAAACTCTTTCTTGGTTCGAGCTTCAGAACGCTATTAGAATAATACGTTATTAAAGATTCATAAATTTTCCTGGATACTTGAATGTGAAGTTACACCAATTATCAAGATGAGAAGAATCACTTTTTTTTTTTTTAAAGCAAAGATGGATTTAGGCTCATTTACTTTTAAAAACTATGTGCTATCACATAAATAATCACTTTCAATTCTTTTGGCCCTGAGCTTTCTCTATCACTTAATAGAGAAACTTAGATAAAAGACGCTTTCCGTCTTTATCTCTGTTCACATTGAAATAGAGAATTATCTGGATGATAATTCAGATAATTCAATTTGTTCATTGAATTTACTTTCTTCCCACTCTATGCTAACTTTTCTCAAATGCCACTCTGATCCAAAAGGCATGTTTACTGGTCTGGGAAACCGCACCCAGGCCCTGCAACGGTCTGTTGTGTGACTAGCTGCTCTCGTGTGTATATGTTGACCAGTGGAGGATGGGTGTGCAGGCCTGTGGGTAAGAGTAGGTTCTGGGATTGGGTAGGGGTGTTGGTGAGTCCTGTATATATTTATCAAAAGTGGTCAAAAAAAAAAAAGTGGCCGGAAGTGTTTGTGGTGATGTGTAATGTGGTGATGGTAAGTGAATGGCTTTCTCGCAAGAGGGCCTTCCTGAATTATAGGAAGATTTAGACCAAAAAACATTTTGCTGATATTATCATATAATTGAGGCAGCAGCAGTCTTATGGTATGAATTATCCAGAAAATTACCACAATTTTGTATTATTCTATGATTGTTTTGCTCATTAATGTACAGCTTAAAGACTGGACATCATCATTTTGAATCTCAGTTTCAGAGAGGCTAAGGCAAAGCTGGTTCTAGTATTTCTCAAAGGACAGCAGTCATATAAAGTACTAGGAAACCCATTCTTCTAAAACAAACTCCTGGTGCATTTTCATTCTTTAAAGAAAGGTAAACACTTGAGATTGAGAAAGCTTAAGTCAAATTTGTTGAAGAATTTTGAGTTTTATAACACCCAATAATCCAAAATCTGAATTGATTTTAAATAATTCTTTGTTTTTGTTTTTTAAAATTTTTAAATTTATTTGTTTGAGAGAGAGTGAGAGAGAGCAAGAGAGACAGCGAGCACAAGCTGGGGTGGGGGTGAGGACGGGAAGAAGGAGAGGGAGAAGTGAGGAATTCTGGGATCCCAGGATCATGACCTGAGTCAAAGGCTGACTCTTAACAGACTGAGCCACCCAGGCACCCCAGATTGTATTTCTTTGTTTTTAAATACCTTTCCATTTTCCACAGAAGATCTGTGGTTGGTACATAATTATTTAAAGATACCTGGATTACTGTAAAAAAAACCCCAAACCCAAAAAACAAAAAATGTGGTACTTTCCGTTGCTTTGCTATTCTATTTAAATTTTTCACCATGAGATTCCTTCTTGCAACAGGTGAGTAAAAATTTCCATTGTGCCCTCTGCTTTGGAGGACGCAGTTGTTCTGAGCCAGGGGTCTACTCTCTATTTGTCTCAATGTCTGGCTTGAAGAAAAGAACTGTTTTTCAATTAAATCATCACTGTTATTCTAGAAATTATGAGAGATCTCAAACTTTTCTGGGAAGGTTGGGGCTAGGACAACTGGAAAAAAGCTTCATGAAGAAGGTGGAATTTGAGCGGGCCCTAAAGGATGAGTAGAATTTGAAAGCTGGGGAGTAGGCACTGCAGATAGGTAAGTATATGAGTATGAGCAAACATAGGGTATTCAGAAGGTTCAGTGGGGGTGAGGAGTTTGCCCTGGGATACGGTGGAGAAGATAGGTTATACTGGCTGGAGGTAGCTTTTGAAGAGCTCCAAGTCCAGCATTTAGAGGAGGGGTTACAAACCCAGCAGCCCACGGACCACATCTGGTCTGCAGATACATTTAGTTTGGCCCCCAGAGTATTGACAAATGTGGGGTTCTAATCAGGAATTCTACAGAAGAATCTGGATTCCTGATGGTGGAAGATCTGCTTCTCCGCTGGCCTCCACTCCTGGCGGGGGGCAGGGTGTGTGTGTGTGTGTGTGTGTGTGAACTAGAGCTGCGGTATTGCTTTGTTTGGATGAGGCGTGGGCCCTCCGGTGTGCTACAGTTTCCATAACCTGTACTTTCCCCGATACTCAGGCCATGTACCACGTACCCGCTGAGGTCACTTGCCTTCCACCAGCACACTGGCACAGTGGTTTTCTTATATCTCAGAAGTAATTGTACCCATGTCTGTAGTAGTAGTGAAGGGAGACCAAGAAGAATGGGAGAAAGAATTTTTTTGTGTAGAAGTAAAGAATAGTCCTATTTGTTTAATATTAAATACCCAGGTGTTTTACTCCCTTCTCTCACCTTTTGGCTCAGACGGGAATTTGATTAGATTATTTGACCTCTGTTTTTGACATCACAGCAGTAGACAATGAGGATCATTCTAGAGACATGCTAAAAATAAAAAGCTCTCTCCTGTTTCTGACCTCAGATTTCCCAACCCCCACATTTATTGCACCGTTTTCTCTACATGTTTTTGCCTGCTGGAAGGGAAGAAGAACCTTCAGATTTAACAGAACTGCCCAGAAGTTAAGGAGGAGCATGAGGAGGGGACAGAGAAAACTGGACAGACGGAGCAGTCTCCTTTCTTCTCTTCCTCTCTCTCATTTGAGTCCTGTTTAGAACCTTCTAATTTCTGCAGGGACCACTCATCTAACACGGTCATTAGAATCCAATATATTTTTTACTGAATTATTAACAGAAAATAAAATATGACTTCACACACTGATAATTTTCTATTAGTTTGAAATTTTGACCACATTTGGAGGTTTTCAGTTGCATAAACTGCCCGTGGTCGGAAGCAAGGGATGAGGATAAGTGGGCATGAGGTTGTCACTACTATGAAAAACAGATTATCTTAAATGTACACGTGGATGATTAAATGACAATAGTGTATTCTACCTTGCCACTGTGACTTGGATGTGAAACCATATATTGCTTATTAAATGTTGTCCAGTCCATATAAGAGAAGCTACAGAGA
Organism: Phoca vitulina; assembly: GCF_004348235.1. NCBI lineage: Eukaryota > Metazoa > Chordata > Mammalia > Carnivora > Phocidae > Phoca > Phoca vitulina. The sequence goes on from NW_022589723.1 coordinate 16,935,554, forward strand.
GAATTCTCAATTATCTTCAAAAGGGAAACATACCAGTTTATGGAGGAAATTCTCAAAGTCACTCTTAACTTCGTAAGGTTTTTTGGTAGCCTTTGCCTGGAGTCTAATCAAAAAATTAAAAAAAAGAAAATCAGTAGCCAAACCAATTGTTTTTATACTGACACCATCTAAGAGCTAACATTTACACAAAATTTAATATGCTGGGCATTTACCAGCAGTTTACATATATTCATTCAATTGTCCTTACAACAGTCTTATCAAGTTGGTACTATTATCCAGTATTATATACTGGATATATTTTTTATATTATATATAAAAAGGCTCAGGTAGGTTAATTAACCTGCCCACAGTCATACAGCTAGCAAGTAATATAGGATTTGAACCCAAGCAGTGTGACTCGAGCCTTCAATTCAACCACCGGAGTGAAGCATTCTCTTCAGCGAGGAGAGAGTGAGCACAGTATTTGCTGAACTGATTTCGCTTGCCCGGCTCTGGCGCAGACTTTAAGGAGTGTCCATGGGGACAGAAGAGTACACGGGGCTGGCAGGGGAAAGATCTGGGGGGAAAGGGACGGACAAGGCTGGAAGCTCGTGGACGCAGGAATCCAGGAATCTATCCTGATTTTTGTCACCGAGTACTCATTCAAGAAGTATTTAGGAAGGAGTTGGATAGCTGAATTCAGGAGGCAGCAGAAAACTTTCCAGAGATCTGTGGATGAGGGGAGAGGCAGGGGTAGGCAAAAGCTAGGATGGGTAAGAACTGGGGATGAAGGAGAAACATTAGCAAGAGAAACAAAAATGAAAAAAGGACGTATGGCTGGCTATTAATTTCACTGGCAATTTTCAAGTGAGACATTTTAAAATTATTTTTCCTCCATGGGGTTTGTAGGAAGTAAACATTTTGGAAAATTCCAAATATACGTTGCTAAAGCATAAAGTTTAGGTTAGCCTCCCTGCAAGGCCGCCTCTCTCGGTTTCTTTAGCATTTAGTGTCGGGCACCCCTGGGGGCGCAGTAAGCCTAGCTCTCAAGGGCCTCCTGCGTCAGTGCTCTGCCGCCCACAAATGCCCCTTACTCATCTTCTGCTTTATCTCTGCCCATTTTATCTCCTCCACCGGCTTTTCTCCTCACTTAGGATTACCCTCTGGGTCTCTCCTCTCCCGCTTTTCTCAAATCTGGCTCTCCCAGTCTGGGTCTCTTTCTCATAGTCCTATTTAAACACACTCCAAAATATTCCTGATGCCCTTTCTCGGTAACACCCTCTTAGAATCTCCTTGAGATGCGAGTCATATTCAGATTAACTCTGGTTCATCTCACTTTGTTAAAATCAAGCCATCTTCTGACTCACCCTTTTAATATACAGTGCCCCTCTTGTCTTTTTTAAATAACAGTTTTATTGACATATGTCTCATACCATAAAATTCACCCTTTTAAAGTGTACAATTCAGTGGCTGTAACCACCACCACTTCCTAACCCCCATCTTTCTGCTTATCTTTCTTTTCCTCTCCATGAGTATCTCTTTTTTGAAGATTACAGATAGAAACGTGTATGCTGTGCCTATAGATTTAACAGGCATATGAGATTTATATATATGAATATTTTCCCTTTATTTTCTCTAACAATGTCCCATTGCATAAAACATATTTGAGTGCTTCTTGCAAATTGCTCTGACTGTCCTACATTCTTCTGTTACATCCTCAGTGATGAGAAATCCTGTCCCATATAGATTTAATTTGGGGGAACTTGTAAAAGTCACCTGGAACCAGATCTATCTTTCTTTCTTTCTCTTTCTTTTTCTTTTTCTTTCTTCTTTCTTTCTTTCTTTCTCTCTCTCTCTCTTCCTTCCTTCCTTCCTTTCTTTTTTGAGAGAGAGAGAGTGGGGGGTGGGGGAAATGGAGAGGGGCAGAAGGAGGAGGAGAGAGAGACCAAGCAGGCTCCATGTCCAGCATGGGGCCCGATGTGGGGCTTGATCTCAAGACCCTGAGGATCATGAGCTGAGCTGAAACCAAGAGTCGGACACTTAACCGACTAGAGCCATCCAGGCGCCCCTGCAATCAGATTTTCTAATGCAGGTATTGTGAAGGGGAAATTTGGGTGATATTTGGTAAAAAGTGAGAGAATATTCTAAAGTAATGGAGTGGATTTTCTCCTGTAATGGGAAACTAACTTTTTAATTTTTATTTTATTTATTTTTTAAAATTTTATTTTTAAGTAATCTCTACACCCAATGTGGGGCTCGAACTCACAACCCCAAAATCAAAAGTTGCATGTTTCACTGACTGAGCCAGCCAGGAGCCCAGAAACTAGTTTTTTTTTTTTTTTAAACTGAAGTATAGCATCCGTATAATGTTACATTAGATTCAGGTGTACAACATAGTGATTTGACAGCTCTATAGGAAACTAGCTTTTTAAGTTCCAAAATAGTAATTAGAAGATGAATGGCACACAGCTGTGGTCTTACAAGGCACCCGTCTGAAGGGCTGCGCTCATCTGACACATTCTTGTGCATGTGGGTATGCTAGAAGTAGGTTAGTCTCAATACTTTATAGTTTTCCTTTTTATACTCTAATTTGTAAAATAAACAAATTAAATGTGCCCAAAAAATGTTTGTGTGTGTAGGGGCAGAAGGGGAACAAAGAACTAGCCCAAGGGAGACCAGCTAAATAGGTTGTTTTTCTAGTTTACGTCTTCCCTAGGGCAGGGCATTGTTACGGGTTTTTTATTTTTTTAAAAAGCCTTCAGCTTAAGTCCTAAAGCTGAAGAGTAAAAGGAGATGATGGTGATGTTTAGCAATTAATTAAATTAGCAGAGTAGTTGGTTCTGTGGACAAAGAAGGTCAAAATGTTATTCCAGATGGACTGTTGATTGTAGTTTTGGGTAACACATTTGTTCAATTAAAATGTTTTATGGTTTTTTAAATAGATTTTTCATTTATTTTATTTTTTAAAAGATTTTATTTATTTATTTGACAGCACAGCAGGGGGAGTGGGAGAGGGAGAAGCAGGATCCCCACTGAGCACAGAGCCTAATGTGGGACTCCATCCCAGGACCCCAAGATCATGACCCGAGCTGAAGGCAGCTGCTTAACTGACTACGCCACCTGGGTGCCCCTAGATTTTTAATTTATTTATTTGAGAGAATGAGAGAATGAGTGGGAGGGAGAGGGAGAGATAATCTGAAGCAGACTGCACTGAGCTCAGAGCCCAACATGGGGCTCGATCCCATGACCGCGAGATCATGACCTGAGCCAAAACCAAGAGTCGGAAGCTTAACCGACTGAGCCACCCAGGCGCCCCTCAGTTAAAATGTTTTTAATCACTACAAAGTTGAATAAGGAACAAACCTATCAAGCTCCTTGTCAATTCTTTCCTGCCGCTGTTTTAGGAGTTTTATTTCTTCGTTAATTCTGTGCTTTTCTCTATAAAATCAAAATTTCAAATTAAATTTTAAAATAAAGCAGGATTTCTAATTGGGAAAGAATAAATTAACAATTCTCTGACTTCATGTCAGTGAAAGCCCTTTAGAAACCCAATTCTTCAGCATCCCCTCCCTATGCACTACTTGGTGTGAGGAGTCCCCCAGAATACCCCCTCCTATAAATACATACCAAAGAGGTCACCCGTGACACCTGGGTATGGTTTGGACTCCGCCTTGCTGCTTCCACAGGGGCCCTCTCACCAAGTGTCCATACCTGTTCTTCCAACCGGGCACAGGAAATCTAAGGGCTGTGTGTGCGTGGGCATGTGTGGGGGGGGATTGGGGGGCTAGAGGAAGGTGGGAGGGGAACGGGCACTCTTGGAAAGCAGAGGCTCAAACTTTTGTCCTGCCTGCTGGATAAGACCTGCCTGGCTGTTCTTCCATTTCCCTCTCTTTGCTGTATTTGAGTGTGCTTTCCTCAGTGCCGCCCCAACTGCCACTCCAGCTCCAGGGAACTCATGCTGCAAACACACCTTTCTGTTCTTCCAGGGCTCTTCTTTGTAAATAAACAGTACTCCAGTCTCTAGTCCCTTGAGCTCTCTTCTGGGCTTTCCATGCTGGGGTGCATCCCCCCGACCACAGCACAGCAAAGCTTTCTTTCTTCCTTCAATCCCTGACACCTGCCATGGCTCCACGGCTCCAACATGCATCCTTGACACTTACCAGAAAAGAAGCTCCAAGTCTGTTAGACACTCAGAAGTGACTCCTCACTGGTAAGATAAGGAGCTTACTGTAGATGAATTCTATGATTACTTCCAGCTCTAAAAGAGTTTGTGATTTTCTATTTAACAAGAGTATGGCACCAACTTACATCCGAAATTCCTTTTGGTTCCTTGCAAATTGTCTTTTTGCCTCCTTTATAATATCACGGTAAGTTGGAGCAGGTGGTGTGATTGGCTTACGGTCAAGGAAAGATTTTTAATTAGGAACATGTGGGAGAGGAGGACAGTACCCATCACAGGGGGACTGAGAGGGCCGTCTGGCCTGGGCCTCCCAGTCAGGAAGGGTCTTAACTGTGGACATGAATAGGACGTCCAGAGTTACACTGAGAGGACTGAAAGAAGACAGTACCCACTAGACCACGTTAAACTTGTGTCCCATTATCTGGACTACACCACCCACAGTGCTCTAGTTTCATAAATTCTGTAATTCCCTTTTTTTGTGGTGTTTTGTGTAAGTGCTTTGTGTGTGTATGTGTGTGTGTACATTAAAAGCATTTGTTAAATGTAAATATTTAAAATGTTAAATGTAAATATTTAAAATGTACCAACATTTCTGTAACCCTATTTAGGCATTTTTTCATTTCTCCATATACTGAAAACCTCAAGGTCTCTTGACTTCTCTGAAAGGCTGTGGAGGTGACTGGCAGTATATGTTGGTTGCCTTAGGCTGGTGGCCTCTACTAACTGCAGGGAAGAAAGATGATAAGTAGAAGGTGTCAGTGTGCTGTGAATGAGCCCGGGGCTCTTGTCCCATCTGTTTCTGATACAGCCTGTGGTTGTGCTCCTAACCCTGGTCTTAAACCCACATTCGCGTCTGACAAAGCAGACACTTCCCTTCTGAGACGGCAATTGGCAAATGACTCTAGGAGGTAGCCCTCAGCTTGTGTTAAAAGAAGACCTGAGCCTCACTGGTAAACTGGGAGCTCTTAAACCTCTGCAATCACCAAGATCCAGGGGATGAGACTGTCCTCGTATGACCCCCGCTCCCCCTCCTGAAGCACACTTCAATATTACCTCTATCTTTCTCTGAATGCAAATTTAGGGTCTACTTCACAGCTGTCCTTGATGCTCATTTTAATCTTATTTATCTGACATAAGAAAGGAGAAGCCCAGTGGATTTGGTCCCTGGAGCGGGACCACGTAGGTACTTAACTTTATGACCTTAACTCCTGAGTACTGTATCTCAATTAAGGTAACCAGAAGGAAAAAACATGAACGGCTCCACAACAAAGATGCTCCCAATAAGCCTGAATAAAATTTATGTCTTTCCTATGGAGCTCTAAACTATTCAGGATTTATCTTCAATCACGTATAACTTGAACATCAAGGCCTTAGGACCAAGGAAAAGAACACCTGATTTTCTGTGCACTCCAGACCACTTTCTCAGCAACGCTAGAAGAGATACATTCTCTGGGCTGGTCCCAGAACCTTTTAAGCAGGTTTTTACCAACCATCACTGACTGTGGAGGGAAGCAGTGTTGACAGAACATACTCCATCCTACCAACCACAGAATTTGAGAGGGTCTGGGTGACTATATTACTCTAAAATGGATCAAAATTCTCTGAAATAAATTTTAGAGAAGCCTATTTATTGATACATTCCAAATTCATTTTTCCCCTTAATCATAGCTGGGTTTTAGAATAAAGTTTTCCTTAAAGAAAGAGATGAGCCTGACTTCACTGTTTAATGTCACAGTGGCATATGGTTCCTGAACTTATGATATAATGAAAAGTTGATTTGTACTGTGTAGGTGAAAATCAAATTAGTGCTTTGATAGCATCTGGCACCCCCGTGAGGCAGACCAATAGTGACAATTGCAGGTATTCAGGACAAATAATCATTATTAACTCCAAGGACTCATTCAAGATACAGCCTTCTTCAGGGCAGCATGAAGTAAAATTGGGAAGTCAACAATTGGGAAGCCTTCAGTGTCCTTTACTCATCTTCTCTCTTGGTGCTTTTCTTTCAGGACCCTCTTGGCTCTTCCTCTCTCCTTGGCCATTTCCCAAAGATTACAGAGAGAGAGCCATCCTGGAGGTTGAGCTCTGGTTCTGGCACTGTGCTCAGCACTCCCCATCTAGTACCATGGTAGCCATGGTAGTTAACCAGGCTGGCCCTCCTTTTCCTTGTCTGTAAGGCGTGGGGATTTAGTTAGATGGTCATGTGGCTCCTGTCCTATTCTGATTTTCTATGAAATAGAAAATGAGCCTATATAAGTTCAGAAGTTCAGACCCATCAGTAAGGTAATGGCAAAACACTTTGAGAGTGTGGGATGGAATTTGAGATTTTGCAAAGGAATGAGGGGGAGTTTGTTTACTAATAGGATATGGGGGCTGAATGAGAGGGAGGAGGAGAGATCAACTGTGGCTAGGATAATGGTGGAGTCATTTTACAGAGATGGGGAAGTCTCAATTTGAAGGATGTATTACAGAGGATGAGAGGGTATTTTAATAATGGGCATGTTCAATTAGAAACTCTCAGTAAATGCAGATAGAGATCAATGGGAACAGATGTGAAGACGGGGACTCTCTTCAAAGGTGATGGTTGAAACAATGAGAATGAATGAGACTCTGAGTGAGAATGCAGACAGGAAAGATAGGAAAAGAAAGGACCTTGAGAAAGATGAGATTTTAGGGATTAGTAGTAGAAGGAGGGCAGGAGCCAGGAACTGGTATAACACAGTGTCACATTCCAAAGAAGGAGCTATTTAAGAAGCATCATCAAGGAAGTCATAAAGGTCAGTTTTGAAAACCAATAAAGGGCCACCTAATTGGGCGATACCATTACTCATTCAGCAATTACTTTCTGAGCACCTGTTATGTGCCAGGCACTCATAGGACCCTAGAGATTGAGCAGTGAACAAGATCTGCAAGGTTTCCACTCTCACATGGTTCATATTCTAGAGCTTTTATACTTTCCAGAAGCCATTCACCACAGAGAAGTCAAGGCATACTCAAATAAATCCCCTGCCTAAAGGCATAAGAAGCAAAGAAACTGATTATTTTAAATAGAGGTAGGTACTGTAAGGGCAGTAAAATCATGTATGAGAAGAGAGTAGCTGGGAATGTGTATGCGGGGTACAGCATTAGTCTGAGAAGGCCTGAATATCAGGGAGAAACGGGAGCTGGCTATCACATTTGAGCAGGAGAAAGGGCAAGAGTGAGTGTGGGCAGAGTGGTAGGAGATGAAATCAGAGAGCTAGGTGGAGCTGGATCTTCTAAGGGGCTTTGTAACCCATGACGACATGCGGAGGAAGCTGCTGGAAGCCTTTAAGCAAGGGACTTATTTGAATTATGCCTTGACTATGAGACAAATGGCTTGTGAAAAGTGGAGAAAAAGGGCAGCTCTTCGGAGGCTCTTTCCATAGCTGAGGCGAGAGGGGTTGTGCTGCTTGGACTAGGGTGGTAACGGTGGAAAGGGAGAGAAGTGGACAGTTTCAAGATATGCTTTAAAGGTGGAGTTGATAGAACTCAGGGTTATTTTAAAATAGGTGTCCTGGGGCGCTTGGGTGGCTCAGTTGATTAGGCGACTGCCTTCGGCTCAGGTCATGATCCTGGAGTCCCTGGATCGAGTCCCGCATCGGGCTCCCTGCTCGGCGGGGAGTCTGCTTCTCCCTCTGACCCTCCCCCCTCTCATGTGCTTGCTCTCTCTCATTCTCTCTCTCTCAAATAAATAAATAAAAAATCTTTAAAAAAAAATAAAATAAAATAAAAATAAAATAAAATAGGTGTCCTGAAGATGGAATAATATTATAGACACTGGAATTTCTAACAAAACAATTGTGGGCGTCAAGCCTGGCAGTTGGCATTGACAGTCTGGGGCAGAGAGTCCTGCCTGGTGGCCAGCCCTTAAATTATTTCGGGTCTAATCAATGCCTGCACAGAAGGCTGACAGTGCACTCCTTCTCCTAACAGTTAAACACGTGGGCCCAGGAAAGCGTTGTACCAGCTTATCCAGTTAGCCTGCTTCTTGATTAGTCTACCAAACACTGTGGTTAACTCAGAAACCTCAAAGATACTGTATTTGAGGTAGTGGTGAGGGGGTGGGGCAATAACTGGAAATGGAGTGGAGAAAAAAGAAGTTAACATTTGTTGGATATCCAACATAGGCCACGCACTGCGATGGGGTCTGTACAGTATCTCTAGAATTCTGCCTGAGGCTCTTGCGACTGGGGTCTTTGCTTCCGGGAAAGTAGTTCTGCCCCACACAGTCCTATTTGTGGCCTGGCAGAGGACATCCCAGGAAGCCTCCTCCTCATCAGAGCTTCATTTTGCACTGGATTTCTGTTTTCAGTGTGCTGCTTCTTTTTTTATTTTTTAGGATTTATTTATTTGAGAGAGAGAGAGAGTGCGCGTGCACATGGGTGGGGGAGAGGGAAAGAGAGAGAGAATCTCAAGCAGACTCCCCACTGAGCACAGAGCCTGATGTGGGGCTCAGTCTCGCCACCCTGAGATCATGACCTGAGCCGAAATCAAGAGTCGGACGCTTAACCAACTGAGCCACCCAGGCGCCCCCAGTTTTCAGTGTGTTTCTGAGGGCAGTGTGTCTTACTCTGGGAAAGACATTTCATAGTAATGTAGGTTATATTCAAGCAGTAGCTGTGATCGAATAGTCAATGTATCAACTGGAATTTCCTGTTTTCAACCAATTGTTCTGCAACTTATGGTCAGAAACACAGCATTGTCTTCAGGAATTATAGACATTCATGAATTCTGATCACACTGTACAAATTACCTTGTCTTCAGGGATCTTCTAAACAACATTACTGGAATTAAGTATCCACATAAACTACAGTTTTCTCTTGATATGAATCAAGTCTGAATGGTAAAATTCCAAAATAAAACTTCCTTAAGCTGGGTCCAAGTTACTTTCAAACTTTGGCTTTCAGATTTCATTTCGCATAAGTAACATTTTTGACTATTCAGAAAATGATAACTTTAGGGACAGATTAGTCCTCAAATCTAAAAGGGAAGTAGTGGAAGCCTCACTTTAAATAATTAAAGCAGAGAAAAACTAAACCTCACAAAATCTACTCATTTTGACAAATGTTTCAGCAAGACTCTAACAATGTTACTGTGGTAGTCATTTCTCAGTATACATAAGTCATTATGCTGTACACAATGCCATATGGCAATTATATCTCAATAAAATTAAAAAATATTACTGTACAAAGAATACTATAGCAGCATTAATGTAAGCAAAAGAAAAGAAAAAAGTTCTCCCATAATTCCACTTCCCAAAAAATAAAAGTATTTTCATTTTTCTATGTGCCTTTCCATCTGTCATATACAAATATATATTTTACGTTATTGTTATAATGGCATGGTTACTCTCTTTACCCAACTATCACAATTTTCCCATGCATCCAGGTTTTGTAGTCATTATTTTAATGTTTGCAAAAGATTTCAGAGTGTTTGTACCAGAGGGGCTCTACTGCCCTGATGCAAAAATTCTGCTGGGTTTTCTTGTATCAAATAATCAACTTCTCTTCTCTTCCCCGACTGTGTTTTCCAGGATGACGTCCCCCTCCATGCCTCCCCACCTTCAAGTCTTGCAAGGGAGGCCTGTGTCTCTCCAAACTCAAATCTCTGAGTTCTGGGAAAAGATAACCCTGTTCTTGCTCAGCTTTGGACTGGTGTGATGCTCATGGTAAAAAAAAAAAAAAAAGAAAGAAAAGAGGTTGTGGTCCTGTTCATTACACAAGCAAGAAGCCTACATTTTCAGTTATGCCAGATTTCCACCTTTAGTTTTTTTCGCCCTTTGCCTGTCACGGACTGTGATGAAGGCCAGCAGCTTTAGAGAAGGCTTAGCAATCTTCCCGAAACAAAGAATACCTGAAGAGATCAGGCCCTTTTAACATCTGTCTTACTCTCCTCACTACATCTAGTGACTGAAACTCTAAGATCTTCTCCTGAGTAAAAATCACAGAAAGTTAATTATTTAAGCATTCTTCTTATAGAATGATTAGCACAACTAATGATATGCTTCTCCTAAAGTGTACATGGTCTTGAGCTGCTGAAATTTAATTTGCATGCAGCTATTTCCTGGTAATATTTAATTTCTCTCTATTGCAAAGATTTTATCCTTCTACAAAGTTATATTGTGCTCTTGAGTATGGTTCCCACGATGAAGCATTTATGAGTGAGATGGTGCTTGTCACTCTGAACTAATTGGATTTTCTCCCTTGAACATTCATTATATACTATTGGTATTAAGACAAAGAACTATATTTTATTTCTTATAAATTATTAATTTTGAACATATGTCATTATTAAAATGAACTTGGGTATACATTCTTTATAAAGTCATTCTCATTGCCCACAAAAGTTGGTCACAGTTGTATATTTGTGTTGTGTAATGAGGTTCTGTGCTGTATGATGTTGCTACTAAAATCTTAGCATTTTCTTGCACTGTTCAGTCGTGATGGTTTTTAGCAGACTTCTGTTAATGTCTGTTAATGAATATCCTAAGTTTTATTCTCATCAGATACATAAAGTCATCAATTTTCCCCAACTGTAGAAAATTAGAGTACTTACAGCTTACAAATTATGAAGAATGGCTATATTTTATTCCTTGGGGATGACTGTGCAACATGTTTTCCAAATCCACTGTCTGAGCTGACCTCACACTGTGTTTTCTCATGCAATGCTACATGGAGTTTACTTGGCAAGCCACTAAATGGAGAAGAAGCCATTTGGGTACAAATAAAATAGTCCTGTTCTGGGACTTCACAACAGTTGTGGTTGGCACAGGACACACAAAACCTGGAGACATCCTAAAGGCCTCAATTCAGACTCTGGGGGCCTTGATCTCCCTTTAGAAACAGAGTATTAGTGAAACAAGGGACCTTAGAAATTGCAGAGTCCAAATTGATTATAATATAGATGAAGAAACTAAGGCTTCTAGAAAGGAAGTACCTTGCCGTGGAGAAGTCGGGCATGTGTGAGACTCAGGAAAAGAATGTCCCAGGGGCAAATTTTGCTTCTGCCAAAAGTATTGTCCTAGGATGAAGCTGCAGGAGGCTTTGCTATCTACCCCATATCCCTTAGATGTATTCCTCAGAGTATTTTTAGAATTGTTAATGAGATTACCAGGCTTAAGGCCAAATAAAAGGAATCTAGGCAGCAAACGGTGGCCACAATCTCCTCCTTTATACACCAGAATTCATCTAATTCTTAATCCTAAGAACTAAATTCTTAAAATAACTTAGCATGTGGCCCAAACTGATCGTAGAACAGTTATCTTCTGCTTACCGTTTACCTTTGCTCACACTTCAAATATTTTAATGTCAGATTTGCAAGAGTGTCGAACATCCACAATACAGCCAGGTATCCAGAAATTTTTTAAAAAAGTTATTACTGACCCCATATGCCTTATTCTATGGGAGACAGTGCCACTGTTAGATTCTATATGGCCTAGTATTAAGTGTAAAATAGGGGTTTTAGTAAGTTTCATTATTTAATACATCATTAGAAGCAGTTTTGCAGCATAGTTTAGAAAATTGAGGGAATAAGGCTACCAGAAATATTAACACAGATTTAACGAAAAGCCTTCAACAAACTTGCCGGGCCTTTTACTAGGCTTGGAGACATAAAGATGAGTAAGACATGGTGTTTGACTTACAGGAATAATGAGTAGGAACGAGAAATAACAACAGGCAGTTTTTCAAGTAGAAGACAGAAGAGCTATAAAAAATAGGCATAAAGACTATAAAAGTCTTGCATTCTGTTCTGCTTTAGGGCAGAGCTGTCTCCAATTGGATGAGGGTGCTCCCCCGTGCTGCTACAGCAGCTTTGGCAGGATTCTGTGACTGATGACACGGTTTCCTGTCTTTGCTGTTGGACTGCTTAGCACCCTCGTACGAGTACCATCTGGTATGGAAGGGGTGTTCAGGAGGTGTTTATTGTTCTTGGCCTCCTGAGCAAGCATTCTTACTGATATTTCAGTGTAGCTGAATCATAGGCTTCATCTTGAGAAGCCTAGTCATCATCATCAAGTTAATTATTTTTTTTGCTATATTGTTTAAGAAATCGGGGAATTATGATATATCTTCAAGGAAAATTTTCATTAAAATGGTTAACATAAATTTTGGTGCTTCGGATGGTTGGCTCCAGTTACCTGGAAAATTCAGTTATGGCAACAGTTCACACTCCCTGATAAGACTGAATAAACAAGTTGTTGATTTATAGAGATTCCATTATTTTTATAATTTATGCCCTTGAACAGAGACAGCTCCAAGAGTTGTTTGGAGAGAATTTAGCCATCCCCATTATTTCCATCAACCCCTCCTCCATTCACGAAGCTATTCCAAATAAGCATACAAACTGTGGATTTGCTTTGCAAATACAGCGCCTTGCTTGTCACTGGATTGATTATCTAAGCCCTTCCTATAAAGATAGAAATTCTAGAGACCCTACTCCCCCCAAGATGGGCCAAATTGGATTATTAGTAACAAAACAGAGACAAATACATGTGAGATAACCAGCAAAAGAGCCAATTTGTTTGTTCTTAAATATGCAGACTTCAGCTCTAAGCTAGGATAGGGTTTCTACTTTCGGAAATCCTGGAGCACCTCTCAGAATCACTCAGAGCCATAAACCGGCAGTGATTTTTATGGGGTGAATGCAAACTAACAGTGTGGATTTTGTCTACTTTCTCCTTTGCCTGCCCACCTTCTAGGAGGAGAAATGGTTTAGGTGAACACAAAATTATAATCTAGTCAATTTTTATATTTAATTGAGATACAGCTTTTTAGTCTTAAATTCTAAGCCCTCAAAAACCTATGGCTTTTCTACCTGATTTTTTTTTTTTTATTGACCAGTAACATATATAGCAAGGATATCCATTTTTTTCCCAAATGGTTGAAATCACTTAAACTGTTTGAAAATGAAATTTTCTTCTCTTATTTGATATAAATTGGGCTTTACCACATTTATACTAAGTTAAAAAAAGCCAAAATCTTAATTCATACTAACTCTCCAGGATGCAAATCCCTCCTGCTCCACAACCCCACCCCCCTTAATTTTCCACTGAGCCATGTTTATAATCTAAAATCCCAATTGTGGCTAAAAAATGGATACAACCCATTTCCTGGAACCTGATTACCTAAGGCACTAAAGTGTTCCATTTATTTCATTAGTTAGTGTAATAACAAGTTTGCTGAATTGTGGTTCGTGTCTTGTGCATTTTATTAAAAAGAAGGAAAAGAAAAACCTTAAAGAGAACTTAAACGGAGTAAGAAAAAAGGGCTGGATCTTACAAGCAATTTTGTAATTGTCTTTGGTTCAAGGTGGCTGCAAAATGCTTACAATACACATACACATACTTAACTCATGTAAAACAAAACCCCTTTGCTCTTCAAGTTCTTAAAAAAAAAGTATGATGTTCATTTTTCTACCCCACCCCACCCCCGTTTTTTTTTTCACTTGGCCTACACTCTTAACTGGCAGGGTTTGCGGAAGGAGGAAACTTAGCAACCTACTCAACAAAGTTTAGAATAGCTTCAAGTAAAAGTCATCTAAAAATAAAAATAAAACCTCCTTTTCTCTTCTGAGAGCAAAATTTAAATACTTGTATCATTTATCCTACTAAGTTCTATGACGTTTTTCTGCTTATAAAGTGCTCTATTAAATAACTCAGATATATTTTTTAAAATATAAAATCTGGTCCTTTAAGGAGTCCTTGAGAGCCTAGCAGGAGAATTACAAGCTTATTCTAGTAACTGATATAAACTAACATCAATGGGAATTAAGTAAAGGGAGTCTATGGATCAAATATCTGACCATCAAAAGGCAATCACAGAATTTTATACAGATCTAGGTTATTTATAAAGTTCTTGACCTGGGGGTTTGTACAGAGAGTGCTAAGCTTTCTTCTACAGATCAAAGCCATGAGGAATGGTGCAAAATACTGCATGATGCTAAAAGTAGTTATCTTTGAGCAAAACCAAAAATTAAACAAAGCTAGGATAAAAGGGAAAAAATCCAACCAAAAAAAGCAAAATATGAGGGGAAATTAACTTTGTTGGTAATTTTGTTGGATGGATGAATAATGAGTGGATGAATAAATAATATGTAATCTTAAGCCACTGAACTTCTAAAATTAGAAGGCTGCAAGCGGCAAGGCAAAAGAAAGTTCTGTATGTGCCGGCTGTCTGACATCCCAAGGTGACATCTCAAGTTCTGTGAAGAGCTTAAACTTTCCTTCTTACTCAAGACAGTGCTGTCCATAGAACATTTTTGTTATGATGGAAATGTTCAATATCTGCACTGTCCAACAGTCACAGACAGATAGTGAATACTCGAAATGAGACAGTGTACCTGAAGAACTGTATTTTTACTTATACTTAATTTTATTAATTAATTTTTTAAAAGATTTATTTATCCCAGAGGGAGGGGAGGGGCAGAGAGAGAGGGAGAGAGAATCTCGAGCAGACTCCCTGCTGAGCATGGAACCTGACGTGGGGCTCGATCTCACAACCCTGAGATCATGACCTGAGCGGAAACCAAGAGTTGGACACTTAAACGACTGAGCCACCCAGGTGCCCCATTAACTTTATTAATTCAAATATAGGTTTTTGGTTTTTTTGAGTAAAGCAATAGAAGTTTATTAAGTGAAGATACAGAAAAAGCTCTCAAGAGTGAGAGGGGTCCCGACAGGGTTGCCAATAAGAGCCTTTAGGGTTGGTCTTTTATAGAAAGCTAACCAGGGAACTTAAATCCTTTTAACATTCCTAATGATAACACCTTCAATGGCTTACTTCCTTTTTAGGGGCTGGTTATTCTTTGTAGTTAAGTTTAAATAGCCACACAGGGCTAGTGGCTAACATACTGGACAGTGCAGTTCTAAAATTATGGAAAAACATAATAAATATCTAACTCTATGTACATATGTCTATTTTTTTAAATCTTGCTCTAAATAGTATATATTATTACTTTATGTAATATTGTAAAATATTATTGAATAGATCACATACTAATCTTGGTTTTCTAACTATATGTTTATCTAGTCAAAACTACTCAGTTTGTTAACTCTTACTTGGAGAAGTTATCAAGGTATAAGAACAGTGAACAAAAGAAAACCACCCTTTATGGGCTAGTTCCACAAAACTGAGTACACACAATAAGAACTAATGGTCCATCTTTGAAAATAAATTATCTTCAGAATGCCCCTGAGGGCACTGTGACTTGCCTTTTTCAGAGTCCATTTTCTCATCTTGATAATTCTTGCAACTTTTGTCTTATATAATCCCTTTTTTCTAAAAAGACTTTATTTATCTGAGAGAGAGAAAAAGAACATGAGCAGGGGGAGGGGCAGAGGGAGAGGGAGACAAGCAGACTCCCCACTGAGCAGGGAGTCGGACGCGACGCAATCCCAGGACCCTGAGATCATGACCTGAGCCAAAGGCAGATGCTCAACCGACTGAGCCACCCAGATGCCCCTGCCTTATATAATTCCCAAGACTTGGGCAACTTCTCTCTTGTTTGCTTCAGGGTGAGTATGTCTTTTCCTTTCCTAACAATATTCTCTAGGATATGGGAGCCAAAGACA
This sequence comes from Phoca vitulina, assembly GCF_004348235.1. Taxonomy (NCBI): domain Eukaryota; kingdom Metazoa; phylum Chordata; class Mammalia; order Carnivora; family Phocidae; genus Phoca; species Phoca vitulina. The sequence goes on from NW_022589723.1 coordinate 16,951,303, forward strand.
CAGTGAACTGACTTGCCCCTTACTGTAACCCTTGATGGTTGTCAAATTGACATTGATAGGTGCATCTTTTGCTTCAGTGCATCTCTATGCTTCTGGCTCCATTCTTTGACTCCATTTCCCCCAATTCTACTCCCTCCTTTCTTTTTCACCCTTCTGGTGGGATTTCCCCAAGTCTTAATACTGGAGTATGCAGACAGATATATGGAATTGTAAAAAGGAAGCAGACTCACCTTTGGTACTCATTTCATGGAAGAGAGCAACCTGGTGAACCTTCTTTCCATTTTCTTCCAGCTAAGCCTCTGTTCAAGATACCCTTGTTCAATACTTAAGTACTTCATGTATACTTCAACTGTTGCTCTGATTGCTTCCAGAATAAGCAAAAAATTACCCATTTCTCTGAAGATTGCATACTTTTCCAGACAAAGGAAGTGTGCTTTCCTGGACATTTAAAGGTGTCATCTTTCTAAAAGGCCACTGTGCTGCAGCTTTTAGACATTGAGGATGGGGAAGAACAGAAATTGTTCAGGTAAGCATGGGAGGAATGCTAGAAAAAGGCTATATCTTGGGTAAAGGCAACAAGCTTGTGGACAAGGTCATCCATTAGACAATAAGTTATCTGACAACAGAGATGGATCGTCAACTCTTCAGCACATAGCATAGCACCTAGCACATAGATTTTCTTGTTAAACAAGACATAAGAAAGAGTCTGGAGTCTGGAACCAGGTAATGAAGGCATATTCAGGTAATTGGGCAGAATCAGACACTTAAGCAAGATTTGAAGTATCTGGAAAATAATAATTAGAGTAGACAACACATCTAGAATCCAAAACAAGGATTGGGGCAGGAGAGGAAAGCCAGGCAAGGGGAAAGAGTAGAGATAAATAGGTGAAAAGGAGAGATTGCTGATAGACACATCCTAATCTACTGCATGAAACAGGTCTGCCTACATGCATCACATTTCCCCTAAAAAGCATGTTGTCAAGGCCATTATGTACTAGTAGGCACTTATATGCTGCACAATTCTTACATAGATCACAAGATTATGAGTTTTAAATGTCTTCTAAACAAAGCAAAAATGACTACCAGATATGGGATTGTTAGTCTAATTCAGCATTTAATCACTCCTCCTTCTAGATCATGGTAAGGTCCTTCCTTAGGAAGAAATAACTCTAGAAGATGTGGGAAACCATCTGGCCAATTCTGCCCAAACTCTTGCAGCAGGAAGCTCCATTTCATGGTAGCAAATGAGACCCAAGGTACAATGCTGAATTTTTAAAAAATGTAATTCCCATACATTTTTTTTTCTTTGCTTCCATTTCATTGACTATTGGGGATCTGGAAGAAAAACAGTGAGCAATCAATGGATTGTTTTTTGCTTTAATGGTGAGAACTGAAACCAACATTGTTCCCCCTGTGTTAAGTGATACTGGGAAGAAACATATTATCCCAGGTGGGTCTTTTGGAAGCAGACTAAGAAACGGAGATCAGTGTGCAGAAGATTTATTAGGGCGTACTCTTGGGATTAACATTTCTGGGTTGCAAGGGAAAGAAGTAAAATTGAGCAGAGAGAGAGCTTGAACTGTGGTAATAGTCCCACTGGAAGTCTAAGCTGACCAAAGGGAGTTCTAAAGCTGGGATGACCCTTCAGAATTGTTCTGAGTTGGGATAAAAGGGGCCCCAACCTCAGCGACTTTATATATCACATTAGTCAGTGGATGCGGGGTGCCTTTGAAAGGGGGCATGGTACAATTATCTATTGCGGCATAACAAACAATCCCAAACTTAGTGGCATAAAACAACAACTGCCATTTGTTATTATTATCTCAATAGTTTTGAGTGTTGACTGGGCTCAGCTCCATGGCTTTTAGTTAGGGTCTCTCATGTCATTGCGGTCAGGTAGTGGATGGAGCTGGAACTGTCTCAAAGGCTTCCTCACATGTCTGGTGTTTGATGATGGCTGTGGCTCAACCTCAGCTCTGGCTGCTAGCTGGAGCATGGCCTCTCCATGTGGTCTGACTTCTTCCTCACAGAGCAGATGTTTCTGAGAGCATTCCAAGAGTAACAGCAGAAGCTGTAAAGCCATTTATGACCTAGCTTCAGAAGTCACACTGCATTGGTTGAAGAAGATATAAATGTCTGCCCAAATTCAAGGGGAGTGGACATAGGTGCTACCTCTTGATGGGACAAATGGCAAGGTTATATTGTAACAAGAACATGTAGGAAGGAAGATACTGTTGTGGCCACTTTAAAAAAATATAATCTGCCATAGGACATGACATTGAGCGAGGCCACTATCATTAAATGAGGCAATCCTTTTAAGGTGTTAGCAACTGAGGGCTTTCTGCCATAGTAACCCCCCAGCAGTCAAAAAATAAGTCCCTTATTCTGGAAGCAAATCTGGGCATTCAGAGCATCCACCATATATATTTTCCTGTCCCAGAACTTTTTTTCTTTTCCAGCTTTATTGAGATGTAGTTAACATGTAACATTGTGTAAGTTTAAAGTGTACGAATATGTTGATTTGATGTACTTATATGTTGGGAAATAATTACCATAGTACCACTAGTTAACAACTCCATCACCTCACATAATTACCATTTCTTTTTTGTGGTAAGGATGTTTAAGATTTATTCTCTTAGCAACTTTCAAGTATATAATACCATATGTTAACTATAATCACCACACCATACATTAGATCTCCAGAACTTGTAACTGGAAGTTTGTACCCTTTGACCAGCATCTCCCTATTCCGCCTATCCCCCAGCCCCTGGCAACCACTATTCTATTTTCTGTTTCTATGAGTTTGGGTTTTTTAGGTTTCATATATAAGTAATATTATACATTACTTGTCTTTCTCTGATTTCTTTCACTTAGCATGATGTCCTCAAGGTCCATCCATGTTGTTGCAAATGGTAAGATATCCTTCTTTCTTATGGCTGAATAATCCATTGTTATATACCCATCTTCTTCATCCATTCATCCATTGACAGACACCTAGATTGTTTCCCTATCTTGGCTATTGTGAATAAGGCTCCAATGAACATGGGATTGCAGGTATCTCTTTGAGATCTTGTTTTCACCTCTTTTGGTTATATACCTAAAAGTAGGGTTGCTGGGTCATATGGTAGCTCTATATTTAACTTTTTAAAAAAGTTTTTATTTAAATTCCAGGTAGTTAACATACAGTGTAATATTATTTGCAGGTGTACAATACAGTGATTCAACACTTCCATACAACACCCAGTGCACATCACAAGTGCACTCCTTAATCCCCATCACCTATTTCACCCCTTCCTCCACCCACCTCCCCTCTGGTAATCATCAGTTTATTCTCACTAATTGAGTCTATTTCTTGGTTTGCCCCCCGCCCTCTTTTTCCCTTTGCTCATTTGTTTTGTTTCTTAAATTCCACATATGAGTGAAATTGTATGGTATTTGTCTATATTTAACTTTTTAAGGAACTTCCATACTGATATTCATAGTGGTTACATCAATTTATATTCCACCAACGATGAATGAGGGTTCCCTTTTCTCTACATCTTAGCCAACACTTATTGTCATATTTTAAAATTTTGGTAATAGCCATTCTAACAGGTGTGAGGTGATATCTCACTGTGGTTTTGATTTATATTTCTCTGATGATTAGTGATGCTGAGCACCTTTTCATGTACCTGTTGGCCATCTGTATGTCTTCTTTGGAAAACTATCTATTCAGTTCCTATGCACATTTTTAATTGGATTTTTTTTTTTTTACTATTGAGTTGTATGAGTTTCTTTTATATTTTTGATATTAACCCCTTACCATATATATGATTTGCAAATATTTTCTCCCATTCTGTATGTTGCCTTTTCATTTTGTTGATGGTTTCTTTTGCTGTGCAGAAGCTTTTCAGTTTAATATAGTCTCACCTATGAATTTATGCTTTTTAGCTTGTGCTTTTGGTGTCATATCCAAAAGATTGCTACCAAGACCAAAATCAAGGAGCATCTTCCCTATGTTTTCTTCCAGAAGTTTTACAAGTTCAAGTCTTAAGTTTAAGTCTTTAATCCATCTTGAATTAATTTTTGTGAGTGGTGTAAGATAAGGGTCCAATTTCATTCTTCTGCATATGATTTTCCATTTTTCCCAACACCATTTACTGAAGTGAATGTCCTTTCCCCCACTGACTATATTCTTGGCTCCCTTGTCAAATATTAGTTGACCATATATGTGAGTGTTTATTTCTGGGCTCTCTATTCTATTCCATTGACCTCTGTGTCTATTTTTATGCCATGAAAACACAGTATATAAAACAATATACATTCAATGTATTGTATATTTTCATATGCTTTCATGTTACTAATTATCATTCTTTTATTTCAGCTTGAAGAACTCCTTTTAGCATTTCTTGTAAGGCAAGACTAGTAGTGATGAACTCCCTCAGCTTTGTCTGGGAAAGTCTCTGTCTCTCATTTCTAAAGGACAACTTTGGTGAATAATCTTGGCTGGCTTTTTCTTTCTTTCAGTACCTTGGATATATCATCCCACTGTCTCCTGGCCTACAAATTTCTGCTGAGAAATCCGCTGACAACCTTATGGAAGTTCCCTTGTAAGTTACGAGATTACTTTCTCTTGCTGATTTTAAGAATCTCTCAGTTTTTTGGGGCACCTGAGTGGCTCAGTTGTTAAGCGTCTGCCTTCGGCTCAGGTCATGATCCCAGGGTCCTGGGATCGAGCCCCACATCAGGCTCCCTGCTCAGCGGGAAGCCTGCTTCTCCCTCTCCCACTCCCCCGGCTTGTGTTCCCTCTCTGGCTATGTCTCTCTCTGTCAAATAAATAAATAAAATGTTAAAAAAAAAAAGATTCTCTCAGTTTTTGATTTTTGACAGTTTAAAATGACGTGTCTTGGAGAAGATCTCTTTAAGCTGAATTTGTTTGGTGGCCCATGAGCTTCATGAACTTGGATATCCAAATCTCTCCCCAGATTTGAGAAGTTCTCAGCCATTTTTTCTTTCATTAAACTCCCTTCTTTCTTCTCTCGCTCTTCTTCTGGAACTCCGTTAATTCTCAGATTATTTCTTTTGATGGTATCATACAGAACAAGCAGGCTTTCTTCACTGTTCTTCCTTCTTTGTTCTTTGTTCTCCTCTGACTGGATAATTTTAAAATTCTACCTCACAGATTCTTTCTTTGCCTGATGCATTCTGTTATCGATGGTCTGTACTGCATTCTTCATTTCATTCATTATATTCTTCAGCTCCAGAATTTCTATTCAGTTTTTTTTATTTCTATCTCTTTGTTAAACTTGCATTTACTCATGTATTATTTTCTTGATTTCATTGAATTATCTTTGTGTTTTCTTGTAGCTCATTGAGTTTCCTTAAAACAGCATTTTGAATTCTTTATCAGGTAAATCAAGGTCTCCATGTCTTTGGGATTGGTTACTGAAGGATTATTGTGAGCTAGTGATGATGTCATGTTTCCTTGATCCTTCATTTTCCTTGAAATTTTGCGTTGCTGTCTTCACATTTGAATTAGCAGTCTTTGCTAACTTCCTTCAGGAAAGAAATACCTTCCATCAGCCCTGCTAGGGACTCTGAGGCTTTCGCAGACCTTCTATGGATATACCTGTTCCATGTTTCTTGCTCCCCCTTGTGGCAGAATTCTTAAGCTTGTATGTCTTCTCTTGATCCTGTAGCATACCAGAGCAAGGGCTGACAGTCTTCTTTTTGTTTTCCCAAAGGTGGATTAAAGCTCAAGTTTGTGGTCTCTCCCTGAACCACAGATTTGGGCTGGCACAGGTTTTTGTGTGTGCTCACCAGCCATCTGCCAAAGCTTGCTCTCACCATTGCCATTTGGAGCATGAACAGGGAGCTGTCCACAGGGTGTGAGCATGTGTGGGTAAGGCACAAAAGCACTGGGGGTGGGGGTGGTGTACCCATGAGACGGTTGGGAAAATCTGTGGGTGAGGTGTCCCTAGTGGTTTGTGTGCAGGCTTCTTGATGGAGTCTATGACATAGTTAGTAGAATCTGCATCCCTTTAATGCCCTCTGAGAGTCCTATCTGTCACTCTTCCAGTCTCTTCTTGCTCCCCAAGTCAAACAGCTCATGATTCAGTGATAAATGATAAATGGGGTAAGAGAGAAATGGGCCTTTCTGGCAGCAACCCATAAAATTAGGAAAGCTGAGTGTTCACTCACACACTCTCACTTTCTCCCATGTAAGAAATCACAGCCAAGAGGATCTCTCTTGGCCTTAAGCTGTGCCACTTTGGGGGACTCAAGCTGTTCTTGCCCTCTCCAGTGTGTCCACATTCATATGTGTGTGTGTGTGTGTCTTCCTGTAATACTGGAACTTCTCTACTGGAAACCTGAACTTCTACAAAGGCCCTCTTATCCATAGGTGATTGTCTGTGATGTGTTTTCCAGGGGTTCCCAGACTGTAGCCATGAGGGGCCAGAGTTGTTTCACAGGCCACTATGGGGCCCAAAGCCAGAACTGAGGTCTGTATGCCTGCTACCTGATGCACAGTTGGGTGAGATGCCCCTCAGTTTCCTTGGCGAATGGTGCTGCTCCCACAGTTCCCCACAAAGGTACTTTTGTCTGCAGATGGATGTCTAATTGCTGTTGTTAAGAGGAGGTAGAAATACGATTGACTAATGTCTTATTAAGCTGCCCCTGTGTTAAAAAGTTTGGAGACTATGCATACATTTTTATTGTCCCTATATTTAATAATGCTGACAATAAGAATAAAAATACCTTAGCTACTTGCTCCAGGAAATGCTTTCTCCTGAAAGAAAAGACTTTGAACCAGTTACAGTAGCTTGCTCATCAAACTCCCTTTAAGACCCTTGCTTCACTGGGCCCACCAATCCAATTAAACACTGCCCAGTCCCAGATAATTCCCTGCCTTGCATAGCCTGACTCAAAATCATCCAACTTAGGCCCTAAATCCCTATAAATATCATCCCTGAATTTACCCATTATGAGACACTACTAAAGTTCTTTTAAATTGATATTCTTACTTAGCTTTACTTGGTCAACTGGTTATTCTGGTGGCCTTTTAGGGAAGCTGACAACTAAGAATGAGAAAGTGTATACTCTGAAGAACCTTGTTCTACAGTGAGTTGACAAAATGAGAATGTTGTCATTTCAGAAAAAGCTGAGCTATTTATTAGTTTATCCACTGACAGCATGGAAAGTCAAATTCCTCCAACGGAATCATAAATTTCAGGATTCAAAAAGACTTGAAATTTATCTAGTCCAATCCATCTGCTTGATACAGATGGAGAAGAAGCTCAAATCTGGGCTCAAATTAGAGTAAATTTTAGAGACTCCTTCAGTGCAACCAAGGGTTTTGGGATTCCTCTCTACTCCCTTATCTCCCCACTTCGTTCTCTTCCTTTCCCTAGCCTTGGCATACCTTGTCCCTGTTCTTCCTCTTTGCAGATGACTAGAGAAAGTATCAGTCCTCCATCATGTTTTGGTGGAGGGTATCTGTGTTGCTACAGGGTTTCAGGGCTGGGTGTTTTCAACATATTTTTAAAAAACCTCCCATTCCAGGAAGCTAACATGTGGTCTCTATTATTTGAAAGGTCTCATTAAAATATAATACTGTCATATCCACACCCCTAGTTTTGAAGCTGAAGGGAAATGAGGGTTAAATTTTTGGGGTATAATCTCATAGATAATGGAAAATACTTTCTAGCAGTGTAGGCCTTCCTATCCATTTCACCCTGATAATTCTAGAAGGACTGAGGGAAAGAAGTATTTTATCTTATCTTTACTAGAAAAATAACTAGGTGGGAAGGTTCTGGATTAGAGGTTTTTTCAAACATCTGTCTTTTAGCTAATTTATCCTTTATAAAAATGTGATTACCAGATCCTTAGTATATGTTAATTACTTGAAATGTCAGTGACTTGAAATGAAAAATATATTTGATAGTAATTTTAGTAACAAGTGACAAATTGTTATTCACATATTAGTGAGGAAAAAAATCTATGTATGCACATGTGACAAAGATTATTGGAAATATTTTTATAAATAAAAGTGAAAAGAAGTTGCACATGGCTCTGAAGAGTTTCCCACTGGACTCTTACTGTGTGAAGATCAAGTGTTATACAGAGCTGATGACCTTTCATGAGTCTCAGGATTTCTTCCTTTTCTTTTTTTCCCCCCCGTTGACTACTTGCTTCTCCCACATCACAGGTAATTAACAACAGATGATTTCTTGTATAGCTTTTATTTTTATGTTGGTTTAAGTATTGCTATATCCCATATTATTTTCAACTGTAGAGTTTAACAATCCACCCCTGGACAGTTTTTACATGTTAATAAGTCTGTATATGCATATGTGATGGTCGGAGCATGTCTTTGTAGTAACACAATGCACTCTTTATGATACTGCACTGAGTTCAGATTTTTTTTCTAAACTGCAACAAAATGTGAACCTTCTAAATTCATGTTAGAAATACAGATACAGTCCACAGACCTTTCTTTTTAACAGGACCCACACATAGATACAGCCTATGGACATTCCTTTTTAATGGAATGAGACACAAACTACACCAACTACACCGACTACACCACACAAACTACAAACTACACCAACACTGTGTTCCTGAGTTTTCTTTATCTTGTAAAAAAATAATTTGTGTTTCACATGGAAAAAAATATCAGACTTCCAGGTATTTTTTTTTTGTTAGTGTACTCTCAACACATTAAAGGATGAAATGATCTATAAAAACACAGATGATGTGAGAAGGGAAAAGTAAGAGCTCCAAATACATTTTGCACATGATTCTACACAGTTTAAAGATGCATTACATATTCAGCTCTGAGGTCCTCAAAATAAAAATTTTTGCCATTTTACTCAACTCTAATACTAAGTGATCAATTTTAAGAAAATATTCAAAGACCGTGCAAAAAAATATTCAAATTTTCTACTAATAATTGTTTAATATACATTAGCAAAAAAGTTTATTATTTTCCTTATGGACGTTCATTAAAAATCCTGTCAGAATCATGAGCACCCCTGTGAAGTACAATTACATTTGTTCCCCTCCTCCTCCTTTCCACAAACATCTCCAGTCTCTCAGTATTTATATATGAATTCTAAAACATTGACAATAAAGCAATCTTCCCTCTTATGACTTTGGCAAGTGACTCCAAATCAAAAGAAATATTACCTATAATGTTAAATTTATTTTTAAATGTATCTGTTCCACAAGACTCTGATTTAAAAACTGCATAGTGATCAAATATGTTATTCCTCTGTATTTGGGCTTAAGAAAGTATATCAGAAACATCTCTCAGTAAATAAAGGATTTTAAAATAGAATGTGCATGGTCATGCAATCTTACATGTCTGGAGAAAAACTTCTAAAGTAATTTAATGCAGAACCAACTGTAGAAATTTCAAATAACTATTCTCAAATATGAGGAACATTATCATGGCATCCTTTCTTTTTTGTCCTCTGTTGACTTCTCTGCCTCTTACCACCCTTGCCCCAAACCATAATTGTGATTATCCTTAGAAGACCAGAATAGACTTTTATTTTCTTCAGGAGCTACACAGTTCTCCTGGGTAAACAGGAGGATGCGAGTGTATTGGCTGTGAAACCAGACTACCAAGGATAGATTCCAAGTGCCATCACTTAGCAAGTTACCTTTCCTGCGCCTCAGTTTACTTATCTTAAAATAGAGATATAGATATATGTATATATACATATATATTTTTCTATCCAGAGTTGTGTCCACTTCCATTTGGAGACCATGGTATTAGATCCCTTTGGGGTTCATCCGAGGCCCCAGTGAGGGCTGGGCCAGCATGGGTTATGCAGAGGGGGTAGGGGAATAGAAGTGTACAGAACTCTGGGCCCCTCACCCCTGCTGCAATGAAAGAGCTCCAATTTCATTTATATTACATTTTACATATTAACCTTTCTAACAAATTTTCTTTGGAACAAAGAATTACACAGCTAAAACATGTTTGAAACTTTCCTCTGGAGAAGCCTAGAAGCCCATGATCCACAGTCTGACAAATGCTTAAAACTGAACCCTGAACAGTAACAGTCTTTTACTAAAGAGCTACATATGCCAGTTCCTGGGCTTTTTGTTTTTTAAAACTTTTCTTGCATGCAAAATCACAGCCTTAGACCTAAAAGAGAAAATACTTTAGCCAAACATGCTATGAAAGTTTTGAATATAATTAAATGCTAAGTAAAAAACATTGGTTAAAAAATGCACTAAGCTTTTTTCTTGACTGTGACATTTAGTAAAAAGTTTTGAACATTTTGGAAAAAGATAACATTAAAGCAAAGCTTAAAAAAGGATATGGTTCTTGCGATATTTCAGTAAGTTTAATCTTGGTTTGTCTAGGGGCTTTGGAAATACCAGCTAACTCATGCATCTTAAGGTAATATAAAATCAGTGGACTCTGACCTCCAAAATTGAAGAGCACACGGTTAAACTCTGGACCAGTGCTAATATAATGGGACTGTAAAGGGAAGAAAAAAATCAAGTCAATTATTACTTTTATGTGTTTTCAAAGAACTGTAAATAAATATAACTTCATTGTAACTATAAATAAAGTTACTATTTGGTATACTAAAATAAATAAAAAGAAACTCTGTAAAGCATCTTTTTTAAAAAAGATTATTATTTATTTTAGAGAAAGAGTGAGTGAGCACAGGCGGGAGGGGCAGAGAGAGAGAGGGAGAGGGAATCCCAAGCAGGCTCCCTGTTGAGTGGGGATCCCCATGCGGGGCTCCATCTCAGGACCCTGAGATCATGACCTGAGCTGAAATCAAGAGTCAGACGCTTAACTGACTATGCCACCCAGGCACTCCAAGCATCTTCTTAAATAAAGAAATTTACTATAGTGTGAATCTATGAGTTCATGCAGTAAGACCCTTCTAGCCTTCTTATTTATCAGCTTGATAAAGGTTAATAGAGATTATTCTGTCTGAAGAACAGAAATAAAAAAGAAAGAAGAAAATGAACAGAACTCCAGAAAAAGGGACAGGAAAAAATGTGAAGAAAAACATGACCAAAACCTCCAAACATTTGTGGAAAACATATCCAAGAAGCTTAACTCCAAGTAGGAAAAATACTCACCTAGACACATCATACTCAAAGTGTTGAAAGACCAAAACAAAAAGAAAAATCTCAAAAGCAGCAAGAGAAAAACAACATATAAGGGAACCCCAATAAGATTAAAAGCCGAATTTTTATCAGAACAAAGGAAGCCAGAAGGCAGGTGGATAATGTAACCAAAGTGCTGATGGAAAAAGCTGTTGACCATGAATTCTCTGTCAGGGAAAGTGACCATAAATATAATTGCTTATTACTGGCTTCTTGTGGGATACAAGGTCAGTACAGCAACTACATATATTATGTCTTTCCTCCATTTTTGTAATGCATAGATGAGAGATTTATTATTTCCACTTCCTGTGAGGAAGCAAGATTTTATTCTCATTTGCTTTTACTAATACATAAAAGTTCTCTTGTGTTTCTTTTGCTTATGGTCACTTTTTCATTGCTTTCCTTCAGAGATGCTCCATAATTATTTTGAACAGTAGGACTATCATAATCAAAAGCAACTCTTTGGTGGTGAAAACTCAATGTCAAAATCAGACATATTTCCTATTACGTAAATAATTTACTCCATCTCAATCTCCCATGAAAATTCACATTAGGTTATATCTAGCCTGATCTTTTTAAAAAATTTTTTATTTAAATTCAATTTAATTAACATATACTGTATTATTAGTTTCAGAGGTAGAATTTAGTTATTCATCAGTTGCATACAACACCCAGTGCTCATTATATCACATGCCCTCCTAATGCCCATCACCTAGTTACCCCATCACCCCACCCACTTCCCCTCCAGCAACCCTCAGTTTATTTCCTATAGTTAAAGAGTCTTATGATTTGCCTTCCTCTCTGTTTTCCTCTTATTTTATTTTTCCTTCTCTTTCCCTATGTTCATATGTTTTGTTTCTTAAATTCCACATATGACATCAGATGATAATTGTCTTTCTCTGACTAACTTATTTCACTTAGCATAATACACTCTAGCTCCATCCATGTCGTTGCAAATGGCAAGATTTCATTCTTTTTGATGGCTGAGTAATCTTTAAATTGCATGCAAAATCAGACCAAGCTTTGTCTAGATTAAAAGGAAATGCTGCCTGTCTAGAAAGATGTTTTATGACTCTTTTCCTGGCTTCTGCCTTGGATATTGTAAGATAGAACCTAGATCTTACTGAAATTCTAGAAATAGACATTTCTGTTATTTTTCTGCAGTTATCCATTTTTAAAATAGGAAAACCGCAGTTAATACCTGCTTCTTCCTTTCTAATGGCCCCTGATTTTTTAAGGGTAGTTCAACCTGACAAAAGCAGAACTAGGTATTAAATGCATATCCAGTGTTTTGTGGAGCCTTAGCCATTTTCTTAGATACTTTAAAGTGGAAGGTTTGAAGTTGCCCAAAGAACTCTTGCTAGAGATATTCCAAATAGCCAAAACAATTAGCAGAAGCTCCATTACTTCCATCTATCCCACAAAAGACAATGGCAGAAAATTATCAGAAAACTTTAAGGTTCCATCAAACAAGACTTTTATAGTCAAGAGTCAACCTAGTACTAAATTGGAGAACCAAGCAATCCTATAAACTTTGGAAGTGTTACAAGAGAAGAGCTAGAAAGTCCAAGGGATGATTTTGGTGTTTAATTTTTTTGGTTAATTTATTAAAGGATAATTGCTGATGATGACTAGAAAGCTAAACTTTCATTTTTGAGGTTTGCCTGTGCACCTTGCCAATGTTCATAATGGCATTGAGAAGCCACAGGCCCCCATTCAACATCTGGACAACACTTATGCTTAGAAAATTCTTTATGATGAACTGAAAACTATCTCCCTATAGCTTTCACTTATGGGTAAACAAAAACTTTTTGGTTTGTACTGGTAAAAAAAATTTTGAGCCACACAGAAAAAGCCTAATCCTGCTTTCCTACAGTAGCTCTCTACATACTTGAAAACAGTTATTATGGCCACCAGAGTCTTTTTTTTTCTAGTGGAAATACCTTTAAATATTTTGCTGATTGCTGAAAAAAATATGTTTTCAAAGCCCTTCATCATCCTGATTATTTTCTATTCAGACCACTTCTGTTTGTCTACACCCTTTCACAATGTGGAACTCCAAAATGAACATAATACACAATTGTTTAATCAGCACAGAGTAGATCCCACATGTCTGTTTATATAGCTCAAGAATGCAGTAGATTTGGGGGTCAACAACATTCTCTGTTGATACATACAGAGGTTACTTTAAAAGACAATTTTTAAATCTTTTCAGATGCCTCTATCCCATGGCTTTATTATCCTATACTTATGCAGCTATAATTTTGGACCTTTATGCTTTTTCCATAATAAAACTTTATCTCTAAGATACTTGATGCCCAATACTCGACTGTTGTAAACTTTTGGTCATCCAATGTGTTTGTAGTTTTTCCAAGGTTTATGGCATCTACATATCTAATAAAAATGGCAACCATATTTTTATCCAAGTTTTTGATAAAATAATCTACATAGGACAGGGCCAATGATGCAGTGATGTGGTGCATTACCAAAGGTGTATCTGCAATTTGCTTTCCATCTTTTAACAGCGTCATCTGAAAAAGGTTGTTCAGTCAGTTATAAATCCACCTGTCCATATTTCTTCAATTTGTAAACAAGGTACAAAGAGCCATTTTTAGTGATTGCTGAAGATCACATATACAATTTCTATTACATTTCCTGATTTCTAAATCCAGCAATATTGTACGTGTCCCCCACCCCCAATGGTGTGATAGCATCATTGATCCCAAATTGACTCCTAGAGATCACCAGTTTCTATTTTAAGGACTTACAAACCATATATATATATATATATAGCTTATATATATATAAAATATATATATATATAATATATATATATAACACTATAAGCACTGTTCTATATATCTGGATTATTAAAGATCAGGAAATATATGAATACTGACTTCAGAAAGTGGTTTTTAAATAGGCATAACATAAAATTTATGGTCAGACTTGACTAGACAATTCAGACAAAATATTAGCAATAAAGACTGCAACAAATTTAAAACCTAGTTGTCTAACAAGAGATCAAATTCAGAATACCAAGCCAGTAAACTCATCAAATCTTGGCTAAAGCAACACAAAATGGAGAAGTCCATAAGGATCTCTATTAGGGAGGCACTATCAGAAACATGGAAAAACTAAGCAACCAAGACTTATCAGTAATAGTATCTACATATGGCCAGTTATCCCAGGATCATGGTTTAAGAGGTGGGGACAGGTCAGCCATTGCTGAAAACTCTTATGAAGTTTTCCCTGCAACCCTGACTAGAACTTATTGAGATCAGAGCCATGTTTGTATATCAACCCAAGGACAAGCAGTGCCAGAAGTTGAGAAAAGATGAATGGTATGGTTTATCTTTTTAGTTTAGAGATGAGGATATTTTCAAAAAACAATAAGACTTTTTAACATTAAGATTATCCTCTCCAATAAATCACTTTTGATCATTAAATTTTTCTAAGACATATGTCAGGAATGTAATAATGAACACTGCCTATATGAAGCTGTTCAACTAATTATAAAGCAAATTAAAGAAGTAAGAACATTTTTAATAATTACTATGCTCCAAACCTTTGTTGTTAGTCTTGATACACTTGATTCTTCCTTGAATGTGGGCATTGTATATGCTCTTGGGTTCTTTAAAATTTTTGCCATATTGAAGTCTATAGCTAAAAGAGAAAACAAAATATTTTCTTAAATTCTGGCTTTTTTTTCCTTTACAAAAAGGCATAATGCTTTTTTCTTTTAGCAATGTACTCTAAACATGGAAAGAACCAAAAATAGATGAGATAGAGGTTAAGATATTGTTATAGCTTGCCTCAGTTAGAGGAAATAAATATACCATCTCATTTTTACTTAACAAGGCTTTAGAATTGATAAAACTCATTTACTTATAGTATATCATATTACTGTCACAAACATTCTGTGAGCCAAGTCAGATTTTCCACAATTTACAGGTGATATAACTAAGTGTAGGAAATTGTATGACTCTAAGCTATATCTCTAAGGTATCATTTAAGACACAGGCCTAGGTCTTTTGCTTCAGAGCCCAGAGCTTTGTCCATGACCCTCTAGTTTAATGCAATAGGAGGGTTGGGCCTCTGCATGTTAGGGTCCACCTTTTCCATACACTGGCAACAAACCCAAATAAGGAAAGACTTGGTAAGTTTTCCCTGCAAGCAGCATGAATATACATGAAGGTAACCTTGCCATGTCTTAAAGAAGAGGAGAACTGTATGGTTTAATTGGTATGTCAATCCGCCTAAAAAAACAAGCTAGTTATTAAGCATACCTTAATACAGAGCAGAGAAAACAGGTAACCTGAGGTTTGTACTAGATTGTGGCACTGATTATTATTATCAGGTACCAGGTAGGCTAATTGGATCTACAGGTTGTAATGTTGATGATAAAGCTCTGAAGAGTTAAAGAAAGTCACTCAGATTGATTTTTGACACTAGACATTCAAAGGTATTAGATAAAAGTCTGAAATGTTAGAGGCAAGTAGACATTTATCTCTGACAAAGGAAAGAATTGGTTAGGAACCTGAATTTTAAAATTTTGAGTGGAACCAAGGTTATATTAAGTTGAAGTTAGAATGGGCAAGAAAGGTAATAAACCATATGATTTATTTTCTTTAAAACATGCTCAAAAACAAACAATCTCTTATAGAGGGGCATCTGGCAATATCTACAAAAATACAGACATATTTTCTCTTTGACCCAGCAATCCCTCTTCTGAGACTATATCCTATACAATCTCCTATGTAAGTATGAGAGAACACAAGTACAAGGGTATTGATTGTGGCATAACTTACAAAATTTAGGGATTATAAACAACCCATGTATTTAATAGTAGTCAAGTACTAGTTAAAAAAAGGCACCCCATTTGATGGAAAACTATGCAGCTATAAGAAGAAATGAGGAAGATCCCTATACTGATTTGAAGAGGTCTACAGGTCATATCATTAAGTGATGAAAGCAAGGTACAGGACAGAGTACATAATTTGATTGAATATATACAGTGTGCTAACTTTAGTATAAGAATATATTGTATTTGCCTTCATTTGTATAAAGAAACACTGGCAAGATAAGTAAAAAACAAACAAAAATATTCTCTGGGAGGAATAATTAAAAAAATAAAACTTGCTCAATTTTGAATCATTCTTAAATACATATTTAGGTAATATTATTTAATTTCTGGTCTCTATGAACAGACATAATATTAAGAGGACCTCTACTTCATGTCCATTGTATCTACAGAAAAACTCTTACTTTTCAGAATATTTAACCCTGGTTGTAAAATCAGTCAATAGAAGGTCATATACATTAATATCAGGCGAAAATCCCCAGCTGGGAGTAATGGCAAAAGACAAAAAAGTAAGAGATACATGAAAAACACAAAGCAAGGAAATTTTAGGAGTAAAAGTTTCAAAGAAAAAATTTGCAAAAAAAATCCCACAAAAAAGAAAAACCCCACCCAGATATGATAAGAGTAATAGTAATCTTAAAATGACTATATTTATTAGCTTTCTTCTCCTATAGTCCCCTAATCCATAATTTATTATAGGTGAGAATATCAATTTTCCCCTGATTACAGTTTTCCTATATCCTCTGTTCTCATATCCCTAAAAGCTTGAGAACAAGATCATCTGAAAAACCAAAAGTGATTCTATTTGATAAAACCATAAGAAAATATGTCTCAGGGCACCTCGGTGGCTCAGTTGGTTCAGTGTCTGACTCCTGATTTCAGCTCAGGTCATGATCTCAGGGTTGTGAGGTGGAGCCCATGTTGGGCTCCATGCTGGGTGTGGAGCCTGCTTAAGATTCTCTCTCTCCCTCTCCCTCTGCAGCCCCCCACCCCCACTCTCTTTCTCTCTCTCTCTCTCAAAAAAATCTCAGCTGTTCTTATTAGGCTTCAGAAATTTCACTAGTGACAAAATATTCTACTCTTACTCTACCTACGTTGGAAAAAATCCATTTCCATAATTATCCCCTTTTTATTTTAGGGTTTTTTTTTTTTAAAGATTTATTTATTTGAGAGAGGGAGAGAGAGAAAGAGAGGAGCACACACAAGGAGGGGGAGGGGAAGAGGGAGAGAATCTCCAAACAGACTCCCTGCTGAGCATAGAGTCTGACACAGGGCTCTATCGCACAACCCATGAGATCACAACCTGAGCCAAAACCAAGAGTTGGACAGTTAACCAACTGAGTCTTCCAGGTGCCCCTATTTTAGGGATGTTTAAAAGGGAGACACTTATGCAAGTAAGTATGATTATCTCTATCCACTTTTGTAGTTTCCACTAATAGTCTTTCTGAGATGCAAATAACTCATATATCTCGACAAAATTAAACTTCATACAGGCCATATGTATTAATACAATTATTGAATAAACTATAGAAACAAAAGAAGTGTTACTCAGAGACTCATTTCAGAATATATCTAACTTAAATTAGAATTACTCTTAGAAAGAGACTTTTATCTAGTATTGAAGGGGAAACAAAGGAAAGAGAAAACACAGGTAGTCATTCTGCAAAATATATGTGATCTGAGCAAATAAGAAGTAAAACACAATTTTGTTTCAGTAATATAGGAAAATGATACAATTATTTTGAAGAAAGTATTGCATACCCATGAATATGTTCTGTCTTATTGCATATATTTTCTTATCATGCTTCCCAGATTTTTTCAGATCCCTATACATATACTTCCCCAAGTCCCTTCAATCTTAGCATTCGCAGACCCAATGATAGGTTTGTTTACATATTAGACCTCAAACAAGTTACATCTGTCTACATAGCTATATGTAGAACCATTCTCCCACCTCTCTATATGCAATTTGTTTTAAATTAGCAAAATGAAGCATTAAGGACTTCTTCACAATGCTCTAAGGTACAATTAAATTTCTTTTCCTAGTAATGTTAACATAACATATATAATTGCGAATAATCTCACAGAGAGGTTAGAGAGTTTAAGTGCCTACAAATGTACTTTGTTAACTATGAAGTGCTATATGTATGTAAGGTATCACTAGCATCCTTGGGTTTCACCAACTTTGAGCTAAATTTAATATATTCAAGACATGAAGATTTTATGTGTAATAAGATAGTGATCCATATCACATTAGTTTCCCAAGGAAAATACAATATTATTACTTTATTTTGGCTTGGGAGTTTACTTCTTTCTATTACTTTTTTTTTTTTAAGAGAGAGAGCGAGAAAGAGAGACATAGCAAGAGGGGCAGGGAGAGAGAATCTGAAGCAGACTCTGCCCTGAGCATAGAGCCTGATGCAGGGCTTCCTCCCATGACTGCAAGATCCTGACCTGACCCCACACCAAGAGTCGGATGCTCAATTGACTGAGCCACCCAAGTGCCCCTCTATTACTTCTTACTATGAATCATATCTGTGTCTTTAAGGACAAAATCATTGCTTAGACAAGTTATAGGGGCAAAATGAACAGTTTTTAAATATTTCTATGGTTTTGTATAAAGAACTAAGTGACAAGTATCTGAAATAAGGAACTAGTATATTTATGAACTAAGGCTCTATGGAGCCAAACATTACAAATGTAAACCAAAATAGCTTTTAAGCTTGACTTGATCAAAGGTGTTTTGGAAGGAAACTAGACCCATTTTAAGTCTTTCCTGTAGAATGGAAAACATTTAAAAAAACTGACCACTAAATGGATTCTGAAGCAAAAATTAGAACATATTGTCTGGGAAACTCTTTTTTCCTGTATCATATGTAAATTTATCTACATAAGAACTTTTAAAAAGATATAAAAATTAAGACTAATTTCATTGTACATGGTAACACAAAGTATAATTGCTAAAAATAATAAAATTGAAATGAATTGGGATTACCTTTATTTTATAACCAAGCCTTGACAGTCTTGCCTGGTGTCATAAAAATTCTTTACATTCTTCAGATTAGTGATTATATGACTTATTATTGATGGGTTGTATGTTGCAACTATGTTCCCACCATTCCACATCTTAAAATGTTCTATAAAAGAGAAGGCTAGGGCACAGACTTTTGTGGCTACTACCCCGAGGACCCATCTCTTGAAAACCTGGTTCTGGTAGCCAGCAAGGTTTGTGTTCATGGGTTCTATAGGACAGTAGCAAACAAAGAAACAGCTCTTTATTTGCTATCACCCCAGGGCTCAGCGCAGAGAAAACAGACAGAAATGTCCATCTCCTAATCTTCTGAAAGACATATATTTGCATATTTTCAAAGCTACTGCCTGAGGGTCTGGCTTCCACTCAGCCTGAATCTAAATATTGACCGAGATCCTTCCCTTTGGGATACTGACAGTTCTTGACACACCCTCAACTACTAGGAGCCACTAAGAACAAAGTAGGCTGCTTTAACAAATCACAAATGAGAAAAACCAAGAGGTAGGGCAGGGTTGAATGGTAAGATTCATCTCCTACAAAAGGCTACTCCTTCAAGACTGGGAGAAGTGGCTGTTTTACCTAATGCATGGAAACCACAGAGAGTCTAGGAAAATGAAGAAACAGAGGAATATGTTACAAATGAAAAAACAAGTTAAAACCTAAGGGGAAAAAAATTAACAAAACAGAGATAAGTGATGTACTTGATAAAGAATTCAAAGGAAATCATAAAGGTGCTCACTGAGGTCAGGAGAACAATGCATGCACAAAGTGAGAATTCCAATGCAGAGATAGAAAATATAAGGAAGTACCAAACAGAAATCTCAGAGCTAAAGAATACAATAACAGAACTGAAAAATACAATAGAGGGGTTCAATAGAAGACTAGATGACATGGAATAAAGGATCACCAAACTTGAAAACTAGGTAGTGAAATTCATCCAATAAGAGCAGTAAAGAAGACAAAGAGGAAGAAGGAGGAGGAGGAGGGGGAGGAGGAGGAGGAGGGAGGACAGGATGAGGAGGAAAAGAGGAAGAATCAAGAAGAGTAAAGATAGCTTAAAGGACTTATGAGGCAACCTCAAGCAGATCATATAATATTTGCATTATAGGGGTCTCAGAAGGAGAAAAGAGAGAGAAAAAGGTCAGAAAACTTATTTGAAGAAATAATAGCTAAAAACTTCCCTCACCTATGGAAGGAAATATACATCTAGATCAAGGAAGCCCAGAGTTCCAAATAAAATAACACCAAAGAGATCCACACCAAGACACATTATAATTAAATTCTCAAAAGCTAAAGACAAGGAGAGAATCTTATATGCAGCAAGGGAAAAACAATTTGTTATGTACAAGGAAACTCCCATAAGATTATTAGATTTTTCAGCAAAACTTTGAAGGCCAGAAGGCAGTGACATGATATATTCAAAGTGCTGAAAGAAAAAAACCTGCCAAACAAGAACACTCTACCCAGCAAAGCTGTCCTTTAGAATTGAAGGAGAGATAAAGAGTTTTCCAGATGAACAAAAGCAAAAGGAGTTCATCACTGCCTTACAAGAATGTTAAAGGGATTTCTTTAAGCTGAAACCAAAGGATGCTAATTAGTAATAGGAAAACACATGAAAGTATAAATCTCACTAGTAAAGGTAAATACATAGCAAAATTCAGAATAATCTTATGTTGTAAAGGTGGTGACTTAATCATTTACAAATCTAGTATGTAGGTTAAAAGACAAAAGTATTAAAAATAACTATAACTCAATAATTTGTTAATGGATACATAAAGTAAAAAAAATTGTGACCTCAAAAACATAAACCATGGGGGAGGAATAATAATGTAAAATTTTAGAATGTGTTCAAACTTAAGTTGTTATCAACATAAATAGGTTGTTATAAATATAAGTTGTTTTAGAAACCCCTGGGTGGCTCATTCGGTTAAGCATCTGCGTTTGGCTCAGGTCATGATCCCAGGATCCTGGGATTGAGTCCCACATCGGGCTTCTTGCTCAGCGGGGAGCCTGCTTCTCCTTCTGCCCCTACCCCCCACTCCTGCTCTCTCTCTCTCTCTGACAAATAAATAAATAAAATCTTAAAAAAATATAAGTTATTTTATGTAAGGCTCAATGTAATCACAAAACAAAAATTTATTTTTTTAAGAGGTAGAAACAATTTATTTATTTTTTTTACATTTTATTTTATTATGTTATGTTAGTCACCATACAATACATCATTAGTTTTTGATGTAGTGATCCATGATTCATTGTTTTCGTATAACACCCAGTGCTCCATGCAGTACATGCCCTCCTTAATACCCATCACTGGGCTAAAACATCCCCCCACCCCCCTCCCTTCTAAAACCCTCAGGTTGTTTCTCAGAGTCCATAGTCTCTCATGGTTCATCTCTCCCTCCAATTTCCCCCCCTTCATTTTTCCCTTCCTTCTCCTAATGTCCTCCATGCTATTCCTTATGTTCCACAAATAAGTGGAACCATATGATAATTGACTTTCTCTGCTTGACTTATTTCACTGAGCATAATCTCCTCCAGTCCCATCCATGTTGATGTAAAAGTTGGGTATTCAACCTTTCTGATGACTGAGGGAATATTCCATTGTATATATGGACCACCTCTTCTTTATCCATTTGTCTGATGAAGGGCATCTTGGCTCTTTCCACAATTTGGCTATTGCAGACATTGCTGCTATGAACATTGGGGTGCATATGCCCTTTCTTTTCACTACATCTGTGTCTTTGGGGTAAATACCCAGGGGTGCAATTGCTGGGTCATAGGGTAGCTCTATTTCTAATTTTTTGAGGCACCTCCACACTGTTTTCCAAAGTGGATGTACCAACCTGCATTCCCACCAACAGTGTAAGAGGGTTCCCCTTTCTCCACAACCTCTCCAACATTTGTTGTTTCTTGCCTTGTCAATTTTTGCCATTCTAACTGGTGTAAGGTGGTATCTCAATGTGGTTTTGATTTGAATTTCCCTGATGGCTAATGATGATAAACATTTTTTCATGTGTCTGTCAGCCATTTGTATGTCATCTTTGGAGAAGTGTCTGTTCATGTCTTTTGCCCATTTTTTGACTTGATTATTTGTTTTTTGGGTGTTGAGTTTGAGAAGTTCTTTATAAATCTTGGAAACCAGCCCTTTATCTGTAGTGTCATTTGTAAATATATTCTCCCATTCTGTGGGTTGCCTCCTTGTTTTGTTGACTGTTTCCTTTGCTGTGCAGAAGCTTTTTATCTTGATGAAGTACCAAAAATTCATTTTTGCTTTTGTTTCACTAGCCTTTGGAGATGTATCTTGAAAGAAGTTGCTGTGGCCGATGTCAAAGAGGTTACTGCCTATGTTCTCCTCTAGGATTTTGATGGATTCCTGTCTCAAATTGAGATCTTTCATCCATTTTGAGTTTATCTTTGTGTATGGTGTTAGAGAATGGTCGAGTTTCATTCTTCTGCATGTGGCTATCCAATTTTCCCAGCACCATTTATTGAAGAGACTGCCTTTTTTCCATTGCATATTTTTTCCTGCTTTGTCAAAGATTATTTGACCATAGAGTTGAGGGTCCATATCTGGGCTCTCTATTCTGTTCCATTGGTCTATATGTCTGTTTTTGTGCCAGTCCCATGCTGTCTTGGTGATCACTGCTTTGTAATATAGCTTGAAATCGGGCAATGTGATGCCCCCAGCTTTGTTCTTCTTTTTCAACATTTCCTTGGTGATTCGGGTCTTTTCTGATTCCATACAAATTTTAGGATTGTTTGTTCCAACACTTTGAAAAATGTCATTGGAATTTTGATTGGGGATGGCATTGAAGGTATAGATTGCTCTGGGTAGCATAGACATTTTAACAATGTTTATTCTTCTGATCCATGAGCATGGAATGTTTTTCCATCATAGTTGTTGATAATAATTTCTAATAATTGTTTCTATTTCCTTGGTGTTAGTTGTGATCTCTCCCCTTTCATTCATAATTTTATTACTTTGGGTCCTTTCTCTTTTCTTTTGGATAAGTCTGGTCAGTGGTTTATTGATCTTATTAATTCTATCAAAGAACCAGCTTCTAGGTTCATTGATCTGATCTACTGTGTTTCTGGTTTCTAATTCATTGATGTCTGCTCTAATCTTAATTATTTCTCTTCTAATGCACGGCATAGGCATCATTTGTTGCTTTTTCTCTAGTTCGTTAAGGTATAAAGTTAGTTGGTGAATTTGGGATTTTTCTATTTTTTTGAGTGAGGCTTGGATGGCTACGTATTTCCCCCTTAGGACCGCCTTTGCAGTAACCCATAGGTTTTGGACCGATGTGTTTTCGTTCTCATTGATTTCCATGAATTGTTTAAGTTCTTCTTCGATTTCCTGGTGGACCCAAACATTCTTGAGCAGGGTGGTCTTTAGCTTCCAAGTGTTTGAATTTCTGCCAAATTTTTTCTTGTGATTGAGTTCCAGTTTTAAAGCATTATGGTCTGAGAATATGCAGGGAATAATCTGTCTTTTGGTATCAGCTGAGACCTGATTTGTGACCCAGTATGTGGTCTATTCTGGAGAAAGTTCCATGTGTGCTCGAGAAGAATGAGTATTCTGTTGTTTTAGGGTGGAATGTTCTGTATATATCTATGAGGTCCATCTGCTCCAGGGTGTCATTCAAAGCTCTTGTTTCTTTGTTGATTTTCTGCTTAGATGATGTGTCCATTGCTGAGAGTGGATTATTGAGGTCTCCTACAATTAATGTATTGTTATCAATATGACTCCTTATTTTGGTTAACAGTTGGCTTATGTAGATGGCTGCTCCCATGTTGGGGGCATAGATATTTACAATTGTTAGATCTTCTTGTTGGATAGACCCTTTAAGAATGATATAGTGTCCTTCTGTGTCTCTAACTACAGTCTTTGGTTTAAAATCTAATTTGTCTGATATAAGAATTGCTACCCCAGCTTTCTTTTGAGGTCCGTTGGCATGGAAGGTGGATCTCCATCCCTTCACTTTCAGTCTGGATGTATCTTTAGGTTCAAAATGAGTCTCTTGTAGACAGCATATGGATGGGTCCTGTCTTTTTATCCAATCTGCAACCCTGTGCCGTTTTATGGGAGCCTTTAGGCCATTCACATTGCAAGTGATTATTAAAAGATGTGAATTTATTGTCATCATGTTGCCTGTGAAGACCTTGTTTTTATAGATTGTCCCTGTAGATTTCTTTTCTATATCACTCTTGGGGTCTTTCTCCTTTTATAGAACCTCCCTTAATATTTCTTGCAGGACTGGCTTAGTGGTCACATATTCTTTCAGTTTCTGCCGGTCTTGGAAGCTCTGCATCTCTCCATCCATTCTAAATGACAGACTTGCCGGATAAAGTATTCTTGGCTGCATGTTCTTCTCGTTTAGTACCCTGAATATGTCTTGCCAGGCATTTTTGGCTTGCCAGGTCTCTGTGGATAGGTCTGACGTTATTTTGATGTTCCTCCCTTTGTACGTAAGGAATCTCTTCCCCCAACTGCCCTTAAGATGGTTTCCTTGGTTCTAAGATTTGCGAGTTTTACTATTACATGCCCGGGCATTGACCTGTTTTCCTTGATCTTGGGAGGGGTCCTCTCTGCCTCTAGGACAAGAATCTTTGTTTCATTCCCCAGATTAGGGAAGTTTTCAGCTATGATTTGCTCAAATATATCTTTTAGTCCTCTCTCTCTCTCCACCCCCTCAGGGATTTCAGTAATTCTGACATTGGAAAGTTTCATGGTGTCACTTATTTCTCTGATTCTATTTTCATGGATTCTGAGTTGTTTTTCCCTGGCCTCCTCTTTTCCCTTTTTGTCTATTAATTGGTCTTCTAGGTCACTAATTTGTTCTTCTGCCTCTTTTACCCGAGCTGTTAGATTATCTAGATTAGATTGGATCTCATTGATAGCATTTTTAAGTTCTGCCAATTCAGCTTTCATTTCTGCCCTTAGAGACTCTATGTTGCCATTAACTGATTTCTCCATTCTAGCTATTGTCTTCACAACTGCTAGCCTGAATTCCATCTCCGACATCTTGGTTGTATCTGCATCCATTTGTAAATCTGTGGCGTAAGTCATAGTCTCTGAGTCTTTCTATTTTGGGGGTTCCTCCTCCTAGTCATTCTTTTGAGGGGTGGTTGAGGGAATGTATAGAGTCCAAATTATTGACCACAACCCAAGCAAGATGCTTTTATAGGGACCTTAGGGTTTTATAGGGACCTTAGGGTTGCTGGCCTCTTGTTTTCCCAGCCTGTCTTCTGGGGGAGGGGCCTGCCATGCTGTTACTCAGGCAACCCGCTTTGGGCAGAGTTGCCCTGCCCCCTATGGTGGTGGATGGGCTCAGTAAAAACGGGTTTTTGGGGGCTTTTGTTCTCTGGCGGCTTTCCCTGGTGGCTTTCTGTGTCTCTTCTGAGGGTCAGAGCAGAAGGGACCGTTTCCAACCCTCTGCCTCAGAGCAGAGAGATTGCAGTCTGTTCTTCAGTGAGCTCTCCAGGCCACACTATCGCCATTTCTATGCTGCTATAAACTGCAGTGTCCTGGGTTGTGCGCCCCTCAGCAGTACTCCCAGTCTTCGCCTCCAGGTTGGGGCACGTCTCTGCCCTTTGTGCTTCTAAAACCACCAGCTGCCCCCATTTCACACGTGCGGCCCCGCTGATCCAGATTTCAGTCTGGGGGGCTGCCCTAAAGTCCTTTCCCCACCGCTACCAGTCTGCCCCATCCCCAGCATGGGAGGCTATTGCTCACTGGTGGTGTAGGATCCCTACATCTCAGCTCCCTCCCCCTTTCGTCTATCCTCCAAAATCTGCCTGCGGAATCACGGCTCCCTGCTTTGTACCTCGAAACCAACTGCCTGCGATATTCTGTTTGTAGAGATCCAGATCTATTTTCTTACATCTCAGGCTGATTTCATGGCTGTTCAGAGTGGTCTGGTAGAAATCCAGCTCAATTCCCAGGACCAGTTAGAATAGGGTCTCCTACTACTCCGCCACCTTTTCTCCCTTCCACAAAGCAAAAATTTATAGTAGATACATAATAGATACAGAGAAAGGAATCTAGGCATACTACTACAAAAAAAACCATCATATCACAAGGGAAGAGAGTAAGAGAAGAAGAAAGGAACAAAGAAATTACAAAACAGCCAGAAAATAATTTTAAAAATGGCAATAAGTACATGTATATCAATAATTACCTATAAATGTAAATGGACTAAATTTCTCCAATTAAAAGACAGAGGGACAAATGGATAAACAGACAAATAGGACCCATCTATGTGCTGTCCAGGAGAGACTCACTTCACATGTAAGGACACACACAGACTGAAGGTGAAGGATATAAAAAGATATTCTATACAAATAAAAACTAAGAGAAAGTTGGGGTAACTATACTTATATCAGACAACACAGACTTTAAGACAGACTGTAAAAAAGAGACAAAGGTCATTAAATAATGATAAAGGGGTCATTCCAACAAGAGGATATAAATTTTTAAATATTTGTGCACTCAATATTTGAGCACCTAAATATATAAAGCAAATAGTAACAGACCTAAAGGGGAAAATGGACAGCAATACCATTATAGAGGGGACTTTTTTTATTTTTTATTTTTTTAAAAGATTTTATTTATTTACTTAATTGATAGGGAGAGAGAGAGAGAGAGCATGAGAGGGAACACAAGTAGGGGGAGTGGGAGAGGAAGAAGCAGGCTTCCGGCTGAGCAGGGAGCCCAATGCAGGGCTCAATCCCAGGACCCTGGGATCATGACCTGAGCTGAAGGCAGTCACTTAACCAACTGAGCCACCCAGGCGCCCCACAGAGGGGACTTTAATACCCAACTTTTACCAATCGATAGGTAATTCAGACAGAAAATCAATAAAAATCACTGGCTTTAAATGACACATTAGACCAGATGGACTCAACAGACATCTCTAGGATATGCCATCCAAAAACAAAAGGTTACACATTCTTCTTAAATGCATGTGGAACACTCTCTAGGATAGATCTTATGTTAGGTCACAAAATAAGTCTTAATAAATTTAAGAAGACTGAAATCATATCAAGAAACTCTTATAATCACAATGGTATGAAACTGAAATCAATTACAAGAAGAGAACTAGAAATTTCACAAATACGTGGAGATTAAACAACATGCTACTGAATAACTGATGGATCAAACAAGAAATCAAAAGAGAAATTAAAAAAAATCTCGAGACAAAGAAAATGGAAGTACAGCATACCAAAATGTATGGGCTGCATCAAAAGCAGTTTTAAGAGGGAAGTTCATAATGAAAAATGCCTACATTAAGCAACAAGAAAAATCTCAAATAAACAACCTAATTTTACACCTCAGGGAACTAGAAAAAGAATAATAAACTAAGCCTGAAGTTACTAGAAGGAAAGAAATAAATGAAATAGAGATTATAAGTAGAAAAGATCAATGAAACTAAGAACTGGTTTTTTGAAAAGATAAATAAAATAGACAAACCTTTAGCCTCATCAAGAAAAGAGGACTCAAATAGAATCAGAAATAAAAGAGACATTACAACTGAAACCACAGAAATACAAAGGATTCATAAGAGACTACAGTGAATAATTATATGCTAATAATTTGAATACTCTAGAAGAAGTCAGTAAATTCTTGGAAACTTATAATCTAGCAAAACTGAATCAAGAAGAAATAGATAGCCTGAATGGGTCGATAACAAATAGGGAGACTGGAGTGGTAATAAAAGAATCTCCCAATAAAGGAAAGCACAGGACCAGATGGCATGAAGGGCTGAATTCTAACAAACATTCAATGATGAATTAATACAAATCCTTTTAAAACTTCCAAAAAATAGAAGCAGAGGTAATACTTCCAAACTCATTTTATGAGGACAGTATCACCCTGACACCAAAGTCAGCCAACCACACCAAAAGTAAGGAAAACTATAAGCCAATATCTCTGATGAACATAGATACAAAATTCCTCAGTAAAACTCTAGCAAATCAAATTCAACAACATGTCAAAAAGATTATATACCATGACCAAGTAGGGTTTATCCCTGGGATACAAGATTGGCTTAACATATGCAAATCAATCAATGAGATACACCACATCAGCAGAATAAAAGATAAAAACCACACGATCATCTCAATAGATGTAGAAAACACGTTTGAATAAGTTCAACATTCATTCATGATAAAAACTCAATAAAATAGGTATAGAAGAAAATGTCTTCAACACAATAAAGTTTGTTTAAGAAAAACCCATAGCTAATATCATAATCAATGGGGAAACACTTAGAACTTTTTCTCTAATATTCAGTACAAGGCAAGGATGCCTAATGTTGCCACTTCTATTCATCATAATACTAGGAGTACTAGCAAGGGTAATCAGATGAGAAAAAGGAATAAAAGGCATCAAAATTGTAAAGGAAGAAGTAAAGTTATTTCTATTTGCAAGTGACATGATTTTATTTTTTTATTTAAATTCAATTTAGTTAACATGTAGGGCATTATTACTTTCAGGGGTAGAATTTAGTGATTCATCAGTTGTATATAACACCCAGTGCTCATTACATCAAGTGCCCTCCTTAATGCTCATCCCTCCACCCACCTCCCCTCTAGTGACCCTCAGTTTGTTTCCTATAGTTAAGAGTCTCTTATGGTTTCCCTCCCTCTTTGTTTTCATCTTATTTTATTTTTCCTTCCCTTCCCCTATGTTCGAAGGTAGTTCTTTTTTTAACTTTCTGAGGAACATCCATACTGTTTTCCAGAGCGGCTGTATGAGTTTGCATTCCCACCAATGGTGTAAGAGGGTTCCCCTTTCTCTGTACCCTCGCTAACATCTGTTGTTTCCTGAGTTTTTAATTTTAGCCATTCTGACCAGTGTGAGGTGGTAGCTCATTGTGGTTTTGATTTGTATTTCCCTGATGCTGAGTGATGCTGAGCATTTTTGCACGTATCTGTTAGCCATTTGTATGAAGTGACATGATTTTATATGTAGAAAACCCTGAAGATGCCATTAAAAAAACTGTTAGAAGTAATAAAGAAATTCAGTAAAGATGCAGGATACAAAATAAACATAAACAATCAATTACATTTTTCACACCAACAATAATCTACTTGAAAAGGAAATGAAGAAAACAATCCTACCTATGATTGCACCAAAAAGAATAAAATACTTAGGAATAAATTTAACCAAGAATGTGAAAGATCTGTACACTGAAAACTATAAAATGATGGTGAAAGTAATTGAAGAAGACACAAATAAATGGAAAAATATTTTCATGTTCATGGACTGAAAGAAATATTGTCAAAATGTCCATACTAAGCAAGCAATATACAGCATCAATGTGATCCCTATCAAAATTCCAGTGGCATTTTTCACAGAAACAGAAAAAACAGTCTTAAAATTTGTATGGAGCCACAAAAGATCCCTAATAGCCAAAGCAATCTGAACAAAAATGAACAAAGTTGGAGGCACACACTTCCTGATTTCAAATTATATCACAAAGCTACAGTAATCCAAATGGTATGGTACCAGCCTAAAAAAAGACACATAGACTAATACAACAGAAAAGAGAGCCCAGAAATGAACCCAATCATATATTGTACACACATATATAATCAACTAACTTTTGACAAGCGTGCCAAAAATACACAGTGGGGAAGAGATAGTTTCCTCAATAAATGGTGTTGGAAAAACTGGGTATCCACATGCAAAAGAAAGAAATTGGATCCCTATCTTACACCATTCAAAAAAGTCAGCTGAAAATGAAGTAAAGACTAAAATATAAGACCTGAAACTAAAATATCCCTAGAGAAAAATGTAGGGAAAAAGCTTCCTGAAACTGGTCTTGGCAATTATTTTTTTGGATATGACAATTAATACTCAGCAACAAAAGCAAAAATAAATAAGTGGGACTGCATCAAACACTTTATCAAACAGTGTAACTACACAGCAAAGGAAGCAAACAACAGAATGAAAAGGCAACCTATGGATTGGCAGAAAATATTTGCAAGACATTTTTCCAAAGAAAACATACAAATGGCCAACAGCTACATGAAAAAATGTTCAGTATCATTGATCATCAGGGAAATGCAAATCAAAACCACAATGAGATATCACCTCACACCTGTCAGAATAGCTAAAATAAAAAACAGAAGAAATAACAAGTGTTGGTGAGGATGTGGAGAGAAAAAGGAACCCTCATGCACTGTTGGTGGGAATGTAAGCTGGTGCAGCCATTATAGAAAACAGTATGTAGGTTTCTCAAAAAATTAAAAATAGTATTAAGGAGGGCACTTATTGTGATGAGCACTAGGTGTTATATGTAAGTAATGAATCACTAAATTCTACTCCTGAAATCAATATTACCCTATATGTTAACTAACTAGAATTTAAATAAAAACTTAAAAAATAAAAAAATAAAATAAAAACTGTGTTTGCAAAACAACAAAACAAAACAAAATAGAATTACCATATAACCCAGCAATTCCATTACTGGGTATGAAACAAAATAGAATTACCATATAACCCAATAATTCCATTACTGGGTATTTATCCAAAGAAAATAAAAACATTAATTCAAAAAGATATATGCACCCTATGTTTATTGCAGCATTATTAATAAATAATAATAATAATAATATGGAATAGTAATAATAATATAATAATAATAATGGCCAAGAACTGGAAGCAACCCAAGAGTCCATTGATAGATGAATGGATAAAGAAGATGTAGTAAATATATATAATGTAGTATTACTCAGCTATGAAAAAGAATGAAATCTTGCCACTTGCCAACAGCATGGATGGATCTAGAGGGTATAATGCTATGTGAAATAAGTCAGTCAGGGGGTTTGATACCATATGATTTCACTCATATGTGGAATTTAAGAAACAAAACAAATGAGCAAAGAAAAAAAGAAACAGGGGTGCCTGGGTGGCTCAGTCGTTAAGCGTCTGCCTTCGCCTCGGGTCATGATCATGGGGTCCTGGGATTGAGCCCTGCATTGGGCTCCCTGCTCCATGGGAAGCTTGCTTCTCCCTCTCCTGCTCCCCCTGCTTTTGTTCCCTCTCTCGCTCTCTCTCTGTCAAAAAATAAATAAAATCTTAAAAAAAAAAAAAGAAAAAAGAAACAAAAAACCCCACAGACTCTTAACTATAGAGAACAAACTGATGGTTACCAAAGGGGAGGTGGGTGGGGGAGATGGGTGAAATAGGTGAAGGGGATTAAGAGTACACTTATCATGATGAGCACTGAGTAATGTATAGAATCATTGAATCACTATATTGTACACCTGAAACTAATATAACACCATATGCTAATTATACTTGTATAAAAAAAATAGAACTATCATATGATCCAGCAATATCTCTTCTGGGTATATACC
Source organism: Phoca vitulina (assembly GCF_004348235.1). Lineage (NCBI taxonomy): Eukaryota > Metazoa > Chordata > Mammalia > Carnivora > Phocidae > Phoca > Phoca vitulina. The sequence continues at coordinate 16,982,691 of NW_022589723.1, forward strand.
CAAAGGAAATGAAATCATTATCCCAAAGAAATATCTGTACTCCCATGTTCACTACAGCATTATTTACAGTAACCAACATATACCTGTGTCCATCAACGAATGAATTGGATATAGAAATTGTGGTCTATATATACAGTGCATTATTATTCAGCCTTTAAAAGCCAACTTAAACAAGAACATCATAATCATCACACTCTTTAAAATGTCTGTGAGATAAAAAAAAAGAATTTCTGTGGGGAGATTTCTACCTTTTCTTGGCACTAGGGTCAGATGGAGCTCTCTTTTTTGATGGAGGCCTTACAAAAAAAGCACTCTATGGAATAGCTGATAAAGGTTGTGAGGATGTCTTTACCAAAAGGATAGGGAGATCACAACCTTTAAAAACAATCCTAGATACATGTAGAACACAATGAACAGCAAAGCATAATTTAGCACAAGCACTTTGAAAGATCCCATTATCATATAATCTAATCACATCAACAAAAAATAAATTTCTGATGGATTGAGGAGATGAATGTAGAAAATAAAACAGAACCATAAATAAAGAAGAAAATATAGGGATAGGTGGTGGAGAAGGCTACAAAAGAAGACAGTATGGAATAAAATATTGGTATATTTGGTTGTATAAAAATTCGAAGCTCCTGCTAGCCAAAAAGCACTACAAAAGAAAACCTGGGAAAACCATTTCTAATAAAATGACAGATGAAACAAAAATCTTAGTCAAAAACTGCATGAAGGACATAAAAGTTATAAAATAGAATAAAATCGGGAGGTAATCTTGAAAAAAAGTTCAATTACATCAGTAATCAAAGAAATGCCAACACCACTGATATACCCTTTTTTAATTGAAAAAGAATGATAATGTGCAATGTTGTTGGGCTCATATGTAATCTCAAGTGCTAATGATGGGCCACAGTATTCCCCACCAGTTCTTATACTCCCCCAAGTATAGGAGACACTTGGGTTTGAATGAATTTGGCAGCAACTTCTGTTTCTTGATCTCAACTTCTGAAGCTCTTTCTCACCGGGCTGGAGGGAAGGAGGAATACTCTAATACTTTCCTCTTAAGGAATTCTCTTGATTCTTCAATATGCCATCCTCACCATCTTTTATAGGCTGAAGATAGGATAATATCCTGCAAGGAGGTCTTTAGGATGTATCTATTGATGTCATCAGTCTTTAGGACCTCAGAAGAAATGAAAACAGAGACTGTCTCCATTTTAACATTTCATTACAGTTTGAGTGGATTTCTGTTACAACCAAAAAAGCTTTGGCTAAGATGCTTGGATTAACTCCTCAGTTTCTCCAGGGTAGTTTACTCTGATTGGGTACTATTAACAAAAAACTGCTATCTATTAAAATTATCACTCATTTTACAAATATTCATTCATTTCACAAATGTCTACTGAGTTTCAACTACATGTTCAAGGCCTGGGATACAGAGATGAAGACAAGAGGGCTCACTGTCTGTGTGGGGGAGCAGGGGATAAGTCTGAGACATATTCTCATATGATTGCAATGCAATATGATAGAGCTATAGTACAAGAAAAGATGGAAGTGTCACAAGAACACAGGGATTCTTGTAGTTGCAGATCAATTGAGAATTACTAAGAATTGGGAAAAAAATTTGTTTTCCACCCTGCTGAATTACTCAAACTGTCACATTATGCCAGATTGGCATTGTGTTCACTCCACCATTCAAAGTATAAGGAAACTGTAGTAAAAGGAAACTGTGGTATAAAAATGCCTTTTAAAATGTTCTGCTATGATGACATGATACTCTATGTAGAAAACCTGAAGGACTCTGCCAAAAAATTGCTAGAACTAATACATGAATTCAGCAAAGTTACAGGATATAAAATCAATGTAGAGAAATCTGTTGTATTTCTATGTACCAATAACAAAGCAGCAGAAAAATCAAGGAATTGACCCCATTTGCAGTTACACCAAAAACAATAAGATACTTAGGAATAAACCTAACTAAAGAGGTAAAAGATCTGTATTCTAAAAAAACTCTGGATCACTTATGAAAGAAATTGAAGAGGACAGAAAGAAATGGAAAAGCATTCCATGCTCATGGATTGGAAGAACATTGTTAAAATGTCTGTACTACCCAAAGCAATCTATACATTTAACACAATCCCTATCAAAATAGCACCAGCATTTTTCACAGAACTAGAACAAACAATCCTAAAATTTGTATGGAACCACAAAAGATCCTGAATAGCCAAAGCAATTCTGAAAAACAAAAACAAAACTGGAGGCATCACGATTCTGGACTTCAAGCTGTATTACAAAGCTGTAGTCATCAAGACAATATGCTATTGGCACAAAAACAGACCCTAGATCAATGAAACAGAATAAAGAACCCAGAAATGGGCCCACAACTATATGGTCAACTAATCTTCAACAAAGCAGAAAGAATATCCAATGGAAAAAAGACAGTTCTCTTCAAAAAATGGTGTTGGGAAAACTGGACAGCAACATGCAGAAGAATTAAACTGGACCACTTTGTCTCACCATACCCAAAAATAAATTCAAAATGGATGAAAGACCTAAATGTGAGACAGGAAACCATCAAAATCCTAGAGAAGAACAGAGGCAGAAACCTCTTTGAACCTCAGCCCTAGCAGCTTCTTACTAGACATATCACTGGAGGCAAGGGAAACAAAAGCAAAAAACTATTGGGACTTCATCAAGATAAAAAGTTTCTGCACAGCAAAGGAAACAATCAACAAAACTAAAAAGTAGCCTACGGAATGGCAGAAGATATTTGAAAATGACATATCTGATAAAGGGTTAGTATCCAATATCTATGAAGAAATTACCAAACTCAACACCCAAGAAACGAATAATCCAGTTAACAAATGGGCAGAAGACATGAATAGACACTTTTAAAGAAGACATCCAGATAGCTAATAGACACATGAAAAAATGCTCAACATCACTCGGCATCAGGAAATACAAATCAAAACCACAATGAGATACCACCTCACACAGGTCAGAATGGTTAAAATTAACAACAAATAACAGGTTGTTGGCAAGGACGCAGACAAAGGGGAACCCCCTTGCACTGTTGGTGGGAATGCAAACTGGTGTAGCCATTCTGGAGAACAGTATGAAGCTTCCTCAAAAAGTTAAAAATAGAACTACTTTATGATCCAGCAATTGCACCAGTAGGTATTTACACAAAGGATACAAAAATACAGATTTGAAGGGGCACATGCACCCTGAATTTATAGCAGCATTATCAACAATAGCCAAACTATGGAGAGAGCCCAAATGTCCATCAACTGACGAATGGATAAAGATGTGGTATATATATATATATACAATGGAATATTACCCGGCCATCAAAAAATTGAAATCTTTCCATTTGCAACGATGTGGATGGAGCTAGAGTGTATCCTGCTGAGTGAAATAAGTCAGTCAGAGAAAGACAAATACCATATGATCTCACTCATATATGGAATTTAAGAAAGATAACAGATGAACATATACGAAAGGGGAAAAGAAAAAAAGAGAGAAGGAAACAAACCATAAGAGACCCCTAATCTTACAGAACAAACTGAGGGATGATGGAGGGACGTGGGTGGGGGATGGGCTAGATGGATGCTGGGTATTAAAGAAGGCCTTGTGATGAGCACTGGGTGTTGTACATAAGTGAATTCTACTCCAGAAACCAATATTGCACTGTATGTTCACTAACTAAAATTCAAATTAAAAAAAAGTAAAAAGAAAAAAACTGTTCTGCTAGGTTTTGGATCTGAGAATAAGACAATAATATGTATTGAAGTGTTAATATTTTTCTTAAATCCTTCTCATTTTCCTTTCTTGCTGTGTTTTAGATATCTTGTATGGTTCTTTTTTACTTATTGGAACACTCATGTGTTGGGATAATATTTTACATGTATTATTCTATAAGTATTTTTTTCAAACCATGGCTCCTTGTTTTCCTTTGAAAACTATCACAGCTCTCTGTGAACATTTCACCAATGGCAGAGAATTTCGAAAACTTGATTTTCCTTGCCCTAAAAGTATGTAAGCCCTCTCTATAGGATACCCAAGACAATTTCACTCAGAGTCTGGGAGGCTTCTCATCCAGGCCAGGTCTTCTCCTCTCCTAGTGGATAGGAGATCTAACTTCCACTTGACAAATAGTTTAAAGCACGCACATGTGTACTTAACCTGCATTCCCAAAGGAGACTAGTGTGTTAGTTACACATGTAGGCCTTGGGGTCAGATGGACACAGATTTAAATGCCAGCTCTGCCATTTGTAGACTAAGTGACCCTGGACAAATTAATTTTGTTAAGCTTCAGTTTCTTCAAATATAATTGGATGATAATAATAATTACTTTATAGACTATTAACTGAATAAAAATGAGATCATATATCCAGGTCACAGTACCTGGCACATTGTAAAGGTTATATAAATGTTAGTAAATACTGTTATCAATATTATTTCTTAAGGAGTATAAATTCAAACTCACTTTTACTTCATACTTATAAAAGCTTTGTTGAGAGAAAATATTGAAAATATTGAGGTGTGATTGAGTTTTATTTCTGCATTGGAGAATGGAGACATTCTCCAATTAAGGTAGACCACAAAGAGCTATATATGAGAACTGAATTTTCCTAGCCATCTACAGATCCATTTTTATCAGATTATGCATTGTTTTTATGTCCTTGGCCGACATAGTACAATGTTATAGACTCAACTCTGGTTGTATTCACTACGTCAACATAGTTCATTAGATTATATACAGAGCTTGTCTAGGGAGTGTGTGGTAATCAATTGGGCTGTTCAGAATAAATATTCACCTTTTTATCCTTCCAAGGCACATGGTAACCTCTTCCCGCTTTCAAGTAATAAGCATGGCCACATGGCTTGCTCTCAGCAATGAAGTAATGAAATCTGAGTCAAAATGATGTGTGGGGGTTTTTTTGAGAGAAAGATTTAAGAGCCAATGCACAGTTCATTGAGTTCCCTTTTCCCTGCTTCAGTGATTATGGTGAATGGAGATAAAATCTTCTTTGGCTTGGATGTTTGAGTTACTAATAAAGACTCTAGCCTATATGCAATGGATATACAATGTGAGTGAAAAATAAATTTTGTCAGGAGAAGCCACTAAGATTTTGCTGATGTTGTTACTACATTATAATATAGCCTATCCTGATTGATATAGGGATTCACAGGGGGAAAAAAAAGTACTATTTAGTCTTAGTATAAGGAATAGATCTACTTCGTGTGCACAAATGGTTTGTTTTTATTTTATGGATATTGCCCAAGTATGTAAGTAACATTGTCATATCCTTTCCTTGGCAGACAGAAAGCTTTGAGCCAACCTTATTTGTGAGCCAAGTGTAGCAAAAGTAAAAGATCTCTCAGTAGGATTTTACATTCTAATTTCATCTCAGACTTTTCTTGTTCTATCTCATTTTTCTTAAACCTTCTTTTTCTTATCTGCTGATTTAGCATGTTATTTTATGCTGTCATATTGAACACACTTATGTAAAGTTACCTAAATCCTTACAGGAAAAAGATGGGGGCATATATATAATTAAATATATACATAAGTATATTGCCTAATGTTTTAGTAAAAAAGACTGAAACATGTGATATGCAAGGTGCTTCACCTTATCTTTCAGTTTTGCGTTTCCTGAAATGGCCTAATGGCTCAGACGCCACTGTTATTCTGGTGTCTCTCCTGGGGCTCATTGATGGCCCTTCAGAAGAACACAGAATTAGGATTCAGGAATCTAAATTCCAGTTTTATTTCACCACAAACTACATATGTAATCACCAGCAACCCACTTTCTGCTTGAATCTCTACTTCCTCATTTGTAAAAGTGAGGGCTTTAAAGAAGATTTTAAGTTTATGTTATTTATGTTCAAATTATGTTAATTTATATGAAAAAAAGGCATGAGGGGATAGATTAATCTATCTGTATTACGTGGGGAAAAAACCACAAATGTGATTTCCTGGGACTAAATTTGCTATTTTCCATTTAATCATGCTTTCCTTCAAGAAATATTTCTTGTAGCCTATGTGAAAGAAAGATACTACAAGGTTACAGAGAAGCAAAGGATACAATTCCTGGCTGCTGCAGTCAATTACAATCAAATAGGCTGATAAAACACATGCGGGTAATACTTGTGAAAAATTCAACATCTATTACAAAGTTAATATGAGATAAAGAGGCAAAGAGGTTGTATCAGAAATAAAACTTTTAGGAATGAGACAGAGACTGTTTATGGGATAAGGTTGTCAGAGAAGGCTCCCTCATAAACTGATTGGATTTGCAGGGCATGGACAAAGAACGCAGGCCAATGGAGTGTACACAGGGGTGAGGTCGGATAACAAGGCATTTAGATGGGACCTTGAGAAGACCACCCTCGCTGCAGCAAAGGGTTACCTTGGGGAATGTCCTGAGAATATGGAAAAGAAAAAGAGCAAAGGAGATTAAGATGGAGTGGTTATCCTAGTGTAAACAGATTTTTACTATGTGTCTGTCAGGAAATAATGCACTGAACTCAAATCTTTGAGGATGATTGAAATAATTGGTGGGTAATTATAAGTTCATTTAAATACTATAGTTGCTTAACAAATAATGTGAGTGATGTGGTTTTACCCTTTAAGTCATAAAGTTGCTAATGAGCCCAATTATTTCAAATTATCATAAATTTCATTTCCCCATGGATTGTTGGTAGAAGAGAAAGGTAACATGATAGCCTATGAAAGATGAAAGCAATTATGTCTCTTTTACTCATTGTCATAGAATAATTTTAAAATGTTTGCCAAGGGCTTCAAACTTTTTGTTAACTGACTGTAGTCCTTTGTAATAGAAATAAGAATGAACCAACTCTACTGCTGTGAAAATGGTGGAGGAAAGAGGAGCCAAGGAGTGCGTAGTTACCTGTTACCATAGAGGAATAAAGGGGAATACTGTTAATGAAAAAAATTCAAAATCTTGAAGTAATGAAATCAAAGTGGTAAAGAATTCACATTTTGGTGAGGTCAGCGTTCTGCGCGATTTATAGGATATACATATGTTTCTTTCAAAATGTGGGTGGAGGAATCAAATGTAATGGGGAGAAAACTTTTGCAAGGGCTCATTCTGTTTTCCTCTTCGTGTTAATGTTAAATGGAGGGTGCTGTGGGTCACCCACATCATTTCCTCTTTGTTTGCAGTCATTGTGCCCTAATGGGAAAAATGCTCACAGAGGTCTTCATGACGCAGTGTCAGTTCCCCGCCCTTTTCCCCAAATCTTTTCATCAGAACATTTACTATAAGTTAGACTTATGTACTGAACAAAGAAACTCGCATTTTATGCCATTATTTTAAAAAATAAATTACAGGCTCTCAAACCTCTGCTATGGGTGGGTTCTCACTAACAATATGCATCAAAATAAGTCCATATTCCAAGATCAAATTTACAAAATTTGGATCTGTTTTTAATTAAACCAAACTCTTTCTAAGTGAGTGAGAAATTAATAGTTAAAATGAATGATTAGAATAAGAATTGTCTCTTAAATGGCTGGTAATGCCAAATTCTTTGAACTGGCTACCACGAAGCTCCTACCCTGACTGCTGGGACTAACTGAATCCAAACTTAATCAAATCAATCATACCAAGAAAAGGAACACCACCAAAAGTTTCATTTGTAAGACCACAGGACACTAACAGAATTTATGGAAGGTTTGAATTAGTATCTCAGTAAGACCTGTCCTTTATAATGACACTTCCTCAGGGAGAAAGACTGAGTGCTACTACAATGTGATCTAAGAACCAATTTTACTTTTAAAATAATTGGTACCACTGTATTATAGTGGAAAGTGCTTGGGAAAGAACAGAATGGTAAATACAGCAGTATTCCTCAAACATTAAAGGCATAAGAAATACCTGGGAATCTTTTTCTTTTTTAATTAAAAAAAATTTTTTATTAACATATAATGTATTATTTGTTTCAGGGGTACAGGTCTGTAATTCATCAGTCTTACACAATTCACAGTGCTCACCATAGTACTTACCCTCCCCAATGTCCATCACCCAGCCACCCCATCCCTCCCACCCCCCTCCACTCCAGCACCCCTCAGTTTGTTTCCTGAGATTAAGAGTCTCTTATGGTTTATCTCCCTCTCTGGTTTCATCTTGTTTCATTTTTCCCTCCCTTTCCCTATGAAATTCTCAAATTCCTCATATTAATGAGATCATATGATACTTGTCTTTCTCTGATTGACTTATTTCACTTAGCATAATACCCTCTAGTTCCATCCACATTGTTGCAAATGGCAAGATTCCATTTTTTTGATGGCTGCATAATATTCCATTGTATATATACATATATCCCACATCTTCTTTATCCATTCATCTGTTGATGGACATCTAGGCTCTTTCCATAGTTTGGCTATTGTGGACATTGCTGCTATAAACATCGGGGTGCACGTGCTCCTTCGGATCACTACATTTGTATCTTTGGGGTAAATACCCAGTAGTGCAATTGCTGTGTTGTAGGCTAGCTCTATTTTCAACTTTTTGAGGAACCTCCACACTGTTTTCCAGAGTGGCTGCACCAGCTTGCATTCCTACCAACAGTGTAGGAGGGTTCCCCTTTCTCTGCATCCCCGCCAACATCTGTCGTTTCCTGACTTGTTAACTTTAGACATTCTGACTGGTGTGAGGTGGTATCTCACTGAGGTTTTGATTTGGATTTTCCTGATGCCGAGCAATGTTGAGCACTTTTTCATGTGTCTGTTGGCCATTTGGATGTCTTCTTTGCGGAAATGTCTGTTCATGTCTTCTGACCATTTCTTGATAGGATTATTTTGTTCTTTGGGTGTTGAGTTTGATAAGTTCTTTATAGATTTTGGATACTAGCCCTTTATCTGATATGTCATTTGCAAATATCTTCTCCCATTCTGTCAGTTGTCTTTTGGTTTTGTTGACTGTTTCCTTTGCTGTGCAAAAGCTTTTTATCTTGATGGAAGTCCCAATAGTTCATTTTTGCCCTTGCTTCCCTTGCCTTTGGCAATCTTTCTAGGAAGAAGTTGCTGCAGCTGAGGGCAAAGAGGCTGCTGCCTGTGTTCTCCTCTAGGATTTTGATGGGTTCCTGTCTCACATTTAGGTCTTTCATCCATTTTGAGTCTATTTTTGTGTGGGGGGGTAAGGAAATGGTGCAGTTTCATTCTTCTACATGTGGCTGTCCAATTTTCCCAACACCATTTGTTGAAGAGACTGCCTTTTTTCCATTGGATATTCTTTCCTGCTTTGTCAAAGATTAGTTGACAGTAGAGTTGAGGGTCCATTTCTGTGCTCTCTATTCTGTTCTATTGATCTATGTGTCTGTTTTTGCACCAGTACCCTACTGTCTTGATGATTACAGCTTTGTAATGGAGCTTAAAGTCCAAAATTGTGATGCCACCAGCTTTGCTTTTCTTTTTCAACATTCCTCTGGCAATTCGGGGTATTTTCTGGTTCCATACAAATTTTAGGATTATTTGTTCCATTTCTTTGAAAAAAGTTGATGGTATTTTGATAAGGATTGCATTAAATGTCTAGATTATTCCAGGTAGCATAGACATTTTCACAATATTTGTTCTTCCAATCCATGAGCATGGAACGTTTTCCATTTCTTTGTGTCTTCCTCAATTTCTTTCATGAGTATTCTATAGTTTTCTGACTACAGATCCTTTGCCTCTTTGGTTAGATTCATTCCTAGGTATCTTATGGTTTTGGGTGCAATTGTAAATGGAATCGACTCCTTAATTTCTCTTTCTTCTGTCTTGTTGTTGGTGTATAGAAATGCAAATGATTTTTGTGCATTGATTTTGTATCCTGCTACTTTACTGAATTCCTGTGTGAGTTCTAGCAGTTTTGGGGTGGAGTCTTTTGGGTTTTCCACATAAAGCATCATATCATCTGCAAAAAGCGAGAATTTCACTTCTTTGTTATTTCTTTTTGTTGTCTGATTGCTGAGGCTAGGACTTGTAGTACTATGTTGAACAGAAGTGGTGAGAGTGGACATCCCTGCTGTGTTCCTGACCTTAGGGGAAAAGCTCTCAGTTTTTCCCCATTGAGTACGATACTTGCTGTGGGTTTTTCATAGATGGCTTTTATGATATTGAGGTATGTGCTCTCTATCCCTACACTGTGAAGAGTTTTAATCAAGAAAGGATGCTGTACTTTGTCAAATGCTTTTTCCACATCTATTGAGAGGATCATATGGTTCTTGTTCTTTCTTTTGTTAATGTATTGTATCACATTGATTGATTTGTGGATGTTGAACCAAACTTGCAGCCCAGGGATAAATCCCATCTGGTCATGGTGAATAATCCTAGTATTTTGGTGAGAATTTTTGCATCCATGTTCATCAGGGATATTGGTCTGTAAATCTTTTTGATGGGGTCTTTGTTTGGTTTTGGGATCAAGGTAATGGTGGCCTCATAAAATGATTTTGGAAGTTTTCCTTCCATTTCTATTTTTTGGAATAGCTTCAGAAGAATAGGTATTAATTCTTCCTTAAATGTTTGGTAGAATTCCCCTGGGAAGCCATCTGGCGCTGGGCTCTTGTTTGTTGGGAGATTTTTGATTACTGCTTCAATTTCCTTAGTGGTTACGGGTCTGTTCAGGTTTTCTATTTCTTCTTGGTTCAGTTTTGGTAGTTTATACATCTCTAGGAATGCATCCATTTCTTCCAGATTGTCTAATTTGCTGGCATATAGTTGCTCATAATATGTTCTTATAATTGTTTGTATTTCTTTGGTGTTGGTTGTGATCTCTCCTCTTTCATTCATGATTTTATTTATTTGGGTCCTTTTTCTTTTCTTTTTGATAAGTCTGGCCAGGGGTTTATCAATCTTATTTATTCCTTCAAAGAAAAATCTCCTAGTTTCGTTGACCCGTTCTACTGTTTTTTGGTTTCTATTTCATTGATTTCTGCCCTGATCTTTATTATTTCTCTTCTCCTTCTGGGTTTAGGCTTTATTTGCTGTTCTTTCTCCAGCTCCTTTAGGTGTAGGGTTAGGTTGTGTATTTGAGACTTTTCTTGTTTCTTGAGAAAGGCTTGTATTGCTACATACTTTCCTCTTAGGACTGCCTTTGCTGCATCCCAAAGATTTTGAACAGCTGTGTTTTCATTTTCATTTGTTTCCATGAATTTTAAAAATTCTTCTTTAATTTCCTGGTTGACCCATTCATTCTTTAGTAGGATGCTCTTTAGCCTCCATGTATTTGAGTTCTTTCCAACTTCCCTCAGGTGATTGGGTTCTAGTTTCAAAGCATTGTGGTCTGAAAATATGCAGGGAATGATCCCAATCTTTTGGTACTGGTTGCGACCTGATTTGTGACCCAGGATGCGATCTATTCTGGAGAATGTTCCATGGACACTAGAGAAGAATGTGTATTCTGTTGCTTTGGGATGGAATGTTCTGAATATATCCGTGAAGTCCATCTGGTTCAGTGTGTCATTTAAAGCCTTTATTTCCCTGTTGATCTTCTGCTTAGATGATCTGTCCATTTCAGTGAGGGGGGTGTAAAAGTCCCCTACCATTATTGTATTATTATCAATGTGTTTCTTTGATTTTTTTATTAATTGGCTTATATAACTGGCTGCTCCCATGTTAGAGGCACAGATATTTAAAATTGTTAGATTTTCTTGTTGGATAGACCCTTTAAGTATGATGTAGTGTTCTTTATCATCTCTTATTATAGTCTTTGGTTTAAAATCTAATTTGTCTGATATAAGGATTGCCACCCCAGCTTTCTTTTGGTGTCCATTAGCATGGTAAATGGTTTTCCAACCCTTCACTTTAAACCTGGCGGTGTCTTTGGGTCTAAAATGAGTCTCTTACAGACAGCACATTGATAGGTCTTGTTTTTTTTATCCAATCTGATATCCTGTGTCTTTTGATTGGGGCATTTAGCCCATTTACATTCAGGGTGACTACTGAAAGATACGAATTTAGTGCCATTGTATTGCCTGCAAGGTGACTGTTACTGTATATTGTCTGTGTTCCTTTCTGGTCTATGTTACTCTAAGGCTCTTTCTTTGCTTAGAGGATCCCTTTCAATATTTCTTATAGGACTGGTTTGGTGTTTGCAAATTCTTTTAGTTTTTGTTTGTCCTGGAAGCTTTTTATCTCTCCCTCTATTTTCAATGACAGACTAGCTGGATATAGTATTCTTGGCTGCATATTTTTCTCATTTAGTGCTCTGAATATATCATGCCAGTCTTTTCTGGCCTGCCAGATCTCTGTGGATAGGTCTGCTGCCAATCTAATGTTTCTACCGTTGTAGGTTACAGACCTCTTGTCCCGAGCTGCTTTCAGGATTTTCTCTTTGTCTCTGAGACTTGTAAGTTTTACTATTAGATGTCGGGGTGTTGACCTATTTTTATTGATTTTGAGGGGGTTCTCTGTGCCTCCTGGATTTTGATGCCTGTTTCCTTCCCCAAATTAGCAAAGAGTTCTGCTATAATTTGCTCCAATATACCTTCTGCCCCTCTCTCTCTTTCTTCTTCTTCTGGGATCCCAATTATTCTAATGTTGTTTTGCTTTATGGTATCATTTATCTCTCGAATTCTCCCCTCATGATCCAGTAGTTGTTTATCTCTCTTTTTCTCAGCTTCTTTATTCTCCATCATTTGGTCTTCTATATCACTAATTCTCTCTTCTGCCTCTTTTATCCTAGCAGTTAGAGGCTCCATTTTTAATTGCACCTCATTAATAGCCTTTTTGATTTCGACTTGGTTAGATTTTAGTTCTTTCATTTCTCCAGAAAGGGATTCTCTAGTATATTCTGTGCTTTTTTCAAGCCCAGCTAGTATCTTTATAATCGTCATTCTGAATTCTAGTTCTGACATCTTATTAATGTCTGTATTGATTAGGTCCTTGGCAGTCAGTACAGCATCTTGTTCTTTTTTTTGAGGTGAGTTTTTCCATCTTGTCATTTTGTCCAGAGGAGAATAGATGAATGAGAGAACAAAATGCTAAAAAAATGCTAAAAGGGTAACAACAACCCCAGAAAAATATACACTAGGCAAATCAGAAGAGACCCAAAACCGGGGTGAAATGAAAGGGGAAAAAAAAAGAAAAGAATATGAGCAGGCTGGTGAAAATAACAGAGCCACACACTAGATTCTGGGAGGCAAGAAACTCCCTCCCAAAATTTTAAAGAAAGAAAAACATATATATACAAAAATAAGGGTAAATGCGACGAAGGGATGGAATATGAGTGTAAAGATGAAAAGTAAAAAAGATTTTAAAAAAGGAATTGATAATATAAGAAGTTGGTTGAAAAAAATTTAAAAAATCAAAAAAAAAAAAAAAAAAAGGAATGTGACCAGGCGGGGAACTAGGACAATGTCATACACTAGATTTAGGGTATATTTTGGTCTGTTATAAGAAACTGTATCCCAAAATTTAAAGAAAGAAAAACTTATATATATACAAAAAATAAGGTTAAAAACAAACCTGGGAATCTTTTTAAAATCCGGTTTTTACTTTATTAGGTCTGGGGCCTAACAACATCACAGGTATTGGTGATGCTACTAGTCTGTGGAATTGTCTTTTGAATAACAAGGGGATAAATAACACAGATCTGCAACAGTTCCTTTCTAACAATGTGACTTTGAACCTGTGTCTTCAGCTATAAAATGGACAGTGAACACCAATGTCATAGGGTCACTGGAGGGGTAAGTGGGATTGTGAAGTGCTCAGCAACATTGAACTTAGAAAGGAGCACAGAACAGAGAGCAGAGAACATGGGGAGTAATGCTGGTAACTAACATACAAATTGTGCTATCTTCTCAATCCCATGACACTTTATATGTGTCATTAACTGTGGACTCTTAAAAGTGAATTGCTAATGAGAAGAGTGAATCATTTTCTATGTTCAGTTTCTGAGATTTCTCTTCTGAAAAACTACGTTTCCAAATATTAATTTGCTTTAAATGATTGCCCATACAAACCCTACCTCCATAAACTTTACCTGAAAAAAACAAAAAGCCTGCCAAATAAGACTTGAATGGCTCTTTTAAAATTATTGGATAAAGGTTTAAATCACCAGAGGTTGCATCATTATGGGTTATTATTTGAGAATTGTTTGACTTCCATAATATGAAGTTATTCTCAGAGGAGTATGATTAGAATAGAAACCAGATATGTTTTTCAGGACTTTACTGGAAAAAAAAAAGATAAACAAGTAGAATATTAATATAAGAATGACCTAAGGAGGTTTCCAGAAACTTGAAGCATAAGTAGACAGAAAAAGTGTACATGTGTGCATTTATGAGTGAGAAAGAGAAAGAGCAAGAGACAGAAAGAGAGAGGAAAAGAGAATAAAAAATGTGGAGGAGAGGGGCACCTGGGTGGCTTAGTTGGTTAAGGATCTACCTCTGGCTCAGGTCATGATCCCAGGGTCCTGGAATTCAGCCTCACATCGGGCTCCCAGCTCAGTGGGGAGTCTGCTTCTCTCTCCCCCCACCCCGTGCTCTCTCTCTCTCTCTCTCTCTCAAATAAATAAATAAATAAATAAATAAAATCTTTAAAAAAATATGGAGAAGAAAAATGCAGAGAGAAAGGGGAGGAGGACAAATAGGTTAAGAAACAGTTTCAGAATTTAAAACACTACCAAGAAATTTGAAATCTCTGTAAGCATGTGGTATCACCAAGGAAATAGCATAATTTAATTTCAACTGTAAACTAAGAAAGTAAAAAGCAGGACAAGATGGTCTCTCAGTCTAAAGGGAATAAGTACTAATGAGATGAGGACCATTGTGGAAAGAAAAAAAAAATCCCCCTTTAAGCTTAAAATATGACATGATCTGGTTATAGTAAAATAATCCATAATTTTTTTTTTATCCTTTATCTTCCTTTTCAAGGGGTAAAAAGAACAATAATGTTTCTGATGCTTTTGAGTTTGCTTCTTGGTTTTATATTTCATTATGTTAGAAATAAAGTATCCTTATTACCATAATATGTCAACATTCTGAATGGAATAAAATGAAATGGAAGGCATGAAGGGAGGGAAGGGAGGAGTACATCATAAATAATTTCATTACCACTCATGACTTGTCTTTAATTAGCCCTTTAGTTGTACTAAGAACTAGAATTATCCTCTTTTAATTTTATTTATTGAAGGGAAAAATAATAAAATGAATGTTATCCTAATAAAGCATCCTATCTTAGAATACCTTATTATTTTTTTAAAATTTTATTTCCAAATAATCTCTACTCCCAATGTGGGGCTTGAACCCACAACCCCAAGATCAAGAGTCACACACTCCACCACTGAGCCAGCCAGGCACCCCAACATACTTTAAAATATAGTAAAGCTTCATTCATTTAGAGTCCCTAAATTCAAAATTTGCTAGCATTCAAATTGAGTTTGGATTGAAATTTATCTTTTTGCTTTGCAGAAATTTCCCAGATAGTGCAAATTAATAAGATAAATCAGTTATCACAGGAAATTTAAAAACATTTAAGAGAGAAAGCAATTTTCAGTACTTTCATATCCACATTTACAGAAGCTGATAAGCTATTTCCGTATTTGTCTTATGGATAAAATTAAACTAGGTAACAGTTTTATTTATTACAAATATAGTACTTGGCATTAATAAACAGTATTGCTTTTAAAATATGCTATAATTTGGATTTTCACTAATTTAGCACCTTTCTAAATTCATGATACAATGTTTCCAACTTCCAAGCTACTTAGGCTAGGAAACCAAAGCTATAATCATGTGTAGCCAAAAATTCTATTAGAAAGAAATCAGTCTTGTTTTATTGTTCTTTTGGCACTATCAAATGAATGATATAGTTGTCTTTTTGCCCCCTCCCCAAATTAACCTATTTTCTTGCCATTAGGCAAAATTTTAGTTTTAACATATTCTTTTTGTTGTGTAATCTACATGCTGATGTGAACTACTCCACTCTAACATTCCTCTATTAGCATATTTTTTTCTACAGAAGGAAATATAGACTATAGAAGCAATTTTCTTTTAAGTAAAATAATCAAAGAGGTACTAAGTATTAATTTTTTTTTAAAATGCCAACATTGTTACTAAGAAACTTCTTTCTCAGTGTCACCAGAATTGACTGAACACTGTACCCTAACCTACATTTTGACAAATTTAAAACCCACTTATGGCTGAAATCAAAGAATAAAACTGTTTTAGGCTTTTACAATAACATAGCTTGAGTTCTGATCACTTCATGGGGCCTATGACATTTTGAGTGTCAGAGACATTCATAATTAGAAAAATGAGGGAGGATGGCCCTTAACATTTTCGTCAAAATACTTAATACTGCCATGAGAAAAACTTTCCTTTTGCACCAGAGTTCCTTAAAAAGAGATTCTGTTTCTACTTCCACATTTTTGTGGTAATTGATTTGCAAGATGCTTACTGGTTCTCATTGCAAGGAAGTAAGAGGTCCAGATCGCTCTGATCCAGACTGAGTAGAGTTTTGGTTTATACCATTCCTCTTAGATAGACTTTCCAACTGCCTGATTTTCCCATCCATTGCTCTCCCAAGCTTCCTTAGCTATGCAAAACGGCACTACTATTTATCCTGTTGCAAATGTCAGATATCTGGAATTGAATCTTGACTCCTTCTTGTCTCTCAGATTGAATCTATCATCAA
Source organism: Phoca vitulina (assembly GCF_004348235.1). Lineage (NCBI taxonomy): Eukaryota > Metazoa > Chordata > Mammalia > Carnivora > Phocidae > Phoca > Phoca vitulina. Next base: position 16,999,336 of record NW_022589723.1, read on the forward strand.
GCTTTGTCCCCAATACTGATCTTCCCACTTCTCCCTTCCAAGTACTAACCAGGCCTGATCTTGCTTAGCTTCCGAGATCAGACGAGATCAGGCACTCTCAGAGTGGTATGGCCATAGACGATCTGCCCACTTCTTTCACTCTCTCCATCCACAATCCTAGTCTAGGTCATCATCACCTCCAACATGGATTACAGCCATAGCCTCCTAACTGGTCTCCTTATTTCAGCTTTTGCCATTCTTTAAACCATTCTTCATGGTTTTAGAATGATCACATGACTCACTGATCATAACCCATTATACCTAGGATCAAATCCAAAAATTCCTGTTGTTGGTATCAAGACCCTACATACATTGATTTCATATCACCTAACTTTCCCCTTGTTCACTATGCTCCAGTTATACTGTCACCTTTTAATTTCTAGAACACACTAAACTAATTTTCACCTCAGAACTTTTGTTTTCCCTGTTACCTTTACCTGGAATGGGCTGCCACTTCTTTCTTCTTCTTTTATTTATTTTTTTTAAGATTTTATTTATTTATTTATTTGAGAGAAAGAGAGAGCGAGGGAGCACAAGCAGGAGGAGTGGCAAAGGGAGAGAGAGAAGCAGGCTCCCGCTGAGCAGGGAGCCCAATGTGGGGCTCCATCCCAGGACCCTGGGATCATGACCTCAGCCGAAGGCAGACACTTAACCAACTGAGCCACACAGGCACCCCTGGGCTGCCACTTCTGATTTCTTCTTATCCTTCAGATCTCAGCTTAAATGTTACCTTGTCAGAAAAGCCTTCTGTGCCTAGATTCCAACAACCCCTTTCTTCCCTTTTCTTTTGTGTTATTTGCTACCATAGTAACCTATTTATTTCTTCCTGCAATGTCATCAGAATTCTTTTTATGTGTCCCCTCCTCCATAACTTAAGTTCCATGAAGTCAGGGACTTTGCTTATCTTCTATTATATTTGTATATTATGTAAATACATAGTAAGTGATGATTTGAAGTAATTAGCTGAGTTAACAGAATATATAGGATCAAGGATTTTACTGCATCACTGAAAACTCAATATGTAAAATTCAAAGGAAATATCTGATGACATGATTCTTGGATTCCTCATGAAGACTGAAGATAAAAGAAGGACGGGAGAGAGAGTGGGGAGAGAAGGTAGAGAGAGAGGATTTGTGAGGAGGATTTCTTTTTCTTTTTATTAACATATAATGTATTATTTGTTTCAGGGGTACAGGTCTGTGATTCATCAGTCTTACACAATTCACAGTGCTCACCATAGCACATACGCTCCCCAATGTCCATCACCCAGCCAACCCATTCCTCCCACCCCCCTCCACTTCAGCAAGCGTCAGTTTGTTTCCTGAGATTAAGAGTCTCTTATGGTTTGTCTCCCTCTCTGGTTTCTTCTTGTTTCATTTTTTCCCTCTCTTCCCCTATGATTGAGGAGGATTTCTTCTCTGTTAGTCCTTTCCCTACCAAGAAGAGAAGTGGGGAGGAAGTGTATCTCCCTTCACCCCAAATCTAGTGAGAGAGTAGTGTTTGAGAAATATTGAGGGCCACAGAGGATGTTGGGAACAGAAGATTTTATATGAGAAAAAGAAGACTACAGTTTTATTCAGGAAAAATGGGGGTGTTACTGAGGACTTTTGTGCAGAAAAATAACATGATTACAACTGTGCTTTAGAAAGATTAACCTGATAGCAATGCACAAAATGGGTTGGAGGTCGGAAGGAGGAGATGCAAGGAGGTGACTTAGAAATAGAGTTGACATGAGAAAAAACAATTACTTGCCTTAGGATATGAAGGTGATAATTGACAGGCAGAAACAGGTGTGGAAGAAGTTGTGGTGGTAGAATTGATAACTTTTGGAATTGATTAGATGAAGAAGGAGGACTAAGTATGACTAAATTAATATTAAATACCATCGAGAGGAAAATTTGAGTAATATTTAAAGATAGCAAGAATGTTTAGTTTGAAGAGAAGCCTAAGGAGAAGTATTAACGCCCTTTCTCTTATGCATGAGTTATTTTGTTAGCTACAGGTTTATAAGAACCTATAATTTAATGGATACCTGGCTTTTCATGGATGTATCTTTATACTAAAATTGTTGAACTCCATTAACAGTCTTCTCTTTCTTTGCTATCATAATTATCTTTATTCTGCCTCCTTCCGCTACTTTTGAAAAGTTCATCTGCTATTGGGGTGCCTGGGTGGCAAAGTCAGTTGGGTGGCCGACTTTTGGTTTTAGCTCAGGTTGTGATCTCATGGTCAGGATATTGAGCACTCAGCTAGGAGTTTGCTTGAGTTTCTCTCTCCTTCTCCCTCTGTCTCTCCCCCTCCACTCTCACCATGTGTGCGCACTCTCTCTCTCAAATAAATAAATAAATCTTAAAAAAAAAAGAGAAAAGTTCATTTGCTGCTAAAAAGTACTGGTTTTAAAGCTAATGAATTAAAAAAAATCAATTTTGTTATTAACACATTGACATTTATGAAATATTTTAAAAAATTTTTGTTGCTAGTTTTACCCCATATTTTGCTGCCTTGCTATGTGGACAATGAATATGGAGCCAAAGAATGACAACTTAAAGCAAAGAATGTAATAACCCTAATTGCACAGGGTCTTTGTTGTTTTTCATGATATTCTCCTAGGGGTGAAGCAAAATTCTCTCCCTACTCATTATAATGCTTTTCAACTGCTAGAGTGGCACTATGCTGTCAAAAGTAGGCACTAATGTATAGCACTGAATAAAGGAGACAGATTCTTTGTAAAGTTAAGCATTAATTTAAGTGGAGTCAAGCCAATTAAGAGTGAACTGCATAATATAACTTCTATATAGAAATTTCCAAATTGAAAAAATAAAGAACTAATAACTCTAGAGATCTTGCTCTAGGTCTAAACTTGCATAGTAATTCAGAAAAGTAATAATATATTTTGAAGAACTTTAACTTTAGATTAGCATTTCAGAGACTTTTTATAAATATTAAATTAAATAAAACAAACTTTTATAGACAAAGACACAAAAAGTCAAGTTACATTTGTAAACTGAGATATTTATATAGTTGAGTCATAGGCACACCACAATTTTGAACATAAGACTCAGACTCTGTACCTTATATACAATTAGTTTTAAAATGTTAGGGCATTATGCCAAGAATAACCACAAAGTTTACATGACTGAGGATTTATAGGGACCCCAGCCTTGCTCATTTACTTTTTGAGATTTTACTCCCGAGTTTAAACCACTGTCTTTGCCCAGGTCCATCAGGTTTGGAGCAGACACACCTATACTTCAACTTCCTATTACACTTAGAATAAACCTAAACTCCTATTACCATGACCTTCAAAGTTCTTTAGGATCTGGCCTCTGCCTACTTTTTCAGTTTCATTTGTATCTCACTATTCTCCCCATTGCTCATGGACTTCATATACATTGGCCTTCTTTCAGTTCTTCGAAGTTCCAGGAAGCTTAAAATTTACCTCCCCAGACAGGACTTTTCTACTTAAAGTAGGTCCCTTTACTCATTTACCCCTATCTCCTTGAATATCTTCTTTGCATCCTAATATCCACCCCCAACTTACACCACAGATTTATGTGTTTATGTTTGTTCCCTCACTGGAATGCATACTCTGTAAGGTCAGAGTATTCTCCTGGAATATTCCTTCCAGAGTATTCACCATTGTATCTCCAAAACTCTAGGACAACATCTGGTACCAAGTAGCTATTTGATAAATATTTGTTTAGTGAGTAGATCAAGGAAGTAAGTAATATTGGTTGTATGGCATAATCCAAAATTGGGGCTAAATTTATGGAATGGAAAAAAAATTATGGAAAGAGACTGACAGGAGAAAAGATGAAGATAAATCCATAGTGTGATGCTAGCTGTGGGAATATAGTAGAAGTAGGTCTTGTACCATAATCTCAAATATGCAAGAAATAACATATAAATTATGTTTATAAATCAACCTTGTTTCAACTTTGAGAATGTTACCCCCCAGGTTGGTAAAAAACTTAACCTCCATTGTTCCTGGGTTACCCTCTTCTGCCTCAAGATGGGATAGGATTCAGAGACAAGGCAAGGCCCTCTGGTTTTTGAGTCATTTGTCTACTCTTGTTCCTTCTGGGTGTTCCCTGACTCTGCTCACACAGTTCCTTCAGGTATGGGCCTCCTGCTGCTTTCAGATTTCTTTTTGAAACAGGGAAATCTTTGAGGGGTGCTTAGGGCCCCATCTGTTTAGACACATGAGGCAGTCCTTACTCTCTGGAGCTTTGCTGCTTCTCCTGTGTGCTACAGTGTTTCCAGAAATATAGGAGCTTGGCTCCCCAAGTAGACTTCTCTATGCTCCTTTCACAGTACTTAGCACAACACTGTGAGGTGGATTCAGGTTTTATACAACTCAGGAAGTGTATGTGACATTTTTCCTCCCCCATCTTTCCTTTCCAATTACAAAGTTTGGCTATCTTTTTGAAAATATGAAGAATAGAAAAAACAAGATAAATGAACATAATTTAATATTACATAAACTTATTCCTGATCATGTCACCCTTTTGCTTAACATACTCTAACAGCTTCTTATTGCTTTTAGGGTGAAGATCAGACTCCCTAACATAGCACAACAGGATCCTGCCTGCCTCTCCCGCCTCTCCATGCACTGCAGTCCTTTTCATTCCCTTTAATAAAACCATACTGGTGTTTCATCATTGAAAAAACATGTTCTCTTTAAATACAGGGTCTTTGTACATTTACAGGTACCTGTTCACCTGCTTAATTCCCACTCACCCTTTATTTATTTATTTATTTATTTATTTATTTATTTATTTGACAGAGAGAGACATAGCGAGAGCAGGAACACAAGCAGGGGGAGTGGGAGAGGGAGAAGCAGGCTTCCTGCCGAGCAGGGAGCCCGATGTGGGACTCGATCCCAGGACCCTGGGATCATGACCTGAGCCGAAGGCAGACGCTTAACGACTGAGCCACCCAGGCGCCCCCACTCACCCTTTAAATTGCAGCTTTACTGGCATTACTGCAGGGAAAGTTTCCCTACTGCCACCTGTTGTGGACACTCATAGCACCATGTAACTTTTCTATATAGTACTCCCTGATGGTGACTTTCTCTCATAAGATGAAAAATGGGCAGAAGACATGAACAAACATTTCTCCAAAGAAGACATCCAGATGGCCAACAGACACATGAAAAAATGCTCAACATCACTCAGTATCAGGGAACTACAAATAAAAACCACAATGAGATACCAACTCACAGCAGTCAGAATGGTTAAAATTAACAAGTCAGGAAAAAACAAATGTTGGTGAAGATGAGGAAAACAGGGAACCCTCTTATACTGCTGGTGGGAATGCAAGCTGGTATAGCCACTCTGGAAAACAGTATGGAGGTTCCTCAAAAAAACTACCCTATGACCCAGCAATTGCACTAGTAGGTATTTACCCAAAGGATACAAACATAGTGATCCAAAAGGGCACCTGTACCCCAATGTTTATAGCAGCAATGTCCACAATAGCCAAATTATGGAAAGAACCCAGATGTCCATCAACAGATGAATGGATAAAGAAGATGTGGTATCTATATACAATGGAATATTACTCAGCCTTCAAAAATGAAATCTTACCATATGCAACGATGTGGATGGAACTAGAGGGTATTATGCTAAGCGAAATAAGTCAATCAGAGAAAGACAATTATCATCTGATGTCACTCATATGTGGAATTTAAGAAGCAAAACAGAGGATCATAGGGGAAGGGAGGGAAAAATAAAATAAGATGAAATCAGAGAGGGAGAAAAACCACAAGAGACTCTTAGTTACAGGATACAAACTGAGGGTTGCTGGAGCGGAGGTGGTGGGGGGATGGGGTAACTGGGTGATGGGCAGAAAGGAGGGCATGTGATGTAATGAGCACTGGGTGTTATATGCAACTGATGAATCACTGAGCTCTGCCTCTGAAACTAATAATACATTATATGTTAATTAATTGAATTTAAATAAAATAAAATTTAAAAAAACCCAGAGTGTTACCCCATCTAGAGATACCTAAAGTTACTCTTGGTTTCTGGAGAATACTTCTTAAAGTATAAGTGTAATAAGGGCATAAATGAAGTCTTCATTACAGCTGTGGTGTTAGTGAAACAGGTTGTGGGCCTATCTTGAATTAATTATTTTCCATTAGGAAAACAGATAATCAAAAGTTAGTTTTATTTATTTATTTATTTTTAATTTTTCTTTAAAAGATTTTATTTATTTATTTGTCAGAGAGAGAGCACGCGCGAGAGCATGAGCAGGGGGAGGGGCAGAGGGAGAAGCAGGCTCCCCGCTGAGCAAGGAGCCGTAAGTGGGACTCGGAAGTGGGACTCTGTCCCAGGACTCCGGGATTATGACCTGAGCCGAAGGCAGATGCTTAATCAACTGAGCCACTCAGGCGTCCTGATAATCAAAAGATTTAAATATAGTTCCCTTGTTGAGAAGCCACTTGTTAATATTATGGGGATTATATTTTCAAATCACAGAGTACAATAGCATCTAATGAACTTAAAGTGAATAGATCACAATTTTGTGCTTCGTTTCCAATTTTACAGTTAACCCTATAGAGCAGATTTTAAGGAGGCTCTAGCAGTCTTTATCAACAAAGTATCCATTTCTCTTAAGTCTTGAGCATTTAATTAGCGAATTTTGACTTTTAATCTATTGATTCCTTAGTTTAAAATCTGTATGGTCAGTGTGGAACAGATGGATTAAGTAGCTCTTGAATATTTTTACATGTGAACTGTTAATAATTTTCACTTCTTTAGAGAGAATATCCAAGTTCTAGGAGTTCTGACACTGCTCCTTATTGTTGCCTGTAGGGCTATGATTCAGAACACAGTAGCATCATACTTTCTTTCCCTTCTCCTCTTCCTCCTTTTGGAGAAATACATGATAGAGTATTTTAGAGTGACCTATTCAACAGATGCAATTAGAGAAGGGCCCACCCTCCTCTGCTCTAGTAAACTTATAAATTTCAAAATCTGGTGCCCAAAGAGTAACTCGGTACATTTAGACTATTCCATGCTCTTGAGTCTGTTCCCCAAAAGCATAGAAATCACATACACTATAATCTGAGTGAAAGGACTTAATTTCCTTTTCCTATTTGGTCTATATGCACCACCTGGTGGTAAAATAGTGCATTTCAAGTGGTGTGTGTGTGTGTGTGTGTGTGTGTGTGTGTGTGTGTGTTGGGGGTATTAACATGGGAAAGAGAATTTCAAAAAACATTCCTAAATATTGATTTAGATTTATAATGCAATTATTTTGCAGCAAATATCTAATAAAACACTAGAACACTACTATATATATAATGCCAGAATAGGAAGTAAAGGAGAGAATAACTCATGTTGGAAACTACAATAGCTTTCTCTTATTTACGTTAACTATAGCTCTTATAATTCCATCCTTACATAAACATTTATTTATTGTGCTAATGTTCTTATTGAGGCAAGAGTCAAACACTGATAACCAGTGTAAAACCATTTTCTTTATTTTTAATTTTCAAGGATTATAATCTTGAAAAGTATGCAATCTCTTCCTTATATTAGTAGTTAGTACAAGTCAAAGTCACAGAATTTTAAAACTACAAGGCACCATAGAATCATTTAGACTAATGCACTAATTTTACAAATGTAGTAGCTGAGACTCAGAAATGCCAAGTGACTTGCCCAGAGTCATACTGGTAATTAGTGGCTCAGCTCAAATAAGAAACTAGGTCTTTTCACTTTCAGTCTAGGAATATAAAATCTAAAAATTATACTCATATACCATGGTAAAATACCTCTGTATGGAAAGATATGCACTTAACTTGGCCACATAGTGCTTTAGAACACTAAGATGTGAGTTAATTAACACAGGCTAGTTTTGTTCTAAAATTCTGAGTGCAAAGAAGTAACAGTAGAAATGCACATATCATAAAGCTATGGAAAAGGTTTTCTAACTAGCAAAAATCCCTTTTATATATGTTCAAAAGAATATCTTTCAGCTTATATACAACTCCGATGTTGTAAAGATGGTGTAAAAAATTCCCTTTCCCCTTTTAACTGCTTCAGAATCAGAGATCTGTTTCTACAAAGTAGGTACCCACTGGTAGATTTAGCATAAACCATGTTCATAGCTCCCTCTCATGACCATTGAATGAATACTATATAAGCCTCCTTTATTCTTGCTGTTGTATTCAACTAACAGCTCACTGGTTAAGTTTTAATTGCTTCCAATGAGGTCAGCAAAGGTATTTATCGAAAAGCCCTGAATAAAAAGGCTCCACACACACACACACAAGCATACACGCGCTCACACAGAGAGAAAATCCTCTTGCCTGTTGATTTATGGAAACAATTATGATTCTGCTGGAGAATTTCTCAGCTGAAAAATAGTTTGTAGCTACAGTAGAGAGGCTCAAGTTGCACAAGGCAGACAACAGACATGGAATTCTTGTGTATCCAGCTGTTATCAACAGAACAAGTAAGTTACTATTATTTGTCTTTAAAAATAATGCTGAATGGTAGTTTACTTCTTTCTCTGGTTTTAGTGCTGAGGGGAAAAGTAAAGTTACCAGACTTTTGAGCCATGTAATTATCTATAGTAATTATGCTTGTAGAACTTACATAAAGATAAGGTTGACGTTTTCCAGACAATACTGGCATTTAACTTGAGAAATGTGGGTAGTTCAGGAGAAAATAACTGATTAACCACAAACATAAAAGCATACAATAAACAAATCTAGGGAAAGCATTTATACTTTGTTAATAGTGATTTCAGGACTTAATTTAAATCAATAGCTCTAACTGCAAATGTTTCTTACCAAATAGCAACCGGAATAAATGGTACAATCATAGTCTGATTTGTCTCTAGTAATGCATAACTTTTATAAATCTACATAGAGAGAGATGAAGATGTTGACATCCTCTGTGAAGGCTGTTTTAAATGTGCCTTCACAGTACAAACTATACTGTTGTTATAATACTATTTACCCACTGAAATTTATACATACAATTTTTCATCTTCCCCTCCCCTCCCTTCCCTATTCTTAATCTCTCATTGCAAACAGAAGTCAAGTAGTAAACAGTGTCGCAGCAACTGAGCTTATTACAACCTGTTTTTATAAGGAAATACCAACAGAGAGTTATTTAAGGAGGAATCCTGTATTGTTATCAGGAACTAAAAGGATAAGGATAACAATTTGGATAAAAACAACTACTCTTTCTTAAATCAATCTACAATTCACAGATAGGAAGAGGTCAATGACCTAGGAGCAACAATCAACTCAAGATTTAATTTTCATTATGTTATTCATGAACACCCGGAGCACTACACTATAATGCGCAAATGGATACTGACATGGATCCTGCCAACTTTGCTCTACAGATCATGCTTTCACATTATCTGTCTAGTGGGCACTATATCTTTAGCTTGCAATGACATGACTCCAGAGCAAATGGCTACAAATGTGAACTGTTCCAGCCCTGAGCGACATACAAGAAGTTATGATTACATGGAAGGAGGGGATATAAGAGTGAGAAGACTCTTCTGTCGAACACAGTGGTATCTGAGGATTGATAAACGAGGCAAAGTCAAAGGAACCCAAGAGATGAAGAACAGTTACAGTAAGTAATGTCCTTTATTTATAGCACTGCGTATAAACCTTAATCTGTGAAAGAATCATTTTTCAAGTGACAGGCTTCCTTAGTTTCCTTTCTTTTTTTTGGAAAAAAAAATTAACCATCATCTTTTAATTTCTCTAAATTGGGATCATTGGATTATGTTTCCAAAAACATCTACTGTAACACGTCAAATCTACCAATATTATAGTTGAAACTGATAACCCAAGCCAATTTGAAAATATAATCCCAATGTCCTAAGCTCAAAATGCTTATAAGCTAAGCAAAATGTAAATGATATTATTCACACTGAAATGTGACTCACTGTCTTCTAGCAAAACTCATTAGGAACTCTAAAATAGTACTTGGTAAATGCTCATCAAAAGCTACTCATTAGTGTGAGGCACAGAAAATTTATTTCAAAAAGTAATTTGATTTTCTTTGAAACAATATTTCTGTAGTGTGAAATACTTAATCTGTGCTCAAAAATGCATTCAGCAACTTGTGCAATTGTGTACAGTTATAAAATAGAAGGGAACCTGTGGTATCCTCATCTGTTCACATCATAATGAGTTTGTATTAGATTGTTTATTTACCTAACAAAAAAATAGGTTCTTCCTAACATTTTCTTTAAATCTTCTATGCCATAGTTTTATGTTACCTTAAGAGAAATATAAATGTGAAGGAGGAAATAAAAGTGAGTTGGAAGAGATGTCCATGATTCTGTTAGTGTACCTTACATTTTCTCCAAAAATCAGTTATTTTTTTTCATGTTAAAATATCAGGGTTGGACTTACTATTTAGCAGTTATGATTAATAAACAATTTCAATAGTTTTAAATTTAATGGGGTAAAATACTCAGCATATGTAGTAAGAATTTAAAATCCCTGAATGAAAATCAATTTTGTTTGTATTACTAGCACTTGAACAATATTATTATATCATCTTATAATATTAAGTATGTTAAAGTCAATTGAAAAAGAAGGCATGGGGTTGATGGTGTAAACATTTGCTTCAGTACTTGCAGTACATTTTGCTTGCAGTGAGTACTTGAAACTTTTGTTGCTTGTTTAATGAATGATTTTTAGGCTTCTTAATTAATGAACCAATAAGTGGGAATTTGGGGAATTATGTTTCCAATATGTAAATAAGAGGATCTTCTTTGTAACTATAATTGACATAGAATGCTAAGGCCATCTTAATGGATTATTAACAACTATAGTTTAATTATTACTATTATTAATAAAATTATCATATTAGTCTTAGAATATTGTTCTGATTATACTAAAGTTTAGGTAAAGAAATAACTATTTGGAGGAAGGTTTTGTGGATAATCACTCCTATGTGAGCAACAGAATTTGGATTATAATCAATTTTTAAAAAAATTATTGAGATTTATCATGGATAATGGAACCTGGTAGAGGAGACAGAACCCAGGTGGAAGTTAAGACACATAGGTCTAATATCTGTCTGTGAATAATTCTGGAACAATTTTTAATTCTTTCCAATTCTCGGTTTTTTCATCTCCAAGATGTGGGATATGTACAGATGATCTCCTATATACCTTCTAGTTCTTACAGTCTATTCTATTCTAATCCATAGAATATATCACATAAATGTGAACAAATCTAAGTACTCATTATATAATACCACATACTTTAAGTGAGATAGGTGAATATTATCTCAAGGATAAATGAGCTGTCAGAACAAATTTTAAATTGTAGCAATATGGTTATCAAACCTAAGCACTGTAGAATTCTTCTGTATGCCAACTAATTCCTTTTGAATGCTTTTGTCAAATAATGAAAAGTGAAAAATTAGATGTAAAATCCAGTGAAAATGAACAGTATGCATAATAATTTGGGATGGAAAATATCTACAATTGGGACACATTCACATATGTGTTTTATTTTGCGTTAAAATTTCTTGAAACCATGAAACTCAGGTGTTTGTAAGCATACACAAGATGCCAAACTTATTTTATAGTTTGAAACACAATTTAGCATTAACCTTGAGTAACCATAAAGCCAATTTGGTACACCATTCCTCCTCTACTCTAATTCTACAGTAAAAACGAAAGAGAGAGAAAGAAAGAAATTCATTCTGTATCATTAATCAGAATGTCACAATAGCAATGTACTTCAAGACAGGATATATATTATATAAATAGTTTTCACTTCTATAAGCTTTTTTCATAGACTGTATATATAAGTATACTTTCTTGATATGGTGAATTCTCCTGGAAAGAGAAACTTTCAATGGGATGCTTTAAGTAAACCCTAAAACCCTTGTCAGGGTGTGTTGCTATCCTATTGAGGAAGGAGCCAGTCAAGCTTCATCATAGTTAAAAAGAAGCTAATTCACAGTTGTCTATTAGGAAATCCTAAGATAAAAAGGAAATGCTTCATTGAAAAATAAATGGAGAATAACTTATTAGAAGAGAATTCTGGTAGTCATTTCCTATTATTTCTGGGGCAGCCTTACTAATTTTAAGTGTGAATGCCCCACACATAAAATGTGCAAATTGACACATGTGAAGTTGAAGCTACTATATCCAGGTACAAAGAAAGTGCTCAACAAAATTTGTTTAAGAAGTCAAAGAAGAACAAAAAACTTGAAATTATAAATATGAAAACTATTTACATTCCTCAATCATTAATTGAATGAATGAACAAATGAACAAAAGATATTTCCTTCCTATTTTTAAAATGAGAGTAAAAGGTTATTGGTTTGTCTACTAGAGTGAAATGCAGCAGAGTTCAGTAAGTTTGACAGATCAGAATCAAACTCTGCATTTCATTTTCAGTATTCTGATGCCTTAAATGTGTGCAGTGGTTGTTGAACACCTTTCTTTGGAGGTCTTTTAAGATGGTATAGATTTAAATGTCTTAGATCATAAAATTTTGCATGAAAAGTTAGATGTTAGCTTGTGTGAAACATAGTTTTCTCTGCATTACCAGGAGAAGGTCCCCACTCCATTCTTACGGCTTTGCTTTGAATGAAGGGAAAAGTTACCTGATGAAATGAATAGGTTTTGAAGGACTGCTTACTTACTAACGGAAGAATAACTTCTTCAGAAACATGTTACTTATAAGACATTGCTAAGATAATGGACTGGAGTGAGTAGAAGAGGTAAAAAAGCTGTATATATAATTCTGTTTCCAGAAACTTGGGCTGGGGTAGATAGATGGAGGGCCTAGAGGAAGAGAAGGGGAGTGGTAGGGAGGTGGATATGATAGCTCATGTCTCATATCATTAGGGAACTAAAAAATTACTTAAGCTATCCTGAGTTGTGAGGACCTCACTTCAGTCTTTTTTTAAAATTAATTTAAGTTAATTTTATTTTATTATGTTAGTCACCATACATTACATCATTAGTTTTCACTTCAGTCTTAATTATGGTGTTGTCTTGTGAAATATTTTAAATCTAGATTAGAATGAGTAAATTGCAGAAAAAGCACACCAAGGAACCCAACAAAAATAAGACTTGTACTAATAGACATGTAAGACCCGACTATGTAAATGTAGGAATTCACAAGAGGCCAGGAGATGCTGGACCACATTACTGACACTGAGGGAAGAGAAGCTGTTACTGAAGAACTGGTCCTCAGATTACATACTATTCTCACCCGGGAGGCAAGAAAGCCTGTCCTCTCTGGTGGTTCCACATTTGGCCTTATAGTAGGTTTGCAAGTGACAAAACTGGAACGTAACCTGAACTAATAATAAGGGCAATAAAAGCATAACATGCCCTTCTAAAATGAAATAAATATTCATGTTCTCTGCAGAAGGAGAGCATTAATAACATCTTAAAGGGATTGGTAATGGATGGTCAACACTTCCACTGTTGTCATCAGAGCTCTCCCCTTGGGGAAGGGCAAGAGGGTGAATTTAGATAATTTTTGGACCAGGCACTCCATCAACAGACAGAGTCAATCACTCCACACCTGACAGAAATAACACTGCTGTTTAAGCTGGGAATAGGTGCCAAGTGAGAGATGGCAGCAGTGCACTGGGCAACTGACAGCTGCCCTGAGAGACAGATGTGGAACAAAGAACTCAGTCCCTCGAGACGATTTTCTTGCTTTTGGGATCCAATTACTAAAAACTTTTGCTCTTCCCAACCATGGTCAATATGACCCATTTCTTTTAAGAAGAAATCCTTAATTGTGATAAGCTACTGACTCAAGCAAAAGCATGCCTCACTTATTAGAATTAAGCATTGTAAGGCCCATAGCAAGAAAAGGGTTAGCCATTCTGAAAACTAGCCAATGATTTGGCAATATTCTTTTTTGGATTGTTAGACTGTGACGGGATATGGCCTAACAATTGGCAAAAAGCAAATAAACACAGTGTTGTGGGATTTGACTTTGGCCACAAAATCTTCAGCAACCCAATTGTCAACAATTCTTTGGATAAGATCCTACTCAGCAATAATCTCTGCTAGTAGCTAGCAAACATACATACCACCTCTAAATATGGAGATGGTAAACTTGCTTATGCTCCAAACAGTTCTTAGCAAGTTACATAAAAGAATAATAATTCACATTATCAAAACAAAAATAAGAAAACCAGGGCAACCCCACCTTAAAAAAAGAGACAATGAGAAACATATCTATGGAATTGAACCAAAATCCTAGCATTACTGACAAAATGCAATCCTGTAGAACTGGTGACCTACATTCCCTTAAGTAAGTTGTCAAGGCTTTAAATTATGGAAGATGGATAAATTGCTGGGGAGCAGATTTGGAAATATTACCTATTCTTTGAGAATTCTAATAATAAAGATTATTTTTCATTGTATAGTTTTCCTCTTTTTTTTTGGCTAATACAAGTGTCTGGCACTTACAAAGTACACATAATTTATTGCCACAGGTGCATCTCTTATTTATTTTGTAAATCCTCATCTGAACTGACCATGACTTTCTTTTCTATGCCAACCCAGAGCATCTGAACATATATTTTCCCTTTTGACTCAGCTGTATTAGAACTCTTTAGCCTACAGTTTTAGAGCATTCAGAGACCCAAGTGAATTGGAGAGAATGCAAGAAGACAGCTTTCAGTCAGCCAGGTTCCCTTTTCTAGGTTTTCCTATTACTCAGCCTTGGCTAAATATTGTAATCAGCTAGGGAACTTTAAAAAAATACTGATGCCTGGTCCCACCCACAAAGACTCTCATTAAATTGATATGAGGTGCAGCCTGGGCACCAGGAATTTAAAAATTTCCTCAGATAATTCTGAAATGCTGCCCAAACTGAGAACCACTGGATCACATTAGAGGATCACATTAGATTATTGAGAAACCACAGTCCAATTAAATCAGAATCCTGAGAAGGTGGGGAAGACTCAGGCATCAGTGTTCGTTAACGCTTTCTAGTGATTTTACTATGCAGAAATGTTAAAAGCCATTATTCAATGGGACCAAGGGTTCTATTTCAGCCTGGATCCCCTCATGTCCCAGGAATGTTTCAGAGCCCTTAAATGGCTCCATAGTTAACTTATACCCTGGAGGATTTCGAAATGGGTTTATCAGGAATGACTGAATTATGCATTGAGGAAGTTCTTCTGGGTCCAGTTGACCTCTCTGACAAATCTCAGTGGCTCCAACATTTGGAGAACTGGCCTGGAAATGCATGTGATGACAGCTCTGTAGCTACTATGTAAGAAGGCTTCTTTGGCAAATGAGTTCATTGCAGGGAAGAATAGGTCCTGTGCCACAGTCTCACAATGTCAGGCAGGTCTGAATCTCTTCTGACACTTCCAAGTGGTGCTACAGCAGGGGACCTGGAGTACAGACATCAGTGCCAGCTTACTTGGCACTTAAATGAGCCACTTATGACTATGAACACAGATGCCCCCAAATTAGGGTCTCATCTCCTACGGCCACCACACAAGAGTTCAAGGCAGTGATTTAAAGAGACAACCTGAAGTCTGAAAACCCAGGGAAGTGGGAACCACAAGCCTAGAGGGTCTATCCAGATTAGTGAAAAGGATATGAAGTTAGAGGTTGGTTTTCTTTGTAAATTTGGGATTAAAGCAAAGCTTTCTTTCTTTTCTAAGGATCCTAGCTTTCTTTCTCTGTATCAAAAACTTTTGGTAGTACAGTAACTTCTTTTGCATCACTACTGGAATACAATACTTTTCTATATTTTAATTTCACATATGGCACACAGAAGAAAAGGCAAGAATTGCGCATATCTAAGTAATATGGAGAAACAAGAACTCATTAAATGAAATGAGGTTCCATATGAATTCCTTCCTTTTCTGAACCATATCCAATCTTTCTTTAAAAAAAAACACTTTATTGAGGTATGTTGACATACAAAAATCTGTACTTAATGTATACAAATTGACCAATTTCTACATCTGTGAAACTACCACCATAATCTATGCCATAAACATATCCATCAGTTCCACAAGTTCCCTCCTGCCTTTTAATTTATTATTATTATTTTGTGATAAGAACACTTAGCATAAGATCCATCCTTTTAGCAAATATTTAAATATACCATGCAACAGTATAAACTATAGGCCCTACACTGCACAGTATATCTCTAGGACATATTCACCTTGCATAGTTGAAACTTAGCACCCTTTGACTAATACCTCCCTATTTCTCCCTCCCCCCCCAACCCCTGGTAACCACCATTCTACTCTCTGCTTCTACGAGTTTGACTATTTTAGATTCTTCCTATAAGTGGCATCATGTAGTATTTGTCCATCTGTGTCTGGCTTATTTCACTTAGCATAATGCACTCCAGGTTCATATCCAGTCTTTCTACACACGAAATAGGTTGGAAAATGAAAATCCTCTGCCTTTCACATGGTTCAGAAATCCAAATTAAAGAGTCACTGAACATTTAACTGTTTCTTGACCAAGATTCATACCTACTACATTTGAGATTATATCTGCACCTGACTTAGGTAGAGAAGCCATCCCTAATTTGCTAGCAAAGCAAATTTACCTATTTACCTTAGTTGTGCAAAAGGGTTTTTGTAGTATATATAAAGACAAAGGGATTAGGGTGAGGAAGCAGAGAAAAGAATGATCTAATATCCATGTCCAGGTAAAATTTGTCTTTCAGGCAGATAATATCATTCTCAGAGGGAAAACGTTTGATGTATATTGGGGGAGAACTGGCTCTGGAGGTTCTCTGTTCCAGTCAACTTCCCTGCATAAGAATGGAATCACTTCTACTAGAGTGAGCATGAGTACTTGCTAGAGCCATTAGCTAGTGTCCTTCTGAGAATAAATAGGTTGGCAACATCTTTGTAAATAGGTGAAGAAATAGGCAAGAGAGGAAAGGAAAAAAAGGACTTTATATAAAAATAAATGGATTTTGCATTATATTTGTTTTAAAGATTTTATTTTTAAGTAATCTCTACACCCAATTTGGGGCTCCAATTCACAACCCTGAGATCAAGAGTAGCACTCTCCACCAACCGAGCCAGTCAGGCACCCCAGATTTTGCATTTTAAGTTTAGGGTGGATTTAAACACAAAGGATCCTCATAAAATAGGGCTCTATTAACTTTTTTGATGCACTTAAAGAATAAGGGCAATGGAATGCAATAGACTGATAATAGTGGGAGAACTTCTGAGATCAAAACAAAACCAAACTAAATAGTGTACAGAGAGGTTGAAATAATAATAGATTATTGCAGATGATACTCAAATAGGAGGTTTGAATCTATTAGTTAAATTTGTACCTAAAATTGCAATAATCTTTATTTATCAGGACTATATGCAAACTGAGTTTATTTTTTATGGTTAATATGAGACAGGGCAAATGAGGTATATTTCAATATGCTCAAATACCATACTTATGTTAAAATTATCATGTAATATTTTCCATTTATCTGCCTATGTGAACTTAAGATGTAATTGTAGATAATATTGAGAAAATGCATTTGGAACAAATTCAGAATCAACTCAGCATGCAGATTTTTCTTAAGGCAGCAATTCCAAACTTTTGTTTCTTAGGACACTAGTGTCCCTTGAGATATTAATGGTGTTTCCTGTGGCACAATTCCTGTGGCTAACTGATTGGGAAATATTAGGTTAAATAAAAGTGAACAAGTTTCGCAGTAGGCAAACTCTGAGCCAAATTATACTAATATAAATTGCAAAACTCCAGGAGGAGATTATATATGGTTTCCCAAACTTGACACAGAGTACATTGCTCCCGCCCCCCAACTCTCTCTCTGATTTGGATAGAACACTTAAATTTCATTAAATCGTAATTTGAGAGGGGTGACTGGGTGGCTCACTCGGTTGAGCACCAACTCTTGGTTTCAGCTCAGGTCATGATCTCAGGGTCGTGAGATCCAGCCCCATGCTTGAGATTCTCTCACTTCCTCTCCCTCTGTCCCTCTCCCCTCTCTCTAAGATAAATAAATAAATCTTTTTTAAAAATTGCAATTTGAGAGCTATTGCCTAGGGATCTCTCTATGGTGCAGTGAAGAACTAAACCAAGCTTCCCTTCATTTTTTGGTTCCAAATAAAAAGACCATAAAATGGACCCGAAGCAATATTTAAAGAATGACCTTGAACCAAGAATCTGTGCCAAAGTTAGGAGCCTGAATATGATTTTGGACAATTAGGGTAGTATTTTGGGTATAGATGCATGCTGGGCTGAAATCCAGAGATTTGCGATGAGATTTAAGCCTAGCTTGAAGCTCTTTTTTGAGTTTTGAGCAGCTTTATAGGACTATTCTCCTAATCTGAAATGATGTCCAATACCTATTATTTAGGCAATCTAGAAACTGACCAAAAGCATTTCCTACGCATTAACCTAAAAATGTTTTAGGATTAGAACATGATTGAAGAATTCTTACTTATGCGCCTAAAAACAATAAACGTTTACTTCTCAAAAAAGTAGTTTGAGCAAAAGTTTGAAGTTATTTCAATTATATCAATAAAGAACAAGTTTTATTTACTGGCCAAAAACTATTTAGAAATTTGAAACTTATGGGCGCCTGGGTGGCTCAGTCATTAAGCGTCTGCCTTCGGCTCAGGTCATGATCCCAGGGTCCTGGGATCGAGTCCCGCATCGGGCTCCCTGCTCGGCAGGAGGCTTGCTTCTCTCTCTCCCACTCCCCCTGCTGTGTTCCCTCTCTCACTGTGTCTCTCTCTGTCAAATAAATAAAATCTTTAAAAAAAATTAAAAAAATTTTGAAACTTAGCATAAACTGAAGGGAGAACTGCAAATTTAATGAATTAATTTCAGTACACTTTGAAGAGGTCACTTATTGGAGATGTTAAATAGAATTGCCTTTTCCAGCCATACATAGCACATTTGCCTTGTCTTAGGATTCTTTCTGTTTGCATTTGGCAATGCCACTAAAAAAATGTAAGTTACAGAAATATAAGCATCATGTCTTATTCTTCCTTTTGTCTCCTAATGGTAGAGGAAGGAGCACTTAAGCCCAGTGCAAGAGGTGGAAGAAGTGAGATGGACTGACAGTCATTCAATATATTTCTCCCTTAAGTTTTTACACATCTAAAATTAGTCATGGATAAGAAATATATTACTAAATGATCATGAAAATTTAATGCAGACAAGAATTAAAAGTTTGCTGAAATAAAAGAGAGGCACATCTCATTTTCCTCTTCTCTCTTATTCTCTAAAAGAAAGTACTGGCCTCTAGAACCTATTTGACTTAATGTTTTTCTGGGTAATTTCAAGAGGCTGGTGGAAAAGTTTTATTGTAGAGGCCAATGATCTAAGCAGGCACAGGTAGCACTGGTGATACTAGAAGGATGACTGACACGGCATGGTGAGGACCAATCCTGGAAAAGTTATGGCCTCCTCAACACCCATTCTTGTTTTCATCTGACTGTCAACTAATTCTTGCATATCAAAAACTACATGCAGAAAAAAATGATAATTAGTTGATACTGGTTTAAGGAATATCTGCATTAAAAGGAGATACAAAGAGGAAAAGTCTTTAAGAATTAAATGAGCAAGGAGACACAGAGAAAAAGTCTTTAAGAATTAAATGAGCTATACTAGTAAAACCAAGCAGTGGGCTAATAATTTTTGGATAGGGAATCTGCCTACTTATTAGTAGCACATATGCGATTGATCCCGGACATAGTGACTAGTGTCAAAGGGTGGAGAGGATATATGTATGTATACGGAGAGAGAGCTAGGGAGAAGTGGGGAGTTGGTGAATACACTCTCAGTTTGTTTTAGTGCCAGTAGTCCGATCCTTGGATAATCTTGGTGTTTTATAGCATTTCAAACTGTACTTCTGATAAAAGCTTGGTTGGTCTGGTTCATAGTGCAGCATCTCTCATGGGGAGATCACCTGCAGGCAGTAGACAGTTTCCTCCCTTGTTTGCATGAATAATGAAGACATCATACAAAACTTTGAAAGATTGATGACTTCTTTTTTTTCACTCTTTTATTAATTCAACAAAATTCATTGATACCTTCCCTATCCCAGACTTGGACTACAATAATAAGCAATTCCACAGTCCGTATTTTTAGAGAATTAACAGTTTAGTTGGGTGTGGAGGGTGAACTATAAGTCAGAGGAGGCAAGTTCAGAGCAATTAGTGGGTTGCCCGACTCAGCTTGAGGAAATGGGCATGAAGTCTTTTCTGGGAGGAAATGATCTGAAGGATGAGCCGTATGAAAGAGAGAGGACAAATATATTACCCTTAGAGGAGATACTTTAGAGATGCCTGGTAGTAAGACAGTATTGAAAAGGTGGGAAATGGAAAGTGACTTAATACCTTGCCAGGTATCAATGTTAAGCTCACTAAGGTAACCTTTTTTTCTATTAAAAATATTAGAACATTTGCCCTTTATCAGTTGTCAGACTTTGATTGCTCTGTTTACTAAAAATGACTATTTCTTTTAAAGGGTAATTTTTTCTTCAAATGGTAACTTTTCTGAAGGCATAATTGAAGTCCTGCTAATTGGAGTAATATTGTTTTTCTGGATAACTGCATACTTTTTCTTTTTAATGCTTTTTCAGTCTTTGATCATAATTGTAACCTGTTTAAGTCAGGTGGCCATAAATATTCACTGTAAAAGCTACATTATCATTATGGAGGATGTTTTTCCCATAACAGTTTCTAAAAAGTGAGAGAAACAACAGTTTTAAGGCATATGTTTGGCTTTTAAGGACAAAATTATGGAGGTTATCTGCCACATTCTTTAAGATAAGCCAACTTTTACGGCCATTAGAGCTGCATCCCCTGCTACAATTATGTAAGCAGTGCACTCAGTAGTCAAGTAGCTGTGCATAGCTTTATTTCCTCTAAATCATGAAGTAGGCAGTGAAGCAAGGTGTTTTCCCACTTATATAAGCCTATCAAGGTGTCTCTGTTTCTGAGAAATTGTGCTCAACTCCCTGTACAAATAATGCATTACAATCCACACAATAATGTTGGATGTTTAATAGACATAAGGAGGTGCTGTCGACTTTGAAAAGATTCTGGCCGAATTTGGTCTGGAGATTTTCTCTTAACAGGCTTAAAGTTGATCAGATATTGAATAATAATTCATCCCCGAATAAGATGAGCATAAATCTATATCATTGTGATTAAGTTGTACTCAGACCTAAAATTCATGATGTTTTAAGGTATTATTTAATAGTTCATCAGGTATTGGGGCACCTGGGTGGTTCAGTCGATTAAACGTCTGCCTTCGGCTCAGGTCATGATCCCAGGGTCCTGGGATTGAGCCCCATATCAGGTTCCCTGCTCAGCGGGGAGCCTGCTTCTCCCTCTCCCTCTGCCACTCCCCCTGCTTGTGTTCCCTCTCTCTCAAATAAATAAATAAATAAAATAGTTTATCAGGTATTTACATTAATGTTACTACTAAAATTACTGTACTATGTAGAAATAAATTTTGTCTGTTATTGTCATGAATCTTCTAATTTAGTCTATATAAAATTGTACAATGTACAACCAGGAACATTTTCATTGAGTGACTAAACATAAGTAGATCACTAAAATGATGCTAATTCTTTTAAAATATGTATGTCGATATTGAAATTGGTGCAGAACACTTCATTCCATTCTAATTAATTCTCAGAATACCTCTTGCGGTAAGCTTGCAGTTGTACTACTAGTCCATTTCACAGAAAGAAAGGGAAGACTTGCAGGAAATTTGTCAGCCTGATAAGCTTGCTAATGTACAACTTCTAGTTTTAAAATTATATGTGGGACTATTTAGGTGTTGTTCATTTTAATTAAGAAAGATTGGTGTTAAAAAATTAGCTGATAATTGACATGATCATAACAAAATCCTCTATGTGCAATGATTGGAGTGTTTTCTGGAAATTCTTGGATAGTCAGTTAACTCACAGAGAACAGGTATTAAATAGTAAGCCTGGTGACTTCACTGTGTGACTAACATCATTAAATATTAAAGAATTAAAAGTTCATGTTCAGAATACTGATTTAAACCTTCCAGTTTCCTTAGAGCCAACACAAGTTAATCAGAGACTTTAAAGGGGCAAAACTGAGGCATTTTTAAGTAACATTTTCTCTCCTACAATGAAAGAGGTAAACTTACTAAGATGTTACCACGTGCCTGGCACTGTGCTAAACACTTTATGTATATTACCTCATTTAATCTTCACAGAGCACTTATAAAATTGGTAGAGTTATGTTCATTTTGCAGATGGGGCAACTCCAAAGCGTAGTTTTAGTTATCACCACATGATCACTATACTGTCACTGGTGTTACTAAAACATCACACATGAATTTGAACCCGGCAGTGGGATAATTTGCATATGAAGAACTATAAACAGCTGAAATTTTCTTCTCTGTAATACGACCTAATGAGTACTTGGCATTATTTCCTTATTAAATAAAAACTCTACTCCAATGTTCCTTGACAAAACATCTCCATCTGTCTTCCCCTGAGTTGGCATAGAAACGTTCAGTTTATTTTGTGTACGAATTGCTAAAGATGTTGCAAAATTTAATTTGGTTGTATTTTAAACACATTTCTGATATTTATTAAAATATTTATACTTCTGTTCACTAGTGTCTACATAATTATTATAGTATACATACATATATGCAATTTAATATCAGAAAATAAATCAGACAATTTTAGGAGTACAGCCAGATAGTTGCCCTCTCTAAAGGCCACTCAATCCAAACAGAACAAACACAAAAATAAATAAAAGAAACAGCACAGAGTTTGTTCCAACAAGCACTGCTGAAGGATAGGTTGAAAGAGAAATAGTTTACTGGCAAATTGGTTCTTTCTTTTGTCCATGATTACTATGTTCTCAATTTATTTCTAATCCTTTTAGGACTTTGCCCAATAAAAAAAAAAAGGCAAAAAAAAGGGGGTGGCAAAAATGAAGAGTTAGTGCAAAGATTCTACTTTTTTAAGATTTTTTTTGTGCTTCTGTGTAAATCATATTGTACCTTTGAAAACTAGACATACACATTATTTGTGACCTGACTGACCTTAGGTGTTTTCAATATCTTAAAAATATCTTGGAAGGTTTTTATTCTCAAAGTTGCAGGGGCTCTTTTCAACAACTAGAAGACTATTTATTGCAATATTGATTGAGCATATATTGTTATGCTATGTACTATGGGTACATAGATGTATAGGGAGAGACCCACTATTTGAAAAAATTCAGCCTATTTGGGAAACCAACACCAAAAACTCAATTTTAATAGAATATGGTAAATATGTGATAAAAATATGTTCAGGGAGGGAACCTAGTGGAGGGCAGGTAACATAACCTAAGAGAGGCTGACCAAGACTCTGAAAGGACATGATGTTTGAACTATATCTTCAAGAGCTAGTGGGAGTGAACCAGGCTAGAGAAGTGAGTAGGGAATGGGGAAGGGAGTCAAGAAAGGGCATCTCCTCTTGGAAAATAGCACATGAGAAAAGCTGAGTGATGTTTCAGGAGGTACGTATGGGAATTATGGGAATTAGTGTTTCTGGAGTATCGGCTTTAAGGTAGGAAGTAGGGAGAGATGAGACTGCAGTGAAGTCTCATTTCTTGCAAAGTTATTTTCCATTGTAGGGAACATGAACTTTATTCTATAAGTAATAAGGAGCTTTCGAAGAAGAATGTAGAAGCAGTAACTAATAAAAAATAGTTATTTTCATTATTCACAAAAATGACCTGGATGGTTAATATTTATTAATAATTGGAAGATTTATTTTATTAGAAAATTTAGCCTCTTTTCATACCAAAGCTTCTTACCACAACCACCCACAAATGACAAAGTTAGCTCATGTTAATTAATATCCTTTACTTTTTGCTATCAACTTTTTGCTATAGGAGTTTATGAATGAACTAGATTGTCCATTGGAGAAGAGAAAGGGCAGAAAAAGTAGGCTTGAAAAATTTATCTATGATTTATCAGTCTTAGTTTATCATACCAGTAGTTCTCTTTTAGTATAAATATTAATACATATTATTTACCACCTAGGAGTAGATTGGATTGAATAGAAAGTGAGAGGCATGGAAATAATACTGTATTTGGTATTATGGGATCTGGGCTTTAATCCTTTTCTTCCAGGAATTAATTGAATGACCTCAGGCAAGTACTTAACTATTCTGGGCCTCATATCTGTTTTTTTTTTTTTTTTTTAATTTTTTAAGGGGGTTAGAGCAGATTGTTTGAATAGGTTTCAACTGTAAATGTTACCCAAAGTACTAAGCAATGGAGACAGAGAGAGAGAGAGAGTGTGAGAGAGTGATGTATTAGCTGTCTATTGCTATATAACAAATTACCCAAAATTCAGCAGCTTAAAACAATGTTTGTTATCTCACAGGATCAGAGGGTCCTGAATCTGAGAGCAGCTGAGCTGAGAGGTTCTAGCTTAGAGTCTCTCAGGAATTAAGCTGTCTGTTGGGGCTGCAGTCTTCTCAAGACCTGACTAGGGCTGAAGGCTCTGTTTCCAAGCTCTCTCCCATGGTAGTTGGCAGGCCTCAGTTCATAGCAGCCTGTCAGCCAGAAACTTCCTCTTCACTATGAGGGCCCCCATAGGCTTCCTTAGTGTCCTCATGACGTGGTAACTGGCCTCCCTCAGACAGAGTGATGAGGGAGAGGGAGAGAAAGAGAGGAAGCGAGAGAGGGCACCTTCAAAATGGAAGCTGCAGTGTGATATACCATCGCTTTTGCCTCATTTTATTTGTCATGCAGATCATACAGTAAAATGTGGGAAGAACTACACAAGGATATGAATAACAAGTGCTGGAGATCGTTATAGGCCAAACCAAATGCTGGCTACCACACACGGTTTCTGCATCTAAAGACCTTTTAGTCAAGTTGGGAATCAAAGTATAAAGAAAGAATAAGTTAAAGCAATACTAGAGCAACACATTTGTGAAATCAGCCTGAAAAATAGATAGCTGTCCTTACAGAAGCTGCTAATTTGGCTTAAGGTCTCATTAGGAGGCATTCTTACTGCAAACTTAGAAAGGAAACCATATAGTGTTAATATTTGAAAGCAAAAAATTTTCAGTTCAATCGACATTATGATTTTACATAAATTCCTGAATTTTTCACTTACTGGAATAAAGACATTATTTTCTATTTAAATTTTTATACACTAAAACTATGGTATATTTCTAAGTACCAATGCTTTATTAATTTACTTATTTACTATTTAAAAAATAAAGATGAAGTAATTGGTATGTTACAGTGGGGAGTAGGCTGACAACAATTTCACTAAAGAAAACTTCTGATAAAAATGGGAACATTTTTTTTTTTGTCATTTTTAAAATTTTATTATGTTATGTTAATCACCATACATTACATCATTAGTTTTTGATGTAGTGTTCCATGATTCATTGTTTGCGTATAACACCCAGTGCTCCATTCAGTACATGCCCTCTTTAATACCCAACACCAGGCTAACCCATTCCCCCACCCCCCTTCCCTCTAGAACCCTCAGTTTGTTTCTCAGAGTCCATAGTCTGTCATGGTTTGTTTCCCCCTCTGATTTCCCCCCCTTCATTTTTCCCTTCCTGCTATCTTCTTCTTTGTTTTTTTAAACATATAATGTATTATTTGTTTCAGAGGTACAGGTGTGTGATTTAACAGTCTTACACAATTCACAGCACTCACCATTAGCAATACTCTCCCCAATGTCTATCACCCAGCCACCCCATCCCTCCCACCCCCCACCACTCCAGCAACCCTCAGTTTGTTTCCTGAGATTAAGAATTCCTCATATCAGTGAGATCATATGATACAAGTCTTTCTCTGATTGACTTATTTTGCTCAGCATAATACCCTCCAGTTCCATCCACGTCGTTCCAAATGGCAAGATCTCATTCCTTTTGATGGCTGCATAATATTCCATTGTGTATATATACCACATCTTCTTTATCCATTCATCTGTCAATGGACATCTTGGCTCTTTTCATAGTTTGGCTATTGCGGACATTACTGCTATAAACTTAGGGGTGCACGTACCCCTTTGGATCCCTACATCTGTATCTTTGGGATAAATACCCAGTAGTGCAATTGCTGTGTTGTAGGCTAGCTCTATTTTCAACTTTTTGAGGAACCTCCACACTGTTTTCCAGAGTGGCTGCACCAGCTTGCATTCCCACCAACAGTGTAGGAGGGTTCCCCTTTCTCTGCATCCCCGCCAACATCTGTCGTTTCCGGACTTGTTAATTTTAACCAATCTGACTGGTGTGAGGTGGTATCTCACTGAGGTTTTGATTTGGATTTCCCTGATGCCGAGCGATGTTGAGCACTTTTTCATGAGTCTGTTGGCCATTTGGATGTCTTCTTAGGAAAGATGTCTGTTCATGTCTTCTGCCCATTTCTTGATTGGATCATTTGTTCTTTGGGTGTTGAGTTTGATAAGTTCTTTATAGATTTTGGATACTAGCCCTTTATCTGATATGTCATTTGCAAATATCTTCTCAAAATGGGAACACTTTTAAAGTCAGAAGCCACTAATCATGGAAAATTTGAACTGTCACATGGAGTTAAGAGGCAGTTTGATCTAGTTCCCTGGGATTTAAATTAAGAATGCAAGTCAATTCAGTATTTATGAAGCACTTTTAATGTGCAAAGTGACACTGAGTAATAAAGGCTAGGAAGATAAATAATATAACTTTTGTCTTTAATATGATTCTATAGGAAATAATTTGCTAAGTTCTCAAAGTTACTAACAAGTTTCATATGAGCAAGGGCGAGATCAGGAGCACGAATGTGAATACATTTGGGTGCACCCAAAGAGGTGAAAAGGACAGAAGAGAAGAATCAGGAGAAGAAAGCTTCGTGGAAAAAGTGCATTTGAACAAAGGGGGGATTGGTTGGACGATTTTGATAGAGGGTGAAGAATTTTCAAGCAGAGAAAGTTTGCAAAAAGGCAGGGATGCAGTAGGGCAACTGTAAAGAATGGTGAGTCCTGGAGAATAGGGTGCAAAGAAGTGGTAACGCAGAGCTAGTAAACCAATGAAATGCTTGAAACCATATTTTAACTTCATATTATACAAGGAGAAGATAGGAGAGCACAAAGAGAGTGAAGGGCTGGAGACAGAATGCAAGGAAGGAGGTGAGGAAGTAAACAAAGGAAGACAGGAGCAGGGGCAGCAGTAGGTAGAGTGAATAGGAAAGAGAAGCAAAAGGTCTACACAGATACATCATGAAGCAGGAGAGAGAAAAGGCAGAGGGCTGCTCTGGACGTCCTGCAGTCCACAGAGATTTTGGCAGATATAATCAGAGAGCCCGCCAGAGTTAGGGAGGATAGGGGATTTATCTTTTTGAATAAATCGTCTGTTCACCGACTGGTATTACCCTAGTCACTGAATGAAATCACACGAAAGGTCAGATATGTAAGCCTGTGGTTTCCCACTCTGATGCAAGGCTTTCACAAACTCATCCTTGTAATAATTTATGGAGATGGCTCACCAGGCCCACGGTAAATAATTATAAATAATCTTGCATTGTACTGTTATATCTTTTGACAAGTGGAAAATCTTGAGAATATTAACTGAGAAATTCCTTTTGTACACTGCTGGCAAAATATAGTCTCATCACTTTGAGCTTACTTAGGGGCTAAGTCTATTTTGAGCTTCCCTAAGAAGTAAGCCAAGGTCACAAAACTAGTTAGTGGTAGAGAAAGAGAGAAATACAGAATCTCGGGTGTGTAGAGAGAAATGATCTTCCATGGTATAATACTTTCAAACAATCACATACGTTTTTAAAAAAGCTGATTTGGGTAAAATGGCAGTCCGTCCAGGGAAAATTGTTCGTGCATGAGAGAATTTTTAAGTTGGAATGATTCTGTCCTCACTTACTAATGACTCTAAACGAATTCAGCTAACTTACCACCAATGTGATGAAGAAAACATAAAGTCAAAGATTCACAGACCAGGAAAAAACTGAATAAACAGCTGGTTTGCCTTTTGCTTTTCATGCACATTAATATCTCTGGCAGAAGTAGAACCCTCAGCCTCTTGTCCTATAGGGATCTAGCTTTAGCTTCTGTAACCAGAGAAGACTGACCCACTCACAGGCTGCTTTAGCTATCCTATTGATTTGAGTATTTTAAATTATTTTAATGCTGAAGTGCAGATAAAGAATTGTAACCAGTGACAAACTAATCTGAAGTTCAAAGGGTGGAAATTTAACACAACACATTTTGCTCCTGTTTATAGCTACAGTGTTGGAAGGCAAGATGAATGGAGATTAGTTCAGGAGCTCTCTCATAAATTACTAAAACTTTCTTTTCAAACTTCTCCCTGGCATCTCACCACTGATGCTCCCCCAACTCTTCTGTTTCTCCCCACTTCTCCTTCCTCCACTTCTCCTCCTTTTTCCTCCCTCTTTGCTTCTTCCTCCTCTTTCTTTGCTCTCTCCTTTCTTTCTTATTGTTTGAGCTCTTTTTCTCTATTTCTTTGCTTTAACTAGATGCACTCTAGAACTGAAGTACATATTAAATATTCATTAAAGAGATTGAGTTAATTACCTGTACTTGAATTTTAAAAGGAATTTAAAAAGAATAACATATTTATCACATTAAAAAACTACTTATAGTTACAATTTTGTCAAAATGCACAGGAAAAATGTTTGAAAATAAATATACTAGATTTTAACAGTGATGTTCAGGTAAATCTCTTTACTTTTTTTAGTGGTTTCCAAATACTCTTTGATGAGCATACACTCATTTTTTGATGGTCATGAACATATCTGTATATATTTATGGGTATACATTTAATTATAATAAACTACATTGTTTTTTCCTCTTTCAGTCACACTCTGACTAGGTAAGAAAGGCTCCCCCAACCACCACCAGTCTAAGAAATTCAAGCCATATAACTGTCAAACCTTTTCTTAAAGCTCTCCAAAAATGGAACCTCTTGCAATCCATTCCAGTATTATATTACCTGGACAGTTGGAACATTTTCTTATATTTAGAGAAATTATCCCTGCTTTAATTTAAGCCCTTTCCTTTTTTTTTTTTTTAAGATTTTATTTATTTATTTGACAGAGAGAGACAGCCAAAGAGGGAACACAAACAGGGGGAGTGGGAGAGGGAGAAGCAGGCTTCCTGCCGAGCAGGAAGCCCGATGCGGGGCTCGATCCCAGGACCCTGGGATCATGACCTGAGCCGAAGGCAGACACTTAACGACTGAGCCACCCAGGCGCCCCTAATTTAAGCCCTTTTCATTATGTTCTTTTTCTGCATATAAATTGACATGACTAATAAAAGACTTTCATATACTTAGAGAAATGATACGTCTTTTCTCTGTCTACACTCACTTCTTGATGATTTCATCTAGTGTCTTGGCTAATCACCACCAAATTTATGTCTCTAGTCTAGACCTTTCCCCTAAACTCCAGACTCAAAAATTCATCTCTACCTGGATGGCTATTAGACATCCCAAACTTAACATGTCCAAAACAGAACTCAGTGTTTTCCCCTCAATGCTTCTTGAAAATGGTAATGACAATGCCAGTCTTTCTGTCGATTGAGCCCAGGCTCTGAAATCATCCTTTCTTTCACATTTCTACATATTTCTTTCTTTCACATTCTACATTCAGTCTGTTAATAAATCTTATTGTCTTTCTCTCCCAAACACACCCACTCCTGACCACTTCTTGCCACCTCCACTGCTGCCACCTTAGTCTAAGCTATCAGGTGGTCTCCCTGCTTCTGCCCTTGCACTCCTAATACAGAATCAAGGGATTCTTTCAAAATATAAATCAGATCATGTCACTTTCTGCTCAGAAAACTCTCCAATATTCTCTCCAATGTTTTCCCAATTTACTCAGAGTAAAATCTAAGATTTTTACGATGACCCACAAAGCCCTAGGAGATTTGCAGCCCTCACCATCAGCTCACAATACCACTATCTCCCTTGCTCATGCTGTCCGATTCGCACTGGCCTCCTTGCTGCTTTGTAGGACAAAGTCAGGCAAGATCCTGCATTGGCCTTTGCATCATCTGTTTCTCTTCCCCAAGTATATCCTTCCCTAGATATTTGGGTAGCTCACCCTCTCACTTCTTTCTAGTCTTTACTGAACTGCCACCTTTTCACTGAGACCTTTTCTATTCCCCCTACCCAACATGAATACTTCCTATCCTGTCTCCTCTTTTATTTTTCCCCTTAAGCATTTATCACTGTCTAACATACTCTGTATTATTTTTATCTATCTTCTGTGTAAATTGTTTCCCTGACTGGAAGAAAAAGGTGTTTCATTCACTCTTATATATCCAGAAATTAGAATGATGCCTGAACACAGTAGGTGCTCAATTAATATTTGATGAGGGGATGAATGGATGAATTTCACAAATATTTACTGACTACTTATTGTCAGGCACTGGGCCAAGCACTGGGGATAGCAAAGAGAACAACAACAACAACAAAATGTTACCCTTCTTTGCTTAGGGGATGACAATAAATAAATACAGAAATACAGAAATGTCAGGGAAAATGTAAACACAAGAAGGAGGGAATTATGACTAGATCAATTTAAAAACGGCTCAATATTAATTTCACTTTTAAGCATTGTGGTTAGGTATGTGCATTTGCCTGATTAGGGATGTTGGATGACTTAGAATTATCAGTTGGTCTTTAAGATCTTAGCACATTCAAATCACTCTGATCTGTAACTAATATCAGAATCATTTTGGCTTATAAGAGTTCTTGAATAACCTATTTTTAATTATTCTGGAAACATTAAAATGTTTGTAAAAATGTTTCCTTATTTTTCATTTTAGAAAAATCACTAGAATAAAAAGATGGTAATACAAAAGTGGTTTTCAAATATTAAAGTGGGGTTTGAGAGATTTAAGATCTGAAACTTCATACAACATCCTAATTTGTATTCTCACATAGACTGTCAGAATTGCAACAAATAGACTACAGTACTTTTTCTACAACTGCATATTCTTGGGAGAATGACTTACAGATATTTATTAAATATTAGTTGAATAACTGAACATCTGGATGATTCATTGAATAAAAAAACACATTTATTTCCAATAACAGTAATAAAAATAGGAGATAATATGTAGAGATCTTTTGTTATGTGCCAAGAATTCTGCTAAGTGCTTCACAGGTACAGAATTAACCCTCAAAACCGCTGTCACGAGGTTGGCATTATTATCTTCATATTACAGGTGAGGAAACAGAGACACAGAGTGGTTAACAGATGTGCCTACAGTTATAGAGGCAGTAGCTGGCCAGGCCCTGATTCAAATTAAAGTTGCCTGATGCAAGAGATCAAACTAAACCAGTGCTGCTGACATGCAGGGGTGTGATGGGGGAGGTCACTGTGCCTCACTTAGAAGGTATACTATATGACTAATATTATGGTGTTGAGGGAAAGGCATGACTTCTATTTCTAACGAAACAGTAAGAATTCAAACAACTGAATAGTCTGAGTCAGATGTAGAGGGAGATATGATAGTTCAGCTCAGATGCAGTAGATGGAATGCTGGGTCTTGCTCCAGGTCATCGGTGGCAGAGCCAAGACCAGAATCCATCCATCGCTCTGGCATGCCAAGGCAGTACTTGTTCCAATTACAACCATGTAGAGAATACTTTCTGAAAAAGTAATATGGCGAAAAGGCTTTTGGAAATAATCAAAAGACATGTTTGGAAGAGTACTTTAGAAAATATAAAACACAGCTATAACTTTACAAAATATTATTGTTATATTTGCACAAGTTTTATGTTCTATGACTTAGCTTACTTAAACCATGACCAATATATAATTCCCCTGTAATTTCACCATAACAAGATTATAGCCTTAGTTGTGGTTAAATCAATAAAACATATAGCCTACGCATTATGCACAAATTTTGTTCCTGAGTTAATATATGGTATACTGCCATAGCAATATGAGGGCACAGAGTTTGTGTGAAGCATTTTTAGGTTTATGAATGTGTGTATGTATTTGAGGTGAAGGACAGTTGGTAAATATGCAAAAGCTATTCAGAAAACAAGTGACAGGGTGGCGTAAGGATTAGGGTAGACCCGGATCCTTTCTTCCCCTTCTTCTATGAGTAGATATTTATTTTGTTTAGGGTTATTAGTGTTCAGGTTAGAAGTTACTTCCACTTCTGGCTTATGGGAGCAAAGATCACTGTCCACTGTTTGGATGGGTAATAGCTGGTCATAACCTAGTTACAGGCCCTTACTTGGTTCTGGACCTTTTAGGAAAGGTCCATTCCTGTTCTCTTGTAGAAGCCAGGAGCATCATGTCACATCTCCAATACGTGGCTAGTGAATAGTAATAATACTTGACATTTATGGGACTTTTCTTGGTATAAGGCACAAAGCTAAGCAATTCACATATGACACCTAATTTCATCTTCAAAATAATTGAAAGAAGCAGGCATTATTATTTTTCTTTTACAGATGAAGAAATAAAGGCTCAGAAGGATTAGGTAACTTAGAATAGACACAATATCTGAATAAATGACCTGAGTAAGCTTCCAATATGCATAAGGTTAATGAGTCTAGTATGTTTAGTATTTAAGTCTTCTATTTCTATTAACACTTCTATTTTCGTGCTATACAAGCCTTTATGCATACTTTCTGGTGATACTCCCTATAATTGAGGTGGTTTGTTAAGTGACTTCAAAACAAATGAAGAATTTCTGTAATTAATATTTTATACTGCCAAGAGAAAACAATGCCCCTAATATCATTTAAATAATTACTTTGCTAGTGTAATGAACAAACCTGATAACTGAACTAGGAAGCAGTAGGCCAGAATTTTGGTTCCTGATCTACCTGTAGTTTGTATTATGAACTACACAAATCATTTAATTTTTCTCAGTCTCTATTCTTTATAAGAGGATTAAACCAGCTTATTGCTAGGATCTCTTTTAGTTTTAAAATCTTAGAGTTCCTGAGGCACCTGGATGGCTCAGTCAGTTAAGCATCTGACTCTTGATTTCGACTCAGGTCATGATCTCAGGGTCATGAGATGGAGTCCCTCGTTGGGCTCCATGCTAGAAAGATTCTCTTTCTCCCTCTTCTTCTGCCCTCCCCCACCTTTTTTTTTTTTTTTTTTTAAAGTAAAATCTTAGAGTTCCCATAAAAATCTTCAGTGGTTTTTGTTTATTTAAAATGCTGGTTGGTTAATAGGTAGGAACTTGAATAGATACTTGAACAATATTTCCAGTCTGCAGAGAATTGTTTATTACTCTTTCTAGCACTACCTCAGACTGTATTACCAAGTCCAACTTTTTCTTGCTAATAAAAGTAATTTCCTTCTACACAGGCTCATATTGAGCTTCTAATATTTATTTCTGCATGGAATAAAGCTATCATAAAGTCAATTTCCCCAATAAGCCAAACTAAAACCATAGATTAGTAAATGTTTTTTACTCCTATAAGTTATCCTCTTTAGGACAGTAATTTTAGTAATATAAAGACATCTATATTTCTGTTTAAGCTTATTTTTTCTAGGCTAACCCATGTAAATACCCTCAACCATTACTCTTAAATATGATTTCCTAACCTCTCACCATCCACCAGTCCTCTCTGGATACCACCTAAAATGAGATACCCAGAACACAATTCTCTAAACTGAGCAAGGTGAGGCCAAGAGCAGCAGGATTACTGCTTCCACAGCAACACTATACTTCTATTAATGCAGCCTAGTCTTGCCATTTTGGAGCAAATGTGCTATACTGTTGGCTCATCTTAAGCTTGTGTACTAAAAGTTCCAGGTCGCTTTCAAATGAATTGTCACAAGTCAGGTTCTTGTGCAATTGCTGTTTCGAACCTGTATTTATAGCACCTTAACATTATCTTTCTTAAATTGTATCTTGTTACCTTCATTTCAACATTCTAGTCAATTATTAAAAAAATACAATGTTGTATGTGAAAGAGGTCAGATATTCCTAGAGATTATTTAACTTTAGAGATATTGTCATCCTGTGAATTTCTAGTGTAATTCTTGAGTTGGGAAACAAGCTTTTAGAAACATATGGAGGGAACACTCCAAAGACTTATGAAAAGAGGACAATGTCACACTCAATCACAAACTAGACTGTGACATTGCACATTCATACAAATGCAGTTGCATGGACTCATAAGAGGTGGATCAGCAATGCATGTGCCAGTTGTGTAAGTCCCTAGGACTCAGAAATAAATGAAAAACATAAAGTTGTAGGATAAACATGCTCTCTTAGAAGACAATTCACCATAATGAAATTAGAATGGCAGAAAGTGAATTTAGTATATATGTCAAGACTTAGAGCTGACAGAAGACATTAACTGAAAGTGTGTGTTCATTGTTCTCCTTGTCACCTTTCAGCAACTGTCTGTCATTATAGGCTATTCCTTTCCTCAAATCTTGGAACTTTTGTTGGGCTCCTGACTGTCCAGAGCTCCTTGCTCTGGGTCTTTGTCTCAAATTATGTTGTCACAGATTTGTTTTTCTCTTACTCAGATCCTTCAAGACTTTAATGAATGTCATTTTTTCAGGGTCCCTGTCTCAGCCAACCACACCGTTAGAAATCAATATTATAAACTGATGTAATAATTAATAGCTCAATGTGTAAACTTTCTCAAGAATATCTGCCCTTTACTTGTATGCCCCTGGAGATATAATGCTTAATGAAGAGCAATTCATTTCCAGTAGTGCAATTTCAGAGATGCAGCAGGCAAGAGTGTGGATAAAGGAGGTATTTTGGAGAAGAAAAACTTTGTGCCTCTTGAATCCCATACTATAGGTGTTCAATTACTTTCTTGATCTTGAAATCCAATTCAACCAAAACTTAATTAAATGGAACTTGCTATGATGATGCATTTAAAAATAAGGCCCATTTTATTTTTCTGTAAAATCTGTTATAGGTGATTGGATAGCCTACATTCTTGAGAGCTGTCTAGATATTCCTTTTCACATGTGGGCTGACTACATTTGGAAAATACAGCTAATCTAAAGATGTAGTTAGCATATTTACAGCTAGTCAACTCCTTTGAATACACCAAGAAAATGTATTGCTCTGGTCAGTGCCATCTGCATGTGGGGAAAAATATTCAATTTCTACAAAACTTTTTTTTTTTAAAGATTTTATTTATTTATTTGAGAGAGAGAGAATGAGAGAGAGCACATGAGAGGGGGGAGGGTCAGAGGGAGAAGCAGACTCCCCGCAGAGCAGGGAGCCCAATGCGGGACTCAATCCAGGGACTCCAGGATCATGACCTGAGCCGAAGGCAGTCACTTAACCAACTGAGCCACCCAGGCGCCCTCTACGAAACTTTTTTAAGAGACAGTTTAATCAAGCCAAAATTTTAAGAGTCGGATATTAATCTCATGACTTTTAGAAAAAGTACATCAGAAAACAATTTTCCATAGAATTTACATGTATTTGCTTCCAAAATATTAACCAAGAGTGTGGCTACTTATATGTGAATTGAATAATACTGTCATGGAATTCTAACCAATTTAGATCTTGCCAATTTCTACAAAAAATTCAGTAGCTGTCATAATTCTAACATTCAAAATAATAATTTCTTAAATATAGCTATATGTCATAGCACCTAACATTTTATAAGAAGAGAAGTTATTAAAAAATAGTTTTATTAGGCACAAAATTAGTACTAAAGGGATGAAGTTTTTTTTTTCTGTGAAGTGTTGAAACAAGTATAAAATAAATGTTTTTTACATAACATTCAAATTTGGAAGAAATCTATTCATTGCAGGAAATAGTTAAGTTTAATAAAATTTCCAAAGGCTGAACCATTACATAACTATAACCATCACCATAACCATAACTGTAACCATACCATAACTAAGCTATATATATCAGGTCATAATATCAATAATAAGATTAAATTCTGAAATCTTAATTGTATTGAAATTTTAGTCTTGATATTGTAATTTTTTTCCAAATCCTGTTATAATTCTTCCACAATTCACCTTTACCTGTATTGCCTATCCAACAGATTCATTTACATTGATATTTTGAGTAAACTTAAAGTGAAACATAATCATAAGCCTAAACTGATCTTAATTTTTAAGTATATCTCAAATCAGGAAACATATATTCTAACTTTGAAGGCTTTCTTGAGGATTGATAATTTAAAAAAAAATCACTTTATTGAGGCATGATTGACATAGATGTACAGAGATGTACATACTTAATGTATACAAATTGGTAAGTTTGGAGATAAGTATACATCTGTGAAACCATCCTCACAATTTATGCCATAAACATGTCTATTCACAATTATTTACTAAGTAACTTTTTCAAGCCATACTTATATATAGATCAATAGAAGTTAAGTAAACCCTTTACCTAGGAGAATAAACTAAGTAAGACCTATTTTGCAATCTCTTAGGTAATGACTTACTTTATATGTGGTTCTTCCAATTGCAACTTATGGTTCAAGAGTCCAGGATCCAGGATTCTTTCAGAATTTGAGAGACTGTGTTTAATCATTAGTGGAAAAAAGGTATTTGGGAAAACTTTCTGTCAATATGATAGCCTATTTTCACTACTTGACATGGATCCAAAATTTGATTTAATTATATTAGTCAGAATTTTGAACATGAGTTACCTTACTAATTTAGATATGTAAAAATTCAAATGAACCCCGGTTCACATTTGTTTTTATACTATCTGTGAAAAAAAGATGTTTTGTAAACAAACTAATAAGTAACATAAGCTACTAGAGAAAGTGAAATATTATATTCTGACACTTGAGGGTAAAGACCACGTAGAATTGTTATACAGTTCCAAGTGTTAGTTTTCTTTTAAGCAACTACCTTAAAGAGAGCTCTCTTGGATATGATATTTTAGGAAGTATAATAAAGAGAGTATAGTTTGGGTTCAAATCCAAGAATAAACACAAACATTATTAGACTTGGACAAATTACTTAAGCTCTCTGAATCTTGGTTTCTTCACTAGAGCAACAGGAATAATAACATCTAACTTATAGGATTATGAGGTCATTAAAATGATGAATATATGTGAAGCACAGCACAGGGTATATACTATATGTAAGCACCCAATAAATGTTGGCCGTTATATGCCTTACTTACTGTGGTATGGATGAAAAGAGGGCAAAACTAAATTTCTTTAAATATTTTAAATATACCAAAGTTGGGATTTTTATCAGTTTAAACTGGGCTTTCCTTCTAGAGGGCCCAAATTTATAAAATGTTGCTCTAGTTAAAAAACTGTACAGCTAATATAATGACCTTTTTCCTTTCTCTAAAAACTGTGGAAATGTGGTTTTTATAAAAAATCATAATCATCCTAAAATACTGCATTGAGGTCAATGAAAAGTTGTAGCATGTTTTGTCCCCATTTTATATTCTCTATTATGATAATTGCCTTTTTCTATTCATATAGTCCTGGATAATTGAATCTATACCCATGACTTCAATTATAACTCACATATTGATTATTCTGAAATCTGAAATTCCATTCCTTTTTCTCTTCCTGAGTTCTTGGTCTGTATATCTAATGGCTACTAGATAATTCTCCTGATAGCCTCTAAGCATTGCAAGTTCAGTAAGTTCCCAAATAAACTCAGTCTTCTTCCCCCTTTTTTTTTCTCATAGTCTTCTTCCTTAAACCTGCTCGTCTCATATTCCTTACATGTGAGTAATGCCATCATCCACCCAGTTGACCCAGCTGGAAGCCCTGCCACATTTCTCTATATTTCCATTGGCTAATTTTTTCCCCTTTCTTTGTCTGTTGAGTAAGAAGACAAAGCATAAATAGGGCACTTTTACGGAAAAAACTGCATGTCATATTGAAGTAGAGTTAGCATGTTGTCATCAGAAATAAGGACTAAATACATTGCCTTGGAATCTGTGAAACATATCATAGATCACTCAGAGATTCACAGAAGGAGGGGTACTTGTCAGGTCTCTCCCAGGTAGTAGTTTCTCCTCTTCCCCATTTCCAGTCTAATCCCAGAAAAGCAGCATATACAGACAGAATGGGAGAAGAAACACTAATATCATCCTATGTAAAAATCCTGGTAATGACAATGATAGCCAATATTTATTGAGTCCTTGCTCTGTATATAGAATTACCTAATTGTATATCCTTAAGTAATTTTAGTTTTTCCGTGAAATTCCCTATTAATGAGAAGGTATTAGTTCCAAGCAACTTATCTGTACTTTTAATCTAGATGAGACCTCAAGATCTAGATATTCCTCACAACAACTATACTCCTAAACTACTCTAGATAGGCCTTCAGTCTCACCATCTTCTATCAGCCAATTCCAGGGATTGAAAACAAGGACCCTGGCCCTATATAGAGCAGTACAATTTAAAGAGTAGTTTGGAGACCACCTGTACTAGGATCACTAATTTTACTTGTTAAAAGCATCCTCCCTAAGTCTCAATCCTCACCCAGTGAATCAAAATCTCTGTTGGTATTAGGCTTCCCAGGTGCTAAAGATTAGGTACCTGAAGTCTAGGTAACATTCTTGTTCATGTATGTGTCATCACTGTGTCAGATGCTGAATACACAGGCTTATTAACAGGGGAACATGGCATCCCTAATGTATAGAAATTATTATAGTTGCGGTAAATTCATCTAGCATGAAAAGCAAGGTCAACCTGTATTTCTACATTGATTTCATCTTTTAAATATTTTTTTATAAATACCATGTACTTTTTTAAAAAGTGCATCAAAAGCCAGTATTTTTCAAAACAATTTGTGTGTTCTCTTAAGTAATGCAAGTATAGTAAGGGCATGTTAAAGTAGTAAAGTGCTGTATATATAGGTGCTTAAATGCAGCACTCTGAGAAGCAGAAGACAAATATTTTTTAAACCGAATTTGTGGTTAGATTCATCATCAGTTATAAACAAGAATATGTAGAAAAATCCTTTACAAAATATTTTTAACAATTTAATTTCTTATCAAACATCTCCTACTTCTAAATACATGTATTTTTAAATGGTAGCGTTTAAAACAAATAAATGCTTTTGGTGTTTTAAGTAGATGTGCATGCTACTTTCTTGCTCAAAGTAGGAGAAATAAGAAAATAAACTCTTAGGAAAACTGTTCTACTTTCGGTACAGTCAGTAGGAGAAAATTTTCAGTTTGTCTCAAGTCCGCCATCCTTTCACCATTGGATATTATTGAACCATGAACTTACTCTTTTTTTTTTTTAACTTTTGGTACCCAGACATATGCTCCTTCCAATTTTCACTGTACAGCTTAAAATGTGTTGGAAACTGCTTCAGAATGGAAACTATATTGTGTAGGGGAATATCAGGAAAACTCTGGAAGAGCTTTCCATTAACATAAATAACAGCTCAACATGCTGTTATATGCTTTCGTGTGTTTTTGCCTTTTATAACTACTCTTAAGAGACATTCTAAAATTTTATTTTTTTTAAATCTTTTAAAGATTTTTAAAATTTATTTGAGAGAGAGAGAAAGAACGAGCAGTGGGGAGGGGCAGAAGGAGAGAGAGAGAGAGAGAAGCAGGCTTCCTGCTGAGCAGGGAGCCCAATGTGGGACTCGATCCCAGGACCCGGAGATCATGACCTGAGCGGAAGGCAGACTCTTAACTGACTGAGCCACCCAGGCGCCCCATGAGACATTTTAAAATTTTAAATTGAATCTAGATTTTGTTACAGCATAATATTTCTATTATGGAGATTCTTAAAGTTATTATTCCAAATCCACTGTATTTTAGAGCTGAATACATTTTATTTTCAGAGTTTCATTTTTTATCCTATTTCACCCTGAGACCTGAATTATTTAGATCCCCATAATGTGTTTGATAATCATAACAGCACCTTTTGTGAAAGAAGCAAGAAGTAGAGACTTATATTTAGAAGTTAAAAGAAATAATGGAAAGAGAAAGCAGCTGGAAAGTGTTTTGTATGCCAAGTTGTATCTGACAATTAAAATTACTTGACAGGGTTAAGAAAGGTTAATGTAAAATGCCATGCTATGAAGGTAACATATTTGAAATAAAGTTTCTTAAAATTATATTTCTATTCATTCAATAAATGTAGCATTTCTACCATGGGCAAGCATTTGGATATCTATCTATCTATCTGTCTACCTATCTATCTATCTATCTATCTATCTATCTATCTATCATCTATCTCTATCTATCGAACACTCAAAGATTATGTTTTTTGGCTTTTTCCTCCTCAAGAAGTTAAGGTTCCAAAAGGAAAGATGGCATAACTACACAAGTAACTATAAAATAAGGCAGGACAAGGTGAGTGTTCTTTTTTAAAAGAGTAAGAGATATATTTTGGGCATTTCTGAAAAGGGCAAAATGGGGAGGATCAGGCACTTGAGCTTAGCTTTGCAAAATGAACAGGATGTTGACAGAAGAACGTAAGGTTGAAGGTCACTTTGCAGGCTGAGTGAACAAAAGGTTTAGAGTTGTAAGAATCAGTGATAGTCTAACTTTGTTAATGAGTGAGAAGCCTGGAGAAGGATAGGTAACCATTCCCACAATGTGTTTGGTGCTGTGTTAAGTGTATTACACATATAATCTAATCTACTTTAATTTCTTAAAAATCAATAGGATTGGACCCATATTACAGAGAAGGAAACTCAGAATTGGAAAAATTACTCACCTTGCCTAAGAGTTCAGGGTTGGGAAGTAGAGTCTAGATTTAAAGCCATGTCTCAAAGTCAATATTGTTTTTACTACTACAACATGGTGCTAAAATATGAATACTCTATAATGGAAGGCAAGGACTTCGCATCTTGTTTCATGGACAGTGGGTAATTATTAAAAACCTATAGAACATGTTGTTTCTTTAGGAAAGCAGAAAGCCCTTTTTGGATGGATTGGAATGAAAGAGAGTAGGGTAAGAGAAGAGAGTTAATACCATAAAATTCCAAAAGTGGTAACAATGGTGTTCATAATGGAAATGGAAAAAAAAAAAAAAAAGAAATGGAGAAAACTGGGCAAACCTTCCCATAGATGGAATTCATGGAGAGTGGAAATTAGATGTGGGAGATGAGAAATAAGAATTTTTTTTAAATATTTTATTTATTTGACAGAAACACAGCAAGAGAGGGAACACAAGCAGGGGGAGTGGGAGAGTGAGAAGCAGCCTTACTGATGAGCAGGGAGCCCGATGTGGGGCTCGATCCCAGGACCCCAGGATCATGACCTGAGCTGAAGGCAGACGCTTAACGACTGAGCCACCCAGGCGCCCCAAGAAATAAGAATTTTTTAAAAGGCATTTAAATTTAAAAGCTGAAGGACTGGGAAAACTGTAATGCCATTAGCCAAAACAGGAAAATCAAGAGAACTAAACTCGAAATTTGATAAAATATAACTACTTATGTCAATTCTTAAAAATCTATAGCAATAGGTTCTTAAAGAATGAATGCATTGTCAAATTCCTTAAACAACAGAAACTTTTCCCATTTCCATTTTTCAAGAGGAGAGAAACCACAGAGTACAGACCTGGAAAATGGGTTTATTAATTGAGTGTGATCTTCAGAGTATTTGAAGTGGTCCCAAGGTACCAATGACAGTAGATTTCCAATGAATTATTGATTCAGCATTTAGAAAATAGAAGGCAAATGCTGAAGTTTTATTTACTATATTATTTAAAACTGAGGGCGCCTGGGTGGCTCAGTTGTTAAGCGTCTGCCTTAGGCTCAGGTCATGATCCCAGGGTCCTGGGATCGAGCCCCACATCGGGCTCCCTC
Organism: Phoca vitulina; assembly: GCF_004348235.1. Taxonomy (NCBI): domain Eukaryota; kingdom Metazoa; phylum Chordata; class Mammalia; order Carnivora; family Phocidae; genus Phoca; species Phoca vitulina. The sequence goes on from NW_022589723.1 coordinate 17,041,087, forward strand.
CTCTGTGGGAAGCCTGCTTCTCCCTCTCCCACTCCCCCTGCTTGTGTTCCTGCTCTCGCTATCTCTATGTCAAATAAATAAATAAAAAATAAAAAACCTTAAAAAAAATAAAACTGAGAGAGCTCATAAATGTATTATATTAAAGAAACCTAGGAGTTTCTGCAGTCCTCAATTAAATCATGCATTTTTTAAAAAAGATTTTATTTATTTGAGAGAGAGAATGAGAGAGAGAGAGAGAGAGAGAGAGCACAAGAGGGGAGAGTGGGAGAGGGAGAAGCAGACTCCCTGCTGAGCAGGGAGCCTGATGCGGGATTTAATCCCGGGACTCCAGGATCATGACCTGAGCCCAAGTTAGTCGCTTAACTGACTGAGCCACCCAGATCCCCAAATGATGCATTTTTGGAAAGGGTTTACAATAGTAAAATAACAAAAGAAAACAAAAACAAAAATACACCTAACAATTAAAATAATCCAATTAATGTGTGCTAGTGATAGCATCAAATGTATTAAACCTACTACTGATGTTATTTTTCTTTGGGTAGGTAATACTTTCTGAAGCGATTTTTTTCTATCACAATATTCACTTCATAGCAAAAGTGTGTTGGGGAAATCAAATGAGATAAAATATGTAAAAATTCTCTAAAAACTTAGTGAAAGCTGCTGAGATACGGCTTCAACTTGATAGGATGGATAAGTCAAGGTATTTATAGTTACTAACATAAACAATTGGTTCCCTGAGGAAAAAAGAACCAAAAAACCAAAAAATAGTACATTTAAATAGTCATAATCCACAAATAAGCTATTACTTGGCTTTGAGTCATCTTTAAAGGTCATTTAAACTCATAAACATGCACTTCCAGCCTAGTTAACTTGTGTTTCTAATTAATTATCATGTAGAGGTTTCAATTTTATTTGGATTATTTTTCATCCAAGATTTTCTTGTTCCCTCTTTCTCAATTTAAGATTCAACACACTTCATGCATTTTAAGATAATATTCACTAGAAGAAACTCTTTAAGAATGCAATGACTAGAAATGGCTTTTTACCATTGCCAGGCTCTTGTCTTTATAGAAATCAGAGTGAACTTTATGTTCCCATATTTTCTGACTTTCATACTAAGTGAAAATGTAATACATCAGACAACAAAACTCAAAATCAACTTTATGATAATGTTTCATAATAGCAATGGATTAGTTACAGTTGTGGATACTTTTGAAGTTCCTAAAATCTTGTCTTTTAGAAATTTATTCTATAAATTAAATTTATAGACAAAAAAATAATCCTTGCAGATAAATTCCAAGGTTTTTCCTGCACAAGTATTTTGTCTATTTTCTGACTAGGCTACCCAACATCTTGTATTGTAAGTAATCAATTATTTTAATTATTTATAATTGTTAATTAGTTTAAATTATTATTTTTTTAAGATTTATTTTTATTTATTTATTTGAGAGAGAGCATGAGCACAGGTGGGGGGAGGGGCAGAGGGAGAAGGAGAGAGAGAATCCACAAGCAGACTCCCTGGCTCCGGCCTTGATCCCAGTACCCTGAGATCATGACCTGAGCCAAAATCAAGAGTAGGCCACTTAACCGACTGAGCCACCCAGGGGTCCCACACATTAAGTTTTTATACTATTTCCAGCTCCTTAAAATACTCAATTACTTAATTTTACTCCCTAGAAAACTAGCTTTAAAAAAAATAGAATAACAGATATGTAATGACTTTCTTTAGAGTCTCACATTATTTTGTGGCTATAAGCAAATTTCAATCTTTGTAGATCTCCATTGGTTATACAAAATGAGATACTACTTCTCTTACTGAAAGAGTTTAAGTATTCTCTAAAAACCTTTAAAAAATATAATTGATATGTCAATAATTAGAAAGTTGTTGCTCTTAAAAAATATACTAAATAAAAGAGAATACTTTGGTTAAATATTTTCAAAACATTTAAACTGAATTACAGTGTATGTTATGATGTAAAGAATAATGAATGGAAGCTAAATGATTAACTCACTAACCTTGGATGTTGCTAGATAATTAGTTTAAATTATTAATTCATATTTTACCTAATTTTTATGGGGCTATTTAAGAAAAATTACCACTGATTGCAAAAAATATTCACTGCTATCCAGATCAATAAGACAATTCCTGTGATTATCCTTATTTTCTGCTTTATTTTTAAAAGGCTTCTCTTATATAATTAATACTGAACCATATCCTCTCCTTTGGTGATATGAATACAAACATTATTAAGTATCCTACGAGTTTCCTGGGAAGTGTCAAAGTGCTCCCAGGCTTTGTCCAGGAGAGACAATGTGTGTGTGTGTGTGTGTGTGTGTGTATCTGTTTCTCCTACACCACAGGTGGCTTGCAGGTGTAAGCCGTCCTGAGAGGAGAGACCGGCACATTGTACATGTCTCTGTGTCAGTGCTCTCAACCACGTTAGCCTGCCGAAAGGTCGAGAGTTCTCTTTGAATTATAACACCTATAATTAGTGAATCTATTCAGTGCATTTTCTGAACCTCCTCACCCATGTATTGAACCTTCTTAGAGTGCTATATTCTTTCCTTTTCTTTTTTCGAGATGAAGGGTGAAAAGTGATTTAAAAAATGAACCTGCATTTCAGCATCATGGTAAATGCTTATCTTTTCCTGATAAAGGGGCTATAGTTTCCTTTATCTTTGTCTTAATTAATATATCTTAAAGTCCTCTTGTTTTCTTTTACATCTCTTCTATTATTTCACAAATTTTGATCTTAAGTAAATTCATAGAGTTTGGGGCATAATTATAACTAATATTTGTATAGCATTGTATGTTATTATTTTATGCTTTTAAAAAATGATCTTACACATTTTCAGGGGCCAAGACCAGGCTATGGCTCACAGTGCTTGAGGCTTATAGATGGTGGTGTGAGGGAGCCGATTCGTCTTGGCTCCTGAGAGCCAACAGTATGCATTTTTTCCAGCTTCACATTTATCTCTTAAACCATGTTGGTAGCTTGATAAGGGTATGAAATTGGACATGTAGGAGTATTTACACCATGGAAATTGGCAAATACTACAAATCTTTCCTTCCAGAGAGTCAGTTGTTAAATATTTACCAGCACACCCACTGCACGTAGATGAAATTTCCCCAGCTATCACCCTCCTCCCTTGGCACCACACCTCACCCCTGCCTGCTTTGTCTCTACCAAGAACAGACTGCATGTCTTTTTAGTGCTGTGGCAACCTGTCCACAGAATGTCAGACCAGAACATCACGTATCATGGAAGAGGCAGGCCCTGGGCTCTGAGGAGGGGAAGAAAAGTGATATATTTTCTCTGGTACCTACTCAAGTTATTTATGAAGCTTCCAGGAAGGAAAAAAAAAAGTCTGAAAAACTCAATGCCCTAGAAACAAATAAACTGTATACTTAATTACATCATGCATAACCAGTGATCCACACACAGATAACAATATGCTGAGACACACATACAGTCATGCTTATGGGAGGTGAAGTTTTTTTAGTGGAATGAAATACATTTTACTTGTTTCCGTGTGTGTTTGGTGTTTAAATATAATCTCTGACTGTACTGCAAAGTCTGGAATACATGTACTCAAATTAGCTCAAATTCTAAATCTATAATACCAGGATTCCTTTGTTTTCACTACTTACATTTTGACATTTCTTCGCAGTCCAAGCAATCATTACCAAATATTCGAGGTGGGAGTATTAGTGAATTCCAAAAATGTTCTGGCGACAGCCAAGTCATAAAATAAGTATTTTAACCCACACACATTGTATTCATTATATTCTAAAAAAATAGAACTATTGATAGCAGTCATGCATATTAATGATTAAACAATTCTGAAATCCCTCTTGCACTTGTAAAAACTGTAGAGCTTCTCTGTCTTGGCAATATGACTTTTCTGCCTTGAGAAGAGATACTATAGGTCAAAGCTGTGTGGTCTTTGTATGTGAAGCAAATATCAAAGAAGACAGTTGTTTGTTGTTGTTGTTTTTCATAATTTGTTTGGTTTTGTTCTTGTTTTTTCTTCCTTTTTTAAAGGATGACTTCGCAAACCAAATTCTATTATGTCAAAATCCAGGGTTGATAGCTGGCATCCCCGTAGACCACAAAGGAGGGATGCTGTTTAATCCAGCGAGGCCAGCCTTCCCCTGCACACATTGCTCTTCCCCCTACTTCTGCCATTTTTTAAAGTCTATTTCCTTCTAGTCTGTTTCTCCCAGACTCAAATATTGCCATTCAGGGCCATCTGGTCTTTGGAGGTCCTCCCTGACTGGACTAGTGACACTGATCTTTTCTCTTCCTGAATACTTTGCCATTTAGAGCCTTCCTTGACATGTGGGCAGACTGTAGGTCTCTCTATTGCCCCCCAAACAATTCATCTCTCAAAGACAGAGACCTAGCACCTTGTTTTCTGTGTTCTTTACATACTGCACAACAGATCCACATACATTGCTAGACATAGGGTATGTGCACAATCAAAACTTTAACTGATTCATCTTATTTAGATTTGAAAACAATAAAATAAGACATACTCCTTAGTCATTATTAAAGTTATAAAAAGAGCAGTGGCTTATTTGACATCATGTCTGTTTTTCAGTGCAGACTTATCCGGTCTGAAAAACTGCAAATATCATGCCCTGGCACTTCACACTTAAAAGCTAGATGTCTGGTCTACACTCCCGTTTAACTTGTTCATATGAGGTTGATCTTTGCAGATACACTGACTAGAATAGTTTTTGTACTGTATCCAGATGGTGTAGGTACAGTATGCACACTCGCAAGGCATTAAAAAAATAAGGGCAGACCTGATTTTTCTTTTTTTGAGAAAAAAATTTGACTAAAACATAAGAGACATCATGGAAAATTCAAGTTGAATTTCCTTATGCTAATTATTGTATTCATTTCATTTCAAATCAAACAGTTGAGAGCTTTCTATCTGTAAATGGTTATTAGGACGCCCTGATTTATGTACTAGATACAGCTTTGGAAAATCGATTATTGCTTTTCTTGTACCTTAATCACATGTAAATCCACAAAAAAAGGATCCCATTATTTAAAATATCTTGTTGAAAATCCTTTCCAAAAAATGTATTTTGCAGGATGAATAGTAAACCCCTAATAGATAAGTCTACTAAATTTAGATGTTCTCAGATGAGGTTTCTTAATATCGGATTGTTCTGCAATCCTTTCTTTCCTCAGACTGGCTAGAGATAGAGCCTTTATCCAGAAATATTTTTAATCTTGCCCCACAATCCTCTTTTCTAGCATGAGTGAATATAGCTTACAACCTTCTCATCTTTCTGTTTTAACTTTGTGTCTCTTGATTCCTTGTGCATGATCCACTCTCAGTGGCACAGTAGAGGAAAGCATAGGGAAGGAAGGTAAGAGCAGGCATGGTGACTTTTACCCAGGCTTTTAATTTGCTCACAGATTCTATGACTGCTCTTTTTATTTCCTTCTCTTGTTTGATTTATTTTGCTTTCAATTAAGTTAAAACACTTTAAACTAATACTTTGGAAGATGAACAACTAAAATATCAGAATATGAAAGGAACTTAGACTAGTAAAAACTGAAATGAACAAAGGGGTTGACTATCTGGAAGATTATTAATAAATGATAAGCTTGATTTTACATTCAAAATAAGTAATAGTATTTTCTTCCCTAGTCCTAACTTAGGCATTTATACAATTTTGGCATACTGGAACTGTGCTATGGTAGATGTGGCATTATCAGATGCTCTAAGGATCAGCAATACTTTGAGGTCTTTTAAGAGGTTGTGTTTTAAATCACTCAAATTAACCATTTATGCAAATATAGCTATAGCAAATATAGTCTATAAACCTATTTGAGGAAACAATATACTCACCTCATCACCCACAGCCCCATCACCCACAGCCCCATCAGCCTTGCCTTGGAGCAGGTGTTCATCAGCTCTTTCCTAGACAGTGTTATCATCTCTTTGTTCTTGTCTCTTGCCAAGCCATCCCCCAGACTGCTGGTAGAAGCACCTTTCTAAACCTTTCAGTGGCTTCCCATCCTCTACAGGATAAATATCCGAACTCAACTAGCCACACAGGTTCTTCAGGATCCAGTCCCTGCCTATATTTCTTGTTTTCTCTCTTGGCAGTCCCTCTTGTGTATGTCCCAACCATAGCCAACTAACCCCAAATGCCACAAGTGTCCTATACTTCTGTGCCTTTCTCATACAGTTTCTTCTGCCTAATTTTCCCTGTCTCACTAGTATGTTGCTACAAAATATTCACAATGTTTATAGAATAGATGTTGTGGAAAGGCAAGAGTTTCTGTGAGAGGAAAATTTAACCTATTTATTAATGCTCTTTTAGGAAATAAGCATGCAGACATCATTTTTCATCTTCAAAATTGTTTGATGTGGTTCGAGAAACAAGAAACTTTAAAAAAAAAAGTCACTATATTATGATCCCAGGACAAAGCTGATCCTTTTCATTGGAGGAGTGAGATACTTATTAAAACCTGGCTTTGAATAGCTTGTGAACTTTTTCCACCCCAAATACCTCTTTTATAAAGAACACTTCTATTAGTATCATTGACTAATTACAGTGATAAGTCCAATGAGGAATGGGTTGGGCAGGTCATGACTTTCCAAGGATAGGTAGGAATTATCAGAAGTTCCATGTATAGTTTTAAAAAGTTCCAGTGATTCTGAAATCTTTTTCCCTGAAAGATGTTCTTTGCCCAACAATGCCTGCCCCCACCTCCAGCCCAGCTTATTCCGAGAATCACTGGTTGAAGAAAAAGGAACAAATTCAAAATAAGGAATTAATTTGAATATTTTGAATGAAAACATGTAACAGTAATATTCCTCAGGGATCAATAAAATGAGTCAACTTAGTCACCATTTCCTAACAGTGAGAATATACAGTGAAAATTCCAAGTTTGCAGATTATGCTAACATCTTTAAATTAGTGAAATAAGCTAATAATGATAAAATGCTGGTAGACAGAACATATGTATATAGGTAAGCGGAAAACTGGCAGACGAGTTTGAGTGTAATATATTTTATAATAAAATTTAAACTATATTTATAAGATAAAGGGCTCTGAATAATAACTTCCTCACAAAAAAGGCACTAAGAAATCACTTTGGATGTTCCCCTAAAGATACTATCTTAATGTGCAATTGTAGCCAAAATACAAAGTAATGGGCATCATCAGGAAGAAAGTAAGACAGAAAACAGAACATATTATAATAGTTCTGCATAAACAACATGATATATCTACATCTGGAATACAGATGTCGTCCTCTTTGCTTAGCATTAATAAAGACTACCCAGTACAATGGAAACATCCTGGAATTAGAATGAATGAATAAGACATATATGACATAGACTAAAAAAATTGGGGATATGATCTAGAATAATAAATGTTTATTTAAGATGAACCACATTCAATGTTTATGAAATCATAATAATATGGATAAAAAGAACAGAGACTTGTTAGTCATCTCATGAAATATTAGGACTAGCATGCACTTAAAGTCTTAATGTGCTAGAAGCAAGGCAGATAAATAGATGTGCTATATAACACAGCAAACAGAAAACATGAAAAAGTTGTAAGGCATAGAAGTGTTGCATGCTAAAAATATAAATAGGTTGGAGCAAGGTTTAGCCAAAACTAAAAAGAAAAACCTATAACTGGTTAGAGAAGTAGAGATGTTTGGAGTTTGTCTTGTTCTGAGTTGGCATCATGAAATGTAATCTGAGATGAACTGTTGTTTGAATTAACCATGGAATTTTGTGCTTTTTAAAAAAGACTTTATTTTTTTAAGTAATCTCTACAACCAACATGGGGCTCAAACTCACAACCCCAAGATCAAGAGTCGCATGCTCCACCAACTGAGCCAACCAGGCACCCTAAGTGCTTTCTCATCTAATTAGATAAACTCCAAAAATGTAATGAAAATCAGAAGGAAATTTAACAAATACTTCTGGTTAATCTTTTTAGTTCTTCTGATGTTTAGTACGATTAGGAAACTCATTAATTCTTTAATCCTGGAATGATTACTAACTTTCATTTACTGATTTATAATATGACACACTAGTTACTATGGGTTTATGTGTCATTCTATCTACTTCAGCATTTAATGAAAGCCTTCCAGATACAAAACCCTATACCAAGTACTAGGGATTTGCAGACGTGTAAGACAGTATCCTCAAATGGCTTATAATTTAGATGGGAAAAAAAGGGCTAAACTTTTCAGTAACAATGGAAGAATAGAGGTGAATGCTAACTCATAGTTTAGCAGTGTGTTGTCCTTAGAGAGATGATGACAGATGGGAAAACTCTGCAAAACATTATGGAGAAACTTGAATTTCAGTTTGGCTTCGAAAGACAAGTGTCACTCAAGTAAATGGAAGTTGTTAAGATACCCCCAAGGCTTACCTCAGACCTACTGGATCAGACTTTCTGCCAAGTAGAAATGAGCACTTGAAATTTTTAAAAGAATTCATCACATGAGTCCATTCAGCCAGTTTACATGAAGAAATGTTTGGGAAATACTGAAATAGAGATTCTATGTAATTACGGGTACTGGTGGGCGGAAGCAGGAAAAGTGCCTGGCAATTTGGGAGAGGAAGACAAGTAAATCAGTGGCTTTTGGGGCCTGCGGGTAATGCAAATTGTAGAGGAACAATGGGAGAAAACTGCAAAAGTAGACTGGATCAGATTTTGGAGGGTTCTGAATTCCAAGTACAAGAGGTTTTAATTTGTTTTGCCTTTTAATAGAGTGTACCATTGAAAGTTTTGGAGCAGAACAGTAACTTTTATAACGTGTTCCCTGGAGGCAAGAGTCTAGGCAAGAAACTGAAATAATAGTTGAGGTACAAATAATAAGACCTGGCCTAATGGGATGGCAATGGGAACAGAAGAGAAGTGCTAGATACATATTTGGTAATATAGAAAGGGCAACTGGCAGGTTCTAGTAAGAGTTTGGGATGTCCAGATCTTCTTTTTAACATTTTAAATATCTTCCTCTGTAAACTCAGATGTTTTATTTCTTCCTCTTTTTCCTTTCACTTTAGTTTCTGTGAAAAATGTTATTACTCTGCATTAGAACGCATTGTTTAGACTGGTAGCAAAGAATGTGCGCTTAAAAATTCTTAAGAAAACCAATGGCCAAAATGGCTTTAAATCATGCTTTAATTTTTCAATGCTGATTATCAGCAAGATCTGAAACCAAAGTGTTTAGAATTATTTTATTGTCTGGGTGGCAAAACATTTAAATACAAGTTAAAGAGGGAAAGAGGAAAGATTATATTAAATATCTACCACACAGCAAAAATTCACAGGACATATTAATAGTTAGAATAGAGGGATGAAGTGGATGTGTGGTTTATCTTCTAAACTGGTGTCTTTGTAGATAAGATGAAGCCTAAATGTCTTGACTTCTAGAGCTAGGTGTAAGTAAAATGTTAATGAAAGTTTCCATATCTTCTTATCTTCTTCCTTTTATGACCATTTTCCCTTTTCAGTTTCATTCTTGGTACCTTTGTGCTCATTACCTTCAGCAAAATCAAATTCTGCTTTCAGAGAAGATATAGTCACTTATACCATGGTATGGATACATTTATGTCTATATGTTACCTCTCCCAGGTATATTTGTATTCTGAACCTTATCTCTAATCTTATGTAATGAATATTCTGCTTTCCTATTGAAGATACTTTAGACTTTGGGAAAAGCTAGAAAATGGAGAGATTTTCTTGGTGCTAGGAAGAGATATTTTTTCTCACATATTCTGGGATTATATCATCTGCACCTGTTGTGATAATTTTGGAGACATTTTTAGAACATAGTAAAGTGTTGTATTTAGCAGATGTAAATATTCTACTTGATCAGATAAAAAACTCTTTCTGAATAACAATTTAGAACCTACAGGGATTACAGGGCAAACAAAGAGGATTTTTTCCTGTCTGATTCAGGGAGAAAACTGACCCCCTTGTGTTACAGAGAGGCCATAAATGATAAGGAAAAGGTCAGGAAATTGGCATGGAAATATAATTCTGTTCAATACAGTTCAACGATGTTCCCATGACATAGTTTAGTAATATGCCACTGGAATCATTCTATTTGTTGCACAACTGAATAGTTTGTTTCTAATTCTGGCATGGCTCTAACCATGCTGAAATAAGCTGTTGCAACTTAAATTCTTTCAAAAGAAAACATTGCCATCACTGTACACACACTAATGTACTTTCTAAAGATTTTTAAATGCTTTGTTTTCAAATAAATCTCTAAATGAATGAATGATTCTTTTTACTTAACCTGACAAAGCACTTAAATGGTTTTTTATATCATTACAGAATAGATATAGGATTGATAAGAACTATAACTGATTTACCACCCCCCCCCCCATGATAATGATGGTGTGGAATCAGTTCTCTTATGCAGGACATTTCAGTTATATTTGATACCAGCAATTGTGCAATCATGTGTAACTGTTTTGAGTTTCATGTTGGTTTGATGGGAATTATACTTCCTGGGTTTCGGTAATAATTTATCTACTTGGGTTTCTTTCTTGCTGGCTTTGATTTCATTAGTCTTCTAATTTCTTTTAGTGTAGTCCAAGGTTCTGTCTTAGATCTGTTATTTAACAGTTACAGGGCATGCTTTTTTAGGGTAGAGTGATCCAAAGATAAGATTAGCATTATCAACCAAATATATTAATTGTGTTATCTTACAATAGTGGGTTCTAGAGTTCATGGGAAAAGTAAGAGAACCTGGACCTGCTGGAGGTCTCTATCTCCACAAAGTCCTTTGTGTCACCTACTCCAAGTGAAAGATAATAAATAAATGTGAGGCAAGTGAACTCACTTCTTTCCCAATTCAAACACTGAATTATTGCCTCCAGGCAGCAAAGTCAGCATGTGCACAACATATCCACCTAATGGTCCTAATCCAACACTAGCCTGAAAAAAGAGATTTGTCTTCAATGTTAAGCAATCACTCTGCTTACTGCTTACGTGATGGAACAAATTTATTTCAACCTAAGATAATCTGGTGTTTGTTTCCCTATAACTTTTGAAGAAGTCAATTTTGAATTATACGCATATACTGCTAAAGGTTACCTTCTAATATTCTAGGTGGGCAACTTAAAATAAGATACTGGCAGCCACATGATCTTATTAAGTAAATATATCTTACATAACTTTGACATTTTGATAAAACTTAGTTCATGATATAAGCTGTTTACAAGAAAACAAAGGACCCATAAACTATCTTAACAAGAAATTTAGGACTGAAACAAATTTAAAATAGTACCTGAGCATTCATTGTCTCATAAGCAATTTATCTACAATGGTCAATGTGAAACATGTATTATTCTGCTTTCAAACATATTTGCTTTAAAGAATCCTTTCTCAGTTAAAGGTAAATATGTCATTTATTTCACTGAGTACTGTCTATCTGTCTATACACAAAGCTGCTACTTCTTCCAGAAATACTCTTAAAATTAAATGGAAAATACAGGCCTGAAGAGGAGGCTAAGGGAAATTTTAACAGTTGCTTACAAGCATATGAAGGATGTGAGGCTGATACATTCATGCAACATTCAACAAATCTCCACTATGAGCCAATTCCTTGCTAGGCTCAATTTAGAGACAAGCCCTGTCCTCTTGGAGCACTGTAACTGGTAACTAACTCTTCTTCATGTTCATTAAAGGAAGATGTAAGGAAAATAATTTACCTTGCAACAGAAACCAATGAGATTAAATTTGTACTAACACAATGAAGAATTTATGAAGAAATTCATAAATTCAACATATTTGCAATACCTTTAAAATTGAGTAAATGTATCTATTTAAGGACTTATGGAGTAGTTGGTTTTCAAAGATCTTATAACTGTAACATTGTATGAAGTCAATGTTTTCCTTTCCTTCAAGTCCCTTTTACTCCTGCTATTCTTGCTTTTGTTCAATATTATATTTTCCATTACATGAAAAGTAGAATACTGATGCACAGGTTTAGGGTATCTCTCATGCTCACTTGTAATTAGGGAATAAAATCTGTAATGTTTGCTGGCTTTTCTTTTATGGACCAACTATCCACAAAATATAACTGTTGAATGATAGAAGTATTGTTAATTATATGTGGACATCCTCCCATTCAGGTCCAGTTATGACAGTATGTTCATACTTGTCCCACCTCCAAACCCTTTTCTCCTAGCCCCTGCTTGTCCATTGCCCACCAGATTTTTGTTGCATTCTGACACTAAGTAAGTGAAGAACATTGGAGGGTTTTTTTGTTTTATTTTTTTTAAGATTTATTTATTTATTTAGAGAGAGAGGGAGAGAGCAAGAGCGTGTGAGTGGGGGGGAGGGAGCAGAAGGAGAGGGAGAGGATCCTCAAGCAGACTCCCCACTAAGCACAGAGCACAACCCAGCGCTCCATCTCAGGACCTGAGATCATGACCTGAGCTGAAATCAGGAGTTGGCTGCTCAACTGACTGAGCTGCCCAGGTGCCCCAAGTGAAGAACATGTTAATCTTATCCCTCCACATATTGGGGTTAAGGATATAAAAAATCAGGGCACCTGGGTGGCTCAGTCAGTTAAGCATCTACCTTTAGCTCAGGTCATGATCTCAGGGTCCTGGGATTGAGCCCCACATCAGGCTCCCTGCTCAGCAGGGAGTCTGCTTCTCCCTCTGCCCCTCACCCTGCTCTTGTGCTCTCTCTCTCAAATAAATAAATAAAGTCTTAAAAAAAAAGAATATTAAAAAATATTTCAATTTTTAACAACCCAATTAAACAGTGGGCAAAATATACATAACAGATACCTTACCAAAGTAGATATACGGATGGCAAATAAGCATATGAAAAGATGCTCAATCTTTAAAGGTTCTACCTCTAACTGGGATGAAGATAGACTTGAAAATGGCAAGGTTCCTGAATGAGTAATATGTTTAATTGTTTGATGTACCTTAAAAATATCTTTCACAAGGAAATTAACAGATTTAAAAGTAGATTGCTTGGGAATGCATTAAGTAATGTTGGCAGAATCGGTATCCTATCAACCTGACTTTCTAATCTGTTTTGTCCTATGTGCTGTGCCCTCTCTTACTCCAGAAAACACAAGAATGACTTTTGTTCAAGTACAGAGTGGGAAGTGATGTTTTTATATATCCAGAAAGATCTGTAGAAGAATGAACTATGTAAGCTTATGAAATCCTGCCCTTCATACTAAAAGCCAGGGAGTTGCTCAGATAATAGAATATGAACTATATAGCTTGCAGATATTAAGTTAACTACCAAACTTACTGTACATGATTTTTTTTTGGTCTACAATATATCTATTGCCTTATATAAGACAAATATAAGAGTTTGTATTTTCTGTAGATCTGAATTTATGTTTAAGAGAAGCTTATGTGTATTAAGTGACAGTAAATTTGCTCCCTAAGATGTAAGACCTATTACATGGGTACATTAAATTAACATAATGATTGTGGTAGCAGAATGATAGAGTGAAAAAAAATAAAAGAAAGGTCAGCTCACATAATAGAACATGAGAATGAAACAGTATGTTAAGTAAATTGGCCATTTAGCCTTAATATTTTTGTCAATAATGTTGTCAACAATAGAATCAATTAATTACTTAGGATGTCACCCTTACAAACTAGGGAGTATACACAAAATGACTTGCCTATTTTTTTCCTGTGGTTTAATCATTCATAAATTTATCTAAATATTTTTGCCTATTTATTATTTAAATCTGTATCACACTTGCAATAAGTGAGGAATCTTGGTATAAATTGCTATTGCTTTTTAAAAAAATTCTCCAGCATCTACTTTCAGAATTTTAGGTGTTCCCCTAATGTACTTTAAAAATTCATGCTGGGGCACCTGGGTGGCTCAGTCAGTTATCTGACTTCCGTTCGGGTCATGATCTCAGGATCCTGGGATAGAGCCCTGCTTTGGGCTCCATGCTTAGCAGGGAGTCTGCTTGTCCCTCTGCCTCTGCTCCTCCCCTCACTTGTGATCTCTCTCAAATAAATAAATAAAATCTTTAAAAATAATTAATGCTAATTCTTTGTTCCTATTACCAATAGCATTTATGATTTTAAGGCGTTTTAACTTTACTGTTTAAAAATTTTTTATTAAGAATTTATTTTTAGAGCAGCTTTAGGTTTATAGCAAAAATGAGGGGACAGTACAGAGTTTTTTTATATACTCCTACCCCCACATATGCATAGCCACCCCCATTATCAACATCCCTTACCAGAGTGGTACATTTGCTACAATTACTAAACTTGCATTGACACATCATTATCACCCCAAGTCCATAGTTTACATTAAGGTTTACTCTTGATGTTGCACATTCTATGGGTTTGGACATGTATCCATTATGTTATCATACAGAGTATTTTTTACTGCCCTAAAAACCCTCTGTTCTCTGCCTAGTTAGCCCTTTCTCTTACATCCAACCCCTGGCAACCACTAATCTTTTTACTATCTCCATAGTTTTGCTTTTTCCAGAATGTCATATAGTTGGAATCATAGTGTGTAGCCTCTTCAGAGTGGCCTCTTTCACTTAGTAATATGCATTTTAGGTTCCCCCATGTCTTTTCATGAGTTGATGATGAAAACTTTTAATTGTTTCATCTCACAGAAATTCCCCATCCCAGTTCCTTGAATATTTCTTTTTCCTGAACATTTTGGGCTTTATATTTTAAAGTTTGAGAGGATATATATTAATATAGGTGAGTTAGCATGATAACTAAAAATTATTTTAAAGTTTTAAAATGAAAGGAGACGATGGTTTAATGGTTATTAGGCCAATTAGAACATTTAATTATGTCCTTGACCAAATATACTCTCTTGGGCACATTAAAACTAAGAATTGGTATAAGCAAATAATGATTTTTTTAAAAAATGTTAAATGATTCTTCTGATTTTCTGTCAAGCCTTTATTGTTGAATGGGAAATCATATATATATATATATATATATATATATAAATAATTGTGTATGTGTATACATTGTATAATACATATTGTACTATATACATATATAAAAAATGGTGTGTGTGTATACATTGTATAATACATATTGTACTATATATATATATATATATGTACCATCATGTAATATATATTACTTCCTAAAACTACCATATACAGATCAAACATTGAAATACATCCATATCCTTCATTAGAATCAATATTTAACAATTATTTTAAAATTTTATATACATTTTCTTTTGAAATTATTTGGCCTAGAGTAACTCATTGAATTTACTATTAGCTATAAATTTTCTGCAACTATTGTACATTCTCAGGAATCTTCCCCCAGAAATCTCCCATGAGAGGCAGCCAGCAGAATCCCTTTGACCCACATTTTCTTCCTTTATTCCATCCTCTAGCTGGAATGTGTGTTCTACCTTGTCTTATGAGAACAAAGTGATGGTGGAACAGTGAGCTGAAAAGAGCCCGGAAACTCCCAAATGCTTTTGTGGAGCAAAGTTGTCACTTCTCCCAATGTTTATTGGATGCAGAAACAAATGATTTTGTTTAAACCAAACCCAGTCTTAACTAAACTGAGGACTCAGTTTCATTTTCCTGTCAGATGCATTCTTTATAAAATGCACACAAAAGTCCAGGAGCCCATTTTTTCCATTATTCTAAAGCATCAGCCAGAAAAGGCAAGTCCTGTTTTCAATACTATTGTTAATAGCCAGGTGTTTACTTTCATAGCTTTTTTTTTTTTTTTCCACTTCTAAAGTCATGAGATTAAAGTAGAAGAAGAAATGAAAACAACACCTGTGCTCTCATGTCTTTCATTTTCCTATTCAGAACTTCACTGTTGCTAGAGATCTGCCATCTCTTCTGGTGCAGCCATTCATTCCCACATGGGCCAGCATTCATTCAGCTTGATGAATCTGTCCCAATCCTTTTTTGTGTCTTGATATACATGTCAGGAATATCCAGCTCCTAGGAAGCTGTCTCAAACCTGTGTTTGACTGTGTTTGAACAGCATTAACTACTCATTTCTAAAGAAAATTGTTTATTGTCACTTAACTATACTCAGCACTCTGCAGGTATGTTTTCTTCCTCTTCTACCCAATTTATTCCTTTTGCTATATTAATGATAGCTTGGATTTTCTAGACTCTTGAGTTTTTTTTTATCTTCCTGGTTTCCCTTCTGAATTAGTTTTTTTTTTAATCCCCTCTAAAAACGCTTATCTTCACTAATAAGCTGTACCATAGAAAAGAGTATCTCAAGCTTTTTCACTTTCACATCTAGCCAAGAAAAACAATTTATATTTATATTACACATGATTGGTGATCATTCAGACAGAAAGGACAAACACAACAAATATGTCCCAAGTCACTCCAAATAGTTCCCTTGGTGTCCTTATATCCTGGATTTTTTCCCAGCAAGCTGTTGAGTTCCGGGAAGCATTTCTTTTAATTCTTTCTGGCTGATCCCTTTGTCCCTGCCTCTATATTTTGTTAATCTTTTAGGAAGTGGAGCATAATACTGTAATGAACCACCTTAATGTCAAACATAGCTTCTTTCAGCAAATATGATGGAACACAGATACTCAACATATACTTAACAGCAATGTTTAAAATGATTTCTATCCCATTTACTCATTCCTTTTGCTCTCCCCATTTCCTCAACTTCTAGGCCTAATGATGTTGAGGCTAAGGCATAAGGATAGGAGCTGGAAAAGACAAGCATCACTTTAAATCGGGCCAATTTTGAGAATGAGTACAAAGAAAAGTTAAGAAGATGCTATTTTTTACTGGGGTGGGACTAATAATGTGGTTGAGTTTTATGAAGATACTGAGTTTAAAGTGACGGCAGTTTACTATATCCTGTTCCTAAATTTGGCATATACAAATCACTGGGTGATCTAAATCTACAATGAAATTCTCACTGTGCTAGATGTCTAGTAGGATTAACAGAATTATTTATAAGAAATAATTTTGCATAGCATCACAATATTTCAGAAAATATCAGACTTTTAAAAATATGGTGATAATGTATTTTACTTTTTAAATACTTAATATTTACATAGAACACTCTGAACACTGGGAACACCCAGTGTTAAAGAGGAATATCTGAAGGTGACACTTGAAGTATCCTCACATGCGCTCCCCTGCCACTGCTTCCCTCTTTAATCTACTGTCTACAACCACATCCTAGAATTTCATTGTTATCAAGCTCTGATCACCATATTGAGAGGTCTTCAAAAAATGTAGAAAGTCAGAATGCTCTGGTTTGACTATGACTGTATGCAGGGCTTAAATTTTACTAGTGGGAATGATATTAAGACATGTATTGAAGCATAATTATTATTTACACTTAATACCTTCCTCTATTGATAAAAGTAGAATCACTGAACTCTATGAATGTACTGTGGAAATGAGAATTCTTTGGTTTGATGTGGATAGATAGTTCCTCAGTTCTCTTTCTTTATCGTTGTTTTTCATTTTGTATTTGCTTATTATTATGACTCCCTAGAGTCATAAAATATTGAAAGATAATGGCAATATATTTTATCCAGTAGCTTCTCAATCATATCATTGCTATTATCAACTACTTATAAAGGCATAGCTTAGTTGTGACCAAAATCTTGAGAATTAAGATTGTTTCATTTGCTGATGCCAGTAGTTGTTATAAATGAGGTCTTTGACTACTTTTCATCTGCCTTTTAGTAAAATCAGGGTATTTAGTGAAATAGTTATTGAATTTTTAATGACACCTAATAATTCAATTCATAAGTCACTGTTTACATATCGACTACAAAAGGAGAGCAATTTTTCCTATTCTGACTCTAAGAAAGGGAATAGAAAGTATGCTATTTAAAACCAAATGATTTGTTGGTCTGAATTTTAGAATGAAATAATCTTATAAATCATACAAAATTTATTAAAATCAATTATAAAATATTTTCATGATTAAAACTAATTTTAATGTTCCACATTCTTCAAATACAAATAGAATCAAAAGGTTTTCTTTTCTTTTCTTTTAATTAAAATGTGTTTGCTATTTATATTCAAATTTAACTTCTGAAGTTCAGAAATCAGGGCTGTTTTCCTTAATGTGTGTCATCAAATTACATTAGAGTTCTATACATTCTGACAATACTTCATAAATACTTAAAAATATTAATATTCATTCCTTTACATTTCCTTCAGAGACCCCAGTTTCTATGAGCAGCTCTAGAACTCTCAACTGGATGACCTATGGCTAGTGCTAAGCATCGTATGCTGGGAAAATGGCCTCTATATGCAGCATATATGTGAAACAGATGACAAAAATCAGCTAGGCTACATTAATCCTGATGAAATGGGTATCAATTTTATTCTCCAGATAGGAAAACTAAAGCTTTTTGAATGAATAAGAGGATGAAGCAAAGGCTTGGAATGAAAAATCAGATTTTCTTTAATTCAGTTAATATTTTGGAAAACAGCTTTTGGAGACTTGATTTTATGTAGATAATTTTCACTTGGAATTTTCTTCACATTATATTAGGCACAGGAAAGAAAATGTCTCATGGCTGCACCTTCATGTTGCAAGTATAATTAATAGCAGTTATTTAAAAAGGTTCACTAAACTTTTAATTACTACACTGTTTTAAAAATTTTCTTGAGATTTTACTGTATTTGTATGAGTCATTAAAATATAGCACTTAAGGAAAAGATATATAATAAAAGAAAATAATAGGTTAACATTCTTGTGGTAACTGTTTTGTAAAAACAATTTCAACAAAGATTAAAAATTAGAAAGGTATAAAGTTATAAAATATATGAGAGGATTCATAATTTGTTTTTATTTTTTAAAAAATTTTTAAAGATTTTATTTATTTATTTGAGAGAGAGCATATGCCTGAGTGTGAGTTGGGGCAGGGGTAGAGACAGAGAATCTCAAGCAGACTCCACGCTGAGTGTGGAGCCCAACTAGGGTTTCCATCCCATGACTCATGAGATCATGACCTGAGCAGAAACCAAGAGTCGGATGCTTAACCAACTGAGCCACCCAGTTGCCCCCATAATTTGGTTTTAAATTGTCTTTTCATGTATCAGAAAACTCACTATCCGTTTAAAATATTTAATCTTTTTTAAGGCAGTAGGTTCTGTTACCATCTTTAAAATTGCTTTAAATGAATTTTATTCAATTTCAGTAAATTTGAGAGATTTTCTGTTAGCAACAATTTTTAAGATAAAGTTTAAGAGAAAAGTAAAGATATTACCTTATTACATACTTTCATAGTATTATATAATGATTAAGAGCCAGACTGGGTTCAAATTTCACTTCTGCCATTTACCAGCTGAGAGAGTTTGGGCAAAATAAACTTTTCTGTGTGTGGGCTTCTTGATCTGTAAAATGGGAATAATTAGGGTACTTGCTTCATAGCCTTGGTGATAAGTAGATGAGTTAATACATAGGAGCCTTGGAATAATTCTTAGAATGTGGTATGAGGTCAATAAACATTAGCTGCTATCATGATGATGATGATTATAGTAAATTAGAAATGTAATTCTAGGGAAGAAAAAGCTAAATTCAAATACCTATTTCTTTGAATCCAGATATCTTTTCTATTAAAAAAAATCAATAGTTTGCACTTCCCATATTTAATAAGGTCTACTCTGGTGTTTGTATGTGTGTTATGGGTAGGTGGTCTCAGGCTGAGTAAATAATCACATTAATAAGTTTTTAATAACTTCCAATTGAAAAAAAATAAGAACAAATGGTCATTCTTGGATAATCTGCAAAGCTAAGTGAATAACTGACTTATCTTTCTGTGATTTCTTGCAGATATCATGGAAATCAGGACAGTGGCAGTTGGAATTGTGGCAATCAAAGGGGTCGAAAGTGAATACTATCTTGCAATGAATAAAGAAGGAAAACTCTATGCAAAGGTATTGATAATTTTTTGAACTTATTTTTGTCAAAACATCTTGCCTTGTTTTTTTTTTTGGAGGGGGACAGAAAGAGAAAAAGAGAGAGAGAGGGAGGAGGTAGGGGAGAAGCAGAGGGAGAGAGAGAGAGAGAATCCCCTCACCCAGCACAGAGCCCAAAGCGGGCCTGATCCCACAACCCTGAGATCATGACCATGACCCTGAGCCTAAACCAAGAATCTGACACTTAACCAAGCCACCCAGGCGCCCCAAAACATCTTGCCTTTCTGAAAAGTAAAGATGAAACTAATTTCTTTCCAATTATATAATTTAATGATTTCATTAAAACACTTTATATTCAAGCATTGAGAAAAATGTTTTCTGCAGGACCTTGGACAAATTGCTTAAGCTCTCTGGGCTTGGGTATTGTCACTTGCAAAATGAGTTGGATTAAACAACCTTTGAGGATACTTGCAGCTCTGAAATTCCATATGCATTTTAGATACTTAAAATCTAAAATTTCCCTCTGAGAGTATTAAAGCTCTTTTTGTTAAATTTCACCCAGTCTGTACATTGCTGACCTGAAAATTCTTGGGAAAAAAATTCAGATGTTTGTTTACCAACATCAATCTCACAATCATGTGCTTTGAACTGTGAACATTCATGTTGTTCCCACGTTATTACAATGTGAAATATGTAACAGTTCATCCCACCATAAAAAAATATAATCGACTTTCCCACAGCCCAGCACGATACCTGGCACAGGCTAATTACATAATAATATAGGTTTAACTGAATGAATGACTGAATGAATGAATAGTTGGATGGATGAACAAATAAACTTAATTTTCTATCACAATTAGAGGCAGTGTAGTAGTAAATGAAGAAAAGTTGTGAAATACGTCCTTCCACTGAGGGAGGTAGATGCTCTGCTAATCATACCAAATCTCAGCAGTTAGGGAATGAGTGACTTGGGCATGGTAATATGAGAGCTGCTACTTAGAGTGAAATAGCTCCTAATACTAAAGAATAGTAGCAACCGATGGATAGTAGCAACCGATGGCCAAAAAGTTAGACATTTGAAAATAATTTACATAACTAAATATGTATCATTTTATCTTTTTAAAAAATTTTAAGATGGCTATTTTTTTTTGCAAATATGCTAACTTATATCTAACAAACTAAATTAGGCCCACTCAAAAAAAGAAAAGGTCATATATATTTTAATTTTACTGAATATTACTGCTTACTCTTTGAGTCCCTCTAAAAATCATTTGGATAATATTGTTTGTTATTTTAACAGAAAGAATGCAATGAAGATTGCAACTTCAAAGAATTAATTCTGGAAAACCATTACAACACATATGCATCAGCTAAATGGACACACAGCGGAGGAGAAATGTTTGTTGCTTTAAATCAAAAGGGGGTTCCTGTAAGGGGGAAAAAAACAAAGAAAGAACAAAAAACAGCCCACTTTCTTCCTATGGCAATAACATAATCATATATGGTATATAAGAAACCAGTTCCAGCAGGGAGATTTCTTTAAGTGGACTGTTTTCTTTCTTTTTCTCTTTTCTTTTCTTTTCTTTTCTTTTTTTTTTTTTAAGTAACCAAGAAAGGCTGGAAAACTACTGAAAAACTGATCAAGCTGGACTTGCGCATGTATGTTTATTTTAAGAGACTGCATTAAAGAAAGATTTGAAAAATATGCACAAAAATCAGATTTAGTAACTAAAAGTTGTAAAAAATTGTAAAACTGGTTGTACAATCATGATGTTAGTAATAGTAATGTTTTTTCTTAAATTAATTTACCCTTAAGAGTATGTTAGATTTGATTATCTGATAATGATTATTTAAATATTCCTATCTGCTTATAAAATGGCTGCTATAATAATAATAATGCAGATGATGTTATATAAGATATGTCAGACCTAAAGGCTGCTGGAATGATTTGTCAGATAATCAAGCCAATACTAACTATGGAAGATGAGCAGTATTTGAAAGGCTTTTTAGCAAAAAATTAAAATCCACTTAAATTCCAATTAGAAAAGAAAGAATATTCTCAAAAATTCTACTATTGAATGGAATCAAATAAGTAGTTTTACAAAAGCATAATATTAGAAAATGCTTATACCTATTAACAAGAAGAAAATTCCTAATGCTGCTCAAACTGAAAGGGTATTGCTAAAAGGATGTTTTCAAAAATCTTGTATATAAAATAGCAATGATGATGATAATACTGTACTGTACTTCATCTCACTTGCCACAAAATAACATCTTATAATCCCTAAAAGTAAAATTGAGAAATCTTTAAGTTTTTTTCAAGTAACATAATCTATCTTTTGTATAATTCATATTTGGGAATATGACTTTTAATAATGTTCTTCCCGCAAATAATCATGCTTTTTTTCTGTGGTTACAGCATTAAACTCTATTTTAAGTTGTATTTGAACTTTATTGTTTTGTTATTTAAGTTTATGTTATTTATAAAAAAACAACCTTAATAAGCTGTATCTGTTTCATATGCTTTTAATTCTAAAGCAATAACAAAACCGTCTGGCTCAATGGCAAGTTCCCCCTCCCCTTCATGACCAATACCAAGTCTAGTACACAGCACTTGGGCCAGCAAATTCTGGATGGCAGACAAAAATGACAGCCTGCAGCAATTCTTACAATAGATGTCGCACAGGGAACAATACAAAAATGTAAAACATGTTTTGCCACATATTGTTGTCAGTTAAATTGGATCATATAAGTAAAATCACTACAGATACAAGAACTTAAAGAATTTTAAAGTTAGAATATACTTGAGTTCATGAGTAGAAAAGTGCCATACTTTTAAAATATGCATATTTAGAGTTAGTAATTTTTCTAATGTCTAGAAATTTCTGTCATTCAAAATATTGCCACAGGGAAAGTTGTTTTCCTGTTAGATGGCAAGAGCACAAAGGCCCAAAATAGAGTATATAGTTAGGGATTTGAGGACCTGAATGTCATGAAGGCTTGAGGTGAGACAATAGACAATAGGCTTATCAGAAAGATAAATTCCACTTCATAATTCTTCGATTGGCAGATTCGGTAGCACTTTATGTGCTCATCAATCGGAGTCCAACATTTATCTAAATTAAACTACTGGAATGCTAATCATTGTGGTTTTAATTTCAAAATATTTGTTTTATATAAATATTATCCACTAATACATTTATAGGCAAAAGTTACATAAAAAGGCTAAATCACAGGAACAACAGATTCATTTGATCTTCTTGTGGCTCACTTATATGTCCAAGTGGCAGGAAGCTAGAAAGAACTGCCCTTCCTCAGATATACTCTGGGATATGCTATGAATGAGATTCTGAACTGTTCTCTGATTCATGGGCCTTGCTAGGCTAGGTTCCTAGATCAGGCTTCTATGGCTGGAGTCTTGTGAAAATATCAAGGGCAGAGGAGAAACTATGGTTCTCATATTTGTTTCCTTAGTGTTTAGCAGAGTGTTTATCCATAATCAATTTTTATATGAATTCATTCAATGTTTGAATATTAAAGAAAATTCAGACTGAGACTAATCTTACTTCATTTTTAATTCACTTCATACACAATAATTAGTCCATACTGTGATGATTTGACTCAAGAGAAGGAAAGAAATAATGCAATTTCTGATCCTGTTTCCTATTCCACTCTTACATGTATCTCTTTATTTACAAATGGGGAGCAGTAAGAAAATGTCCATATAAACAGAGTAATCTTTTCTAAAATGTTCTTTGAAAGGGGAAATTGGTTAAATGCATAGGTTTCCAACAAGGAAGGAAAAAATTAAATGAAAGAATATGAACTGTTAACAAAAGGAGAAATAAAAAAATATTTTCAATGCAATTAGTGAACTAAGACATTTTTATGTAAAAAAAAAAGCCATAGTATAAATTATCAGCCTTTGAGTTGGCTATTAATCAACTTAATAATAAAAGAGAAGAGATGCTGGAGATAAATTCTTAGTTTCTATCTCTTAGAGTTTGCTCTTCTGGTTCTCTAGAGCTACAAAGAACATACAGATGGACTACAAGACCAACTGTAGTAAAAGCGATTCTGTAACCACAAATGCACTGAATCAGTGTCTCTCAAAATTGTCTACTGAAATAACAATAATGGTAGAGAAGTAGAGAATGAGAGTTTAAGGAATAATGCAAAGGTGGCACACAAAATTTCTTGAAAATCTTTTTTCTCTTAAAACTCATGTGAGTTTTGTATTTTATTCCATAATACATTTGTGTTTGCTCAAATATAAAATTCACACCAATAAGCAAAAGTGATACATCAGAAAGATGTACAAGGTTTATCATGCAGCTTCATTCACACCACTACCCTACTGCCATATACTTGGGCATGAATAAGACACAAGAGATCCGTACCTTTCATTATCCAACTTTACACACAGATGACACATGGCTAAAGAAAACCAAACCTTTATCTAAAGTTCACTATGAGTAGGAATGATATTAAAAATATTTAATGACTGGTATGAGTGGTAACTGGTCAATTAGAATATGTCACTGATCTAGCAGAACAGACGCGGGCCACTGCGACTGACTTGTGGGTACCAGATGATTATTAGCTGTGACCATTTCTATGATCACTCTAAAACAGTTTTTAGAGAATATCTCTTAATTGGTCTCTATGATTTGAGTTCTTCATGTGTATCTTATTATGAGAAAGTTCATTAAAACTTATAACTGTTTCAGCATTGTTGTCAGGCTACTCTTTGTTCCACTTCTACATTTATTCAAAAAAGCTGTTGCTTTCAATGAGATTAATGTTCTTTCAGGCCCACACGTGCTCCCATTCATCCTCTAACTTTGAATGGTTTGTTAAGAAAATTCACTTTCCACCTTAACATTAAGTCTTCCAATCCATGAGCATGGTACATCTTTCCATTGATTGAGATATTCTTTAATTTCTTTTAACAACGTTTTGTAGTTTCAGAGTATGAGTGTTGTACTTCTTTTGTTAAATTTATTCCTAAGTATTTTATTTTTTTTGATGTTATTGTAAATAACGTTTTTTTTTTTTAAACTTCATTTTTTTGTTTGTTCATCACTGCTGTATAGAAATACATCTGATTTTAGTTTATTGGTCTTATAGCTTTTTTAAATTATTTTATTATGTTACATTAGTCACCATACAATACATCATTAGTTTTTGATGTAGTAGTCCATGATTCATTGTTTGCATCTAGTGCAGTAGGAAGGGAAAAGTGAAGGGGGGGGAAATTGGAGGGGGAGACGAACCATGAGAACTATGGACTCTGAGAAACAAACTGAGGGTTTTAGAGGGGAGGGGAGTGGGGGGATGGGTTAGCCCGGTGATGTGTATTAAGGAGGGCATGTACTGCATGGAGCACTGGGTGTTATATGCAAACAATGAATCATGGAACACTACATCAAAAACTAATGATGTAATGTATGGTGACTAACATAACATAATAAAATTTAAAAAAATAAAATAAAACATGGCAGTTTATTTCCTACAGAGCAAGGAACCAGAGAGAATGCCCAAAATGGAAGCCACAGTATTTTTAGAATGTAATCTTGAGAGTGATATCCCATTACTTCTGCCTATACAAGGTAAGGAAATTACACAAAGGCATAAATACCAAAAAGCAGGGATCATCGGATGTCATCTTAAAGGCTGCCTAACACAAATAATAAGTGGGATGTTTTTAAGGTCACTGCCACAAGACAGGATTCTTTAGGGCCTAATAAGAGTAATTCATGGCTTTCCTCCGTGAGCCATTCAGCAGAGAAAAATAGGTATATTCTCTGTGGCAACATTCTTGATACTTCCCTGAGGGATACTGTATAGCCCATACTCACAAGGGTAATTGAGAAAAGGTTGGAACCACAGTCTAGACTGCCAATTAGCTTGAGTTGTGCCTCCTTAGAACTCCTAATATAGCTGGAAAACTAACAGTATCACTCTGCCTCTATATGAAGGAAATGACCCAGCCTTCAGACCCAACCTGAAGATAATCCTCCCCTCCACTTCCCTACCTCAAGAGAATAAGATCAGATATACCAGTTGAAATTTCCTTGAGCCATAGAGCATTTTATTCTAGATGGTAGAGGCAATCAACTACAAGTTGCGCAAGACCATGTGAGGATAAGAAGACCTAAAAAGACTTGAAAAACCATCGATTTTAATACCAGATGCATACTGGAATCACCTGGGATTTTTTTTTTTTTTTTTAGAAAATGAGGCCTAGGCCCCAGACCAATTGCATCAGTATATCTGGGAAGGGGCACAGGCAATGATATTTTTAAAGCTCCCCGGGATATTCTAAGGTACCTATGCGTTTGAGAACCAATTAGCTAAATGGGGGTTGGGGGTGGGAGTGGGAAAGGAAATCCCTTTAGGAACTATACCTGGTTCTTTATCTTTGTTTCTTCCTTAAACACTCTGAAAAGCCTTATGTTGCTTCCCATCTTAATTCCATATTTTCCAATATGATTTCAAAGTCTATAGTGCTTCTTGGATCCCTGGTTTTCCTAGATATCTCTATATTTTTGCTATTCATAGTTGAGGGTAAAAGGAAACGCAAACACTAGAAAGAGAGCTACAATTGTTTTTACATTCAGACAATTATGGGGTATAAAGTGTGCAAAGGGTGCCCCCAAATACACCATAGTCCTTTCTCAAACAGAGCAGCCACAGTGATTCTGTTAAGTTGTATTTCAGATCATGCAATTCCTCTGTTCAAAGCTGCAATTGTTTCCCATATTACTCAGGATAGAAATCAAAGTTTTTAGAGTGGCCTATGGAGTGGTAATGGAAAAGGTGAGTGATTAAAAACTTAGATGTTAAATTAGGTATGGGCAAGACAATAGGGAAAAATAATAACAATCCAGAATTATGCACTCAGATTCCTTGGCAGATATCATTGAATTCTCAGTCCATTTTAAAGAAGCTCGACCTGTACACTGTAGGCAATATTTAGTGGGCATGATAATTATTAGAATCATACTCAGAGTTCATAGCCCCACATAAAATCTGATAAATGAACACACATCGTTATGTCTGAAGTAAAAAAACATATCGAAGGCATGCATATATCAATTTAACAAAAATTTTCTATTAATCAACCGATTTATAGATCTGACAGGCTAGACAGATGAGAAGACCTCTATTTCACTCTTCCTTATTTAATTGATCTATTGTTGGTTATTTTGGTTGTTTCAAAATTTTCACTAACATAAATATGAATTTCTTGGTATATACTTTATATTTCTGATTATTTTCTTCTTTTAAAGACTTTATTTGAGAGAAATGGAGTGAGAGAGAGAGAGCAAGCATGAGCAGGGGTGGAGGAGGAGTGGAGGAAGAGGGACAAGCAGACTCCCCGCTGAGCAGAGAGCCCGATGTGGGACTCAATCCCAGGACTCTGGGACCATGACCTGAGCAGAAGGCACACTTAACTGACTGAGCCACCCATGCACCCCTGATTATTTTCTTAAGGTGATTACAGGAAATAAAATTATTAGACCAGAAAAAAAATCCTGTAAAAACACAAATTGAAAAACTGATTTTCAGAAAGCTTTTTCCAAATATATACTACAACCAACAGTGTACTGAAGTAGATAAACATTCTCTCTAATATCTACACTCAAAATTTAGTCAGCTTTTATTCTTGTCTCTACTTCACCAAAATCCAGGCAGCTTCTTCTTTTTCAACATCTTTAGATGTATCTCTTTCTTGGTCCGTCTACAACCTTATGACCTCATGTCTAGAGTTTAGCAATAGTTCCTTAATCATTCTCCTGTCTCAAATTCTTCCCCATCTCAGATGCTATTTAATTCTTAATCTTCCTAAAATACTACTTTGACTATGTCAGTTGCAAGCTGAAGAATCCATGTTGGTTCTTTATTGCCTATTGGATTTAAATTCTTTAAAATATCATTCAAAGCTGTTAAACAATTGGCTCCACCTTACCTGTCCCATCTTCTCACTGCTCAACACAAACTTTATAGTTTCCTTAGTACACTGTGTTTGTCCCATTGTCTGCCTCTCCTCACCAACCCAGAAGTTTTATAAGGAAAGGGATCTTACCTGTTTTGTTCACTTAATGTATCCCAAGCACCTTTGAAAGTCTCTGGCATAGAGTAAGCACTCAGTAAATTGTCACTAAATAAATGGTTAAACCAATTCCAATTCAGTGACAGAATAATGAGCATACCTCACTACAAAGCATGATTCCAATATTTAAGCAAGATACAAATGTAATTGTTACAAATGCATAGAAACATACCACCTTGTTTTGTTCAAACCGGTGACTAAATCTCTCAGAAGAATTCAAATCCTTGTTATTTACTTCACCTTAGCATGGCTTTTTCTTGTCACTCAATAAAGAATGTTAATGCATTTCATAATACAATGAGAACCCACTTTTTTTTTCATGCTATCCAGCACCTCTGACCACAACCACCAATCAACAAACCAAATATCTGCCAGTCACCTTGTGGCAGACCATGGAAGATTATCTTAAAAGCTAAATTAGTAATTAGAAAGTTGCTTAGTAAACATGGCATCAAAGCAAAGGGAGGTAAGATGGTTTTGAAAGATATATTATCCAAATTATTATAAAGATGTAATTGACAATGGTCAAATCTGGATAGTTCTGTAAAAACACTGCAGGTTTCTGATTCTTCAGGCTACACCTATTTTGTGCCACATGTTATTTATCCCACTTTTGTTCATATAGTCTTTCTCCACATAGTATAAAATACAACCAATGACAATACGATAATACAACTTACTAAATTACTACCACATTGAGAGTTTATATCTCTGGCCATCTTAGTGTTTTGGGGTTTCCTCTCTCTTTAGCCATGCAAATTCCTTGGTTTTCTTTCAATATTGTATAATGAAAGCACAATGTCAAGATTTTACTGGCTTAATTCTCAGAAAGCTACTTTATTTTCAAGTTTTAAGGGTTCTTTTTTTATTGTCCCTAAGCACTGCTGATAGTGAAGAGGTAGCAAATTGACAGAGGTACAAATTAAAATTCAAGTAACTATTGGGCTATTGTTCATTGGGCTATTACTATTTCTGGAACATGTATCGTTTGCTAAATATCAACTAGTACTTGTGTATGGAGTAACTAGTTACTAGTACACTATGTTTCGTTTCTATTTCTTATCGCCCCCAGCACTAAGTATAATGATATACACATAGGTACTTAAAAGTTACATGTTAACTGAATATAAGGATTTTTTACTGCATGTAGTTTAAACTACAGTTTATAAAAAATGATGAAGTACTTTAACTTTTTAACTTTCAAGTTCAGATAAAGAGAAAAATTGGGTTTAAAAACTAGGAGAGAGGTATCAAAATAGTTTTTCAAAAATGATCTTCATCTGAGTTTAAAAGGTTATATGGTGTTGTACCACAATAAGAGAAATGAACATTAAAACT
Source organism: Phoca vitulina (assembly GCF_004348235.1). Taxonomy (NCBI): domain Eukaryota; kingdom Metazoa; phylum Chordata; class Mammalia; order Carnivora; family Phocidae; genus Phoca; species Phoca vitulina. The sequence continues at coordinate 17,070,433 of NW_022589723.1, forward strand.
TTAGTCTTGTAAATAATCTAACAATACACTGGTTAAGGGGAGCTGGCTTGTAAATCCTGAGTCATTCCAGATACTGAAATTCTATAACTGCTTACATTCCAGTCCTAAAAAGGGAGATATGCCATTTGGTTTGGAAGGCAAATTTTAACTATCTGCTGTCTATTTCATTAAAAACAAAAACAGAACATTTTTTTCATTTTAAAACTTTGGAGAAAAGTTAAGCCCACATGACAATAAACATCTCAAATGTCAAGGAGAAATTATGGTTTAAATATGTTTTGGATTAGAAGAAGCAATTCTGAGACAGCATTATACATGGAGCATAGGTTATTTTATTTCTTGAAAGTCATATATATGCACACATGCATATATACATACACTCATGTTTTACCCCAGTTCTGCTCTTGACCTGCCTTAGCATTCCTCTAGCACACAGATTAATATATATATACACACAAGACACACACACAAGATACACACACATACACACACACGCACATGCACACAAATATAGACGGGGAAGAGTTCTAAAATAATAAATCTAAGCCACCAGTCTCTATTGCTAATTCCACCTCAACAGTCAACAACCACTTGGGAAGATTATTCAGCATCTAAGAGTAGAAGTAATAGCGTAATAAAAAGTTAGAGAAGGGGAATATAGAAATAATCTAATCTAATTACATCAGTTTTTTTCAGGTGGAAACATAAGGCCCAGAAAGGTTATATAACATGATCAAGGAATTCAAGTCTTTAATGTGCAAGTTAAATACGTCGGTGCTGAAGAAACATTAGTAACTGCAGAAAAGTTTCCAAATCAAAACATACTTATGGCCTAGTAAATAAATTATCTGAGTCTTATGTTTAGGGGATTCTCCATAGTGATTACTGAGTCCAGCTTGGGGATAAGCAACACAGAAACTGTAAAACTACAAGCAAGATATGGTAGCTCTCAAATGCCATGGAGCAAGCACCTTCACAGTGATTTCCCGTAGGGCAGTAGCCCGCAAGCTTTTTGGTCTCAGGGCTCTTTTATACTCTTAAGAATAACTGAAGACACCAAAGGACTTTTGTTTATATGGATTTTGTATCTATTAGTATTTCCTATAATAGAAAATAAAACTGAGAAATCTTGAACATTAGTTCATTAAAAATAATAGTAATAAACTCATTTCATGTTAAATAGCATCTTTTTGGAAAACTAAATATTTTCTTTTTTTAAGTTTTTATTTAAATTCCAGTTAGTTAATGTAGTATTAGTGTCAGGTACACAATAGAGTGATTCATCGCTTCAATATATCAGCTGGTGCTGATCACAAGTGCCCTCCTTAATCCCCATCCTATTTCACCCATCCCTCCACCCACCTCTCCTCTGGTAACCATCAGTTTGTTCTCTATACTTAAGAGTCTGTTTCTTGGTTTGCTTCTCTCCTCCCCCCCCCTTTGCTTGTTTGTCTTGTTTCTTAAATTCCACATATGAGTGAAATTATATGGTATTTGTCTTTCTCTAACTGACTTTTCACTTAGCATTATATCTCTAGCTCCATCCATGTCATTGCAAACAGCAAAATTTCATTCTTTTTTTATAGCTTAGTAATATTCCATTGTGTATTTATGTGCATATACCACATCTTGTTTTTTTCTTAGAAAAAGATAACTATTTTCAAGAAAAGTTTTGAGAAGAGTAACATTGTTTCACATTTTAAAGATCTCTTTAACATCTGCCTTAGTAGAAGACAGCATGATTCCAATATTTACTTCTGAATTTGTTCTGTTGTGATACATTTTTTAAGATTATATTTGCATATTGATGTATATGAAGAAAATCTGGTATCACACATATAATTGGAAAAAATGAGTATTTGAATCGCCTTTTCATATAATTGCGAATATTCTTTGATACTACACCAAAACTTGACAAGTTGTAACTTCTTAATGGTAGGTTGCAATGTGGAATCTAAAACCACATTTTTAAAATCCATGTATTATTTTTAAAAATACAATGTACTGATCATTTGAAAAATACTGGTTCAGTGAATTATGCAGATCTTCTAAATGTTGACATGTTTCTTTATATGATATCAAAAAATCACATTTGTTAATATCACCACTGACTTATTAGGCAGTCTTTAAGTATTGAAAAACTGTCAAGATCATGGTGATAGAAGCAGTTTCTCCAAAATTTTCTTTGATACTCAAATTTTATTATTGCCCACAGTATTATTAACTAAATCACTATGTTGTACATTACAATCCCATGAGGTATTCATTTTATAACTGGAAATTTATAACTTTAGCCAAGACTTTTAATACTTCTCTTATATTCTCCTGGAGCAGATTAATTCTAATGCAGTTCTATAGGCTGACCCCAGAGGGCGGAAATAGCCTGGATCTCTGAAATACTATGTGGAGGAGAGGTACTCATTGACCACTAACTAATATAAAAACTCAACAAGATACCTTTAAAGGTAGGCTAGGGCCCTAGAAAAATATAAAAGAGCTTCAAAGTTCAAATAAACACATAGATTTCCTAATAGTCACAATCTAAGTAGAAATTTACAGAAAAAAACTACTTTGTAAAAAACAAACAAATCAACAAAAAACAACCCCAAACCCTCTTTAAGCATTTCTTGACTTTTTGAAATGGTACAACCACCCTTTTAGTTCCCCTGCCAAAAACATTGGTGCATAGCAGACCTGTGCTTTCCCAGTGGAGGCTCAGTTATTTTTAGAGGATTAGAAATTCCAACCCTTTGCTCTCATTGTACTTCTGGACTACTTTGGCCCCAGAATGTGGGTTTCCAATTCCCCAAACCACTGCTATTTCTAGAGGAATCCATATACAAAATTTGGAAATAAGTGAATTTTCCCCCTACTCTGCTTTTTCTGACCCTTCTACTAACATCTCTCCCTCTTTCCTTCTCATGTATTAAAATTTGATCCCAGGAAAGGATCTAAAAACTCATTCACATTAGTCATGAATGAAGGATTAAGGCTATGGCCCACTCTTTATAAGTTACAACTCTTATCCTATGATGACAATTTTAAGCCTTAATGTACTTACAAGCTTGTAAAATTAAATGACTAAGAGGAAGCATGTGAGTAGGCTATGAGTTCAGACTCTAAGGCCAGAATTTTCTGGGTATGAATTCATATTCCACTACTTATCAGGTATGTGACCTTGGGTAAGTTATTACTTAATTTCTTATGCTTCAGTTTTCTTACTTTATAAGGGATAATAAAAGTGAACTGCCACATAAGAATATTACTAATAAGGCTCTAAAAAGTTAACATATGTTATGAAGTACATACTTCAAATTAAAGACTTATACAAGTTTAAGTTAAATTATTAAATTTTAATTGAGAAGTATATGAAAGGAAACACTCATTAAACCCCTAATCTGCCCTCCCAGACTTAGAAGATCTCATCCAGAAACAGAAAAATCCAGGCATGGTTTAGAATCAAATATAAAAAGTATTTTTCAAATATTTAGGGGTAAATAAAATATATGATACATTTTATCAAGATTTCCTATTATTAAAATCAAGTGTTTTTGAATCAAATACAACATTTATGTTTATTTCAAATGAAAATGATCATTAGAAATACAGTATAAAAGCTCTTTCAAGCATTATAATTCGCCAGCTAGAATCTTCATATTAGATTGCAATAAATGGATACTGAAATAATAACTTCTGAAAAACCAAGGATTATCATGAAGCAACATATAAATAAGGGATGTTCAGAATAAACATTATTGAAATAAAAGCTCAATAAACAGTATTTCCTAGGAGAAGAGAAAAAACTTTCTTGACTGTCTATAGAGTAATTTGACTATGTTTTCTTGATGGTCAAAATATTGGTCAAAAAAATTGGCTAATACCTATTGATTATTTTAAATTATTGAATGTTGATTATTGTTAAATTTTGAGATGTAAAATGGTTTCATGTATTTTGTTTATGTAAAGAACATAAAAACAATATTACATATTATAGACAGAATGGATGCCCACAAATTTCAGTATAGTCATTACCTTTGGAGAGGGGGAGACAGATTTACAAATGGTACCAAAAAAACCTGTAAATAAAAGGCTTGTAAGGCAAATATGGAAAAATACAAATATTTGTTATATGTGGGAAATGTTCTTTACTGTTCTGCATGCTTGCATAAAAAATAATAATAAAAATACATCTACAAGGAGACTTTTACATAGGTGGTGGGATAAACACAGCTACTTTAGTCTATCTCCCAGCCCTCAGTTAAATAACTATGAAACATGAATAGGAAAATCTGCATCAGCACCAGAACACGGTTTTATAAACTGGTATTATATCTAAAGCCTATGAAATAAAACCAAATTTGTAAAAGTCTTTGATAATTCTTTATCACATGAAGGGAAAAGTACACAGGAGGAGGTCTTGAGAGATCCACATCCCCACTGGCAGAAGCTTAAGATGTTTTCCAAAGAAAACATTCAGATGGCTTACAAACACATGAAAAGATGCTCAACATCATTTATCAGCAGGGAAATAAAAATCCAAACCATGATGAGATACCACCTCACATCTGTCAGAATGGCTAAAATTAACAACACAAAAAACAACAGGTGTTGGTGAGGATGAGGATACTGTTAGTGGGAATGCAAACTGGTGCAGCCACTCTGGAGAACCTCAAAAGGTTAAATACAGAACTACCCTATGATCCAGCAGTTACATTACTAGGTATTTATCCAAAGAATACAAAAATATAAATTTGAAGGTTCGAAGGGGTACATGCACCCTGATGTTTATAGCAGCATTATCAACAATAGCCAAACTATGGAGAGAGCCCAAATGTCTGTCAACTGATGAATGGATAAAGAAGATGTGGAATATATATATGGCCTATATATATATATATATATATATATATATATATATATATATATAATGGAATATTACTCAGCCATCAAAAAGAAAGAAATCTTGCCATTTGCAATGATGTGGATGAAGGTAGAGTGTATTATGCTAAGTAAAATAAGTCAGTTAGAGAAAGACAAATACCATATGATCTCACTTATATGTAGAATTTAAGAAAGAAAATGGATTACATATGGGAAGGGGGGAAAAAAGAAAGGAGAGAGGAAAACAAACCATAAGAGACTCTTAATGATAGAGAACAATCTGAAGATTGATGGAGAGAGGTGGGTGGGGGATGGCTAGATGGGTGATAGGTATTAAAGAGGGCACTTGTTGTGATGAGCACTGGGTGTTTTATGTAAATAATGAATCACTGAATTCTAGTCCAGAAATCAATATTGCTCTATACGTTAACTAAAATTTAAATAAATTTAAAAATGGGGAAATAAAGAAAAGCACAAGTTGCACTGAAATGAGACGTTCAGTTGGGAAACCAATGGGAAGCTTTACTTAATATTTCTACTTTATGTTTGAATTCCATCCACTTACATGCTATGATGACTAACTAGTACCATCAGCCAAAAAGTTGCAACTGCCTGAACACAAATTGCATCCACTAGAGGCTCCCTCTTATAAGGCTCAGCTCCCCTCCAATTTCTACTTGCTCTTGGTCATTCTCTGGTACCTCCAAAGGGTTGTGTTTTTAAAAAATATTTTCAAGAATTTATAACTTTTATAACAAATGTTGGAGAGGTTGTGGAGAAAGGGGAAACCCTCTTACACTGTTGGTGGGAATGCAAGTTGGTACAGCCACTTTGGAAAACAGTGTGGAGGTGCCTCAAAAAATTAGAAATAGAGCTACCTATGACCCAGCAATTGCACCCCTGGGTATTTACCCCAACGACACAGATGTAGTGAAAAGAAAGGCCATATGGACCCCAATGTTCATAGCAGCAATGTCCACAATAGCCAAACTGGAAAGAGCCAAGATGCCCTTCAACAGACAAATGGATAAAGAAGAGGTGGTCCATATATACAATGGACTATTACTCAGCCATCAGAAAGGATGAATACCCAACTTTTACATCAACATGGATGGGACTGGAGGAGATTATGCTCAGTGAAATAAGTCAAGCAGAGAAAGTCAATTATCATATGGTTTCACTTATTTGTGGAACATAAGGAATAGCATGGAGGACATTAGGAGAAGGAAGGGAAAAATGAAGGGGGGAAAATTGGAGGGAGAGATGAACCATGAGAGACTATGGACTCTGAGAAATAAACTGAGGGTTTTAGAGGGGAGGGGGGTGAAGGGATGGGTTAACCTGGTGATGGGTATTAAGGAGTGCACGTACTGCATGGAGCACTGGGTGTTATACGAAAACAATGAATCATGGATCACTACATCAAAAACTAATGACTGTTGAATCACAGACCTGTACCTCTGAAACAAGTAATACATTTTATGTTAAAAAAAAAAAAAAAAGAAGATAGTAGGAAGGGAAAAATGAAGGGGGGGAAATTGGAGGGGGAGATAAACCATGAGAGAGTATGGACTCTGAGAAACAAACTGAGGGTTCTAGAGGGGAGGAGGGTGGGGGGATGGGTTAGCCTGGTGGTGGGTATTAAAGAGGGCACGTATTGAATGGAGCAGTGGGTGTTATACGCAAACAATGAACCATGGAACACTACATCAAAAACTAATGATGTAATGTATGGTGATTAACATAATAAAAAAATTTGGAGAACATGGGGGAAAAAAAAAAGAAAGGGGCTGCAGAGGGGAAAACCCAGAATCTGAATATTATAAGCTCTCTCCAAACCCTTGTCTGGTGTCTGAATTACTCATGTATAAGGTGGGAAGAGGGAGCTCTAGAGGGATGGGTGGAAAGGAATAGATGGATGGCTAAAAGTTCTAAGTGGAGATTTTAGTGGCTGACCATCACAGAACACATAACATTTGGACTTTGAAACAGCCAAAGTAACTTACTTGAACACAAATTAACATTGTTTAGTGGAAGTTAACAGAATTCAGAATATCCTCAAACTTTCATTAAAATCCCAAGATTACATAAAAACATGAAAAGAGACAAGAAATTGTGATTCAGTCAAGAAAAAGATAGTCATAGAAATCAATCTCATAGTTATCCAAATGTTGGTATTACCAGACAAGAGCTTAAAAGCAACTATTTTAAATATGTTTGAGGACTTAAAAGATAATACAGCCATAATGAAGGAAGAGAATCTCAGAATAGTAATAGAAACTACTAAAAAACACTGAGTAATGTACAACATTGTTGAATCACAACATTGTATGCCAATACTAATAGAACACTGTATATTAACTATACTGAAATTAAAAAAAATAAAATGAAATAAAGGAGCATGAATTGAAAGAGAGAGAGAAAAAAAGGCCCAAATGGGAATTCTTAACTGAAAGGTACAATATATGAAATGAAATATTCTTTTATTGAGATTAAGAGTAGATCATAGACCATAGAAGAGTCAGTGAACTTAAAATGAAATAAATGGAAATATGAAATCTATAAAACTTAGAGAAAAAAAATTGAAAAAAACCTGACAAAGTTCCAGTGAACCATGGACAACAAGTAATATAATACATGCTAAGTTGGAGTCCCAAAGAAGAGAAATAGAACAGAATTTATTTGAAATATAATGGCAAAAAATGGTGAAAAACATCAAATCACAGGTTTAAGAAAATTAATGAGGCCAAGTAGAATGAAGACAAAGAAAAGTATGTCAGCACATCATGGACACATTTCTGAACACCAAGAACAAAGGGAAAAATCTTAACAGTAGCTAGAAGAAAAAAGGCACATTGAATAGAGTAGGAATCAACAAACTACAGCCTGGAGGTCCAATCCAGTCCATGGCCTATTTTTCATATCACTTGGAACCTAAGAAGGGTTTTATATTTTTAAAGAGTTGTAAAGAAAAATAGATATGTATCTAACAAAACCTAAAATATTGACTCTTTGGCCCTTCACAGAAGTTTCTGACCCTAGACATGGTGAAATAATAATAAGAATAATGTCTGACTTTTCATTATAAATAATAGAAACCAGAACACAATGGAACAATATGTTGCTAAAAGGCAAAAGAAAAATGAACCCAGAATTCTATACCCAGCAAAAATATCCTTCAAAAATAGAGGCAAAATGAACACTCTTTTTAGATAAGTAAACAAGGAAATTCATTGCTAGAAAAACTGAACTATGAGAACTGCCAAAAGGCAGTTTCTCAGACTGAAGGGAAATAACACCACAAGGAACTAAAATTTATAGTAAGGAATGAAGTGCTAGGAAGGATAAATATATGGATAAATACAGGAGAATATTTTAGGTCTTCTCTTAATCTTTTAAAAATATATATAATTGCCTCCACTTCTAGCTATTATGGAGTAACAAGGACTGGATTTACTCTTCTTTCTTAAACAACTAAAAATCTGGACAAAATATATGAAAAAATGGTTTTTATGTGTTAGACAATAGACAGCACAGGTCAGTAATCCCTAAGAAAAGAGAAACAAATGTAGGAGCCTTTCAATTGTCTCCTCCCCGCAGTGCAAGGAATGGGAATCCAAACAGAATCCACTAGTCTCACTGAGTTGAGAAAGTAAAATTTAGCATTCAGGAAGGTGATGGCAAGCTACAGTTCATAGGTCAGCATAATGAGGAGACAGATGCACACAGAGAGCATTCTAAAGATCCTCAGAGGGTTATCCTTGACCCTGTGCCTGAAGTTGGTAAAGAACCACCCACAGGAAGGAGCAGGCAGAACACTGCTTGGGGCTCACACAAAGCTCATGTTCTAGGCAGTCAGATGGGAAACCTTCGATACAGAGCAAGGGGTAGAATACTGAGAAGGGTATTGCCTCATCAGGTAAAGCAAGTCAGGCCTAGACAAAAGACTTTGCTGGTTCTACCTAATGAAGCTTGAAAGCAAGGCTCAAATGGGTCAAAATATTTCTAAGTAACTGGATTGCATCCCAGAAAAAAAACTCAAAAATATTTAAAGGAATAAAATAAAAATTCACACAAAACAACTAAGTTCATTTAAGAAGGAACTGATAACAGAATAGCCCTACATCTATTAGAGAAACTGAATTTGTTGTTAAGAACTTTCCCACAGAAAAAATTATAGGCCTTGATGGCTTCATTAATGAATTCTCCCATATATGGGAAGAAGAATAAATACCAATTTTATACTAACTCGTTTTAAAAAGGAAGAGGAGGGAACATAATGCTTATTACTAAAATGAGACAGGATAGTACAGGAAAATAAAACAAAATTTTATCAAATTAAATCCAGTAGTAGATGAATAAGTTAATACACAATGGTCAAATGGGATTTATCCCAGAGATGCCGGGTTGGGTTAACATTTGAATATCAGTCCCTGTAATTCACTATATTAAAAGACTAAAACAGAAAAAAAAAATAGGTTCATCTCAATAGATGCTAAAAAGCATCCTACATCTATCCATGCATTAAAAAAAAAAATTCTCAGCAAGCCAAGAAGAGAATGAAACTACCTCAACCTGACAAAAGGCATCTATAAAAACTGGCAGCCCAAATCTATTTAAAGGCAAATAATGTAACATTTCCCCTCTAAGGTCAGGAATGAGGCAAGGATGTCCACTCTTACCTCTTTTAGTTAACATTTTCTTAGAGGTCCTAGTCATAAGCATGTAAAAGAAACAAAAGTCATATAGATTGGAAATGAAGACGTAAAATGCTCTTTATTCTCAGATGACAGGATTTTCCAAGCAGAAAATCCTAAGAAATCTATAAAAAGGCTACTAGAACTAATGAGATTGTAGGATAGAAGATAAATATAAGAATATAATAGGCAAATGGGAGGACATAATTAAGCACATACCATTTTATAATGAAAAACTAAAATGTGAAGCAATATTCAAACTACTATAACATCAATCTTATTTTAAGACCCTCCAAAGAATTAATTAATAGAAAATTATGGTAAATCCATAACTTAATATACTTGATTTTGGCTATTTCATCCTGTAGTTGACAATAAACTTACTTACCAGCCATTATACGTGTCTGACTCCTTTCAATCCTGTCCTTTATAGATGTTGAAGGTGCTTTCTTAGTACCATGTATGGTTGTTGTGGTGAGCTCTTCTAGTTTCCAGTGAGTCCAAAAGCCTTTTTGAGGTTTTAAACCTGTTGATATAAAATGTACACTTAGTCAAGGAAATTAGCATTTGAAAATATTTTTTAATTTGTCAAAGCATTTTTATGAGTATTACATGTGTTCAGCCTCACAACAATCCTGTGGAAATTGTCAGTCTCAAGTTTTATATGAGGGAAATTCTACAAGAAATATTAATGTCCTATTACATAAAACAGTGAATTAGAAAAGAGGTCAAACTTGATAGCATCTTCTGACTCATAGACATAAGCTAAGTTCATAGATGGACATAACAGGAAGTTAATTATTGCAAAAACTTGGAAAGGACCTAATCCAACAAGAGTATATCCATACAATGGATTATGAAGTATCCACTAAGAGTTATCTTGTAAATATTTGTTAACATAGAAAGACATTCAGAATGTTTTTTTGTGAAGAACAATTTTTACTTCTTGTGTATGTGTGGCTGTAGCTTAAATGTTAACATGATGGCTTCCAAGTATAGGTGACTATCATTATTATTCCTTATCTGTATCCCCAATATTTTTAAGTAATATTTATGAATCAATTGTAGTAACCAAAAAGTAACAAAAATAAATTTAAAAATTTTTTAAGTTCAATTTAGTTAAAAAATACTGTATTATTAATTTCAGGGGTAGAATTTAGTGATTAATCAGTTGCATATAACACCCAGTTCTCATTACATCAAATGCCCTCCTTAATGGTCATCACCCAATTACCCCTTCACCCACCTACCTCCCCTCCAACAACCCCCAGTTTGTTTCCTAGAGTTAAGAGTCTCTTATGGTTTGCCTCCCTCTCTGATTTTATCTTATTTTATTTTTCCTTCCCTTCCCCTATGTTCATCGTTTTGTTTCTTAAATTCCATATATGAGTGAAATAATATGGTATTTGTCTTTCTCTGACTGACATTTCGCTGAGCATAATACCCTTTAGTTCCATCCACATTGCTGCAAATGGCAAGATTTCATTCTTTTTGATGGCTGAGTAATATTCCACTATATATACCACATCTTTATCCATTCATCTGTTGATGGACATCTGGGTTCTTTCCATATTTTGGCTATTGTGGACATTGCTGCTATAAACATTGGGGTGCATGTGCCCCCTCGAATCACTTTGTATCCTTTGGATAAATACCTAATAGTGCACTTGCTGGGTCGTAGGGTAGCTCTATTTTAAACCTTTTGAGGAACTTCCATACTGTTTTCCAGAGTGGCTGTACCGGTTTACATTCCCACCAGTAGTGTAAGAGGGTTCCCTTTTCTCTGCATCCTCACCAACATCTGTTGTTTCCTGAGTTGTTAATTTTAGCCATTCTGACCAGTATGAGGTGGCAGCTCATGGTGGTTTTGATTTGTATTTCCCTGATGATGAGTGATAGTGAGCATTTTTTCATGTGTCTGTTGGCCATTTGTATGTCTTCTTTGGAGAAATGTCTGTGCATGTCTTCTGCCCATTTCTTAACTGGATTTCTTGTTTTTTGGGTGTTGAGTTTGATAAGCTCTTTATAGATTTTGGATACTAGCCCTTAATCTGATAAGACATTTGCAAGTATCTTCTCCCATTCCATAGGTTGCCTTTTAGTATTTTTGGCTATTTTACAAAAATAAATTTTAAAAGTTCTATTTTTGTTCCAAAAGCTGTATATGGTTGAATAATTTAATCACACTGGAAATGTATAGCTCCAGCAATAAAAATGAGAACAATATAAATTCCTTTGTGTACTTTATATGGTTGTTCTGAGTTAATATGTTAAAGTGTTCAGTAAATGAAAACCATGAGCTAATATTATTATCAATATTACTATACATTGATATACTCCTAAATATAGCCAATATTTTATCAGAAATGAATGTTCAATGAGGATTACTCGCTATATATATTTCACTGTCAATTAGAATTTTCTAAGTGTTTTTAGATTAAGCTATCACTTATTTCACATTAGTTGTCACTAGATAAATTGTGCAGAAGACTTCAGTTCAATTCAATTGAATGCTTCTTGATTGTCTATGTTTTAAAACATAGTGTATTAACAGAAAATTTGAGATATAGTAAGGCTAACAGATCTGGAAATGATTGGCATTGAAAAGACAGCTTATTACTCACTGTTCCCAAGAGGAGGAGACACACCATGCCATGGTGGGCCACACATGGAAACACTGGGGCTGGTCAGAGGGGAAGAAGGGGAAACTGTGAACAAGAGGCTTTATTGTGGCTTCTGAGGAAGGAAGGGGTGAGGCAGGGTAAACTGGCTCAGAATTGACTAATCTGAATAATTTCAGCAGGCTCTGGGGCACAGGGACTGTCCGTAGCGGTTTGGTACCTGGTCCTGGAATTATTAGGATAAGGGGATAGAGGTCTACAGTGTGAGAACCCAGTAAATGAGGTGCTGTCCTGTGGGCTCTGTATTGGTTGGTTCTTTTGAAAATCACATTTTGAAAAGCACGTTTATGGGTGAGTTGTTTAATATCTCTAGGAATTGGCTAACTACAGCAGTTTAGTCCTTCCAGGGAAAGCAAGGCCCCAGATGTCAGGGTATCAGAACACAAAATAAAAGACATGGTTAATACAGTCTAATGTTGAATAATCATTCCATTTCTGGGATAAAACTTACTTGATCCTGGTATATAAGGAGAAGTAACATTCAACAAACACTTTTGAAGGCTTACTATGTACTAAACTATATGTTTGACACAAGAGACTCAAAATTCAATTCAACTTAATCCTTGCCTACCATCAAGGCAGATGTGAAATTATTTGACACAGTACCTGGTCCATAGTAAGCATGTAGTACAAGTTAGTTTCTCTGTTGTTGTTGTTGTTGTTGTTGTTGTTTTTCAAATTAACCACTGGTTGAGCTGACTACCTCCCATCATTATTTAAAAGTTAGAATTTCAAATCAGTCAGTAAACACTGACTGTTCCAAAAACTGGCATTAATATAGGACCACAACATCCAAGAGAAGGGGTTCCTTATCTTTAGCCTTGATGATTTTTTTACTTTCTTATTTTAATGTCAATTTTTACAGTTTTATTGAAATATAATTGACATGTAATATTGTGTAAGTTTAAGGTATACAACTGTATTGATTTGATACACTTACACATATTGGAATGATCACTCCATAGAGTTAGCTAACAGCTCCATCATGTCACATAATTGCCATTTCTTTGTTATGGTGGGAACATCCAAAATCTACTCTCTTAGTAACTTTCAAGTATATGATACAGTTTATCAACTATAATTAACATGCTATATATTAGTTTTCCAGAACTTATTCATCTTAAACCAGAAGTTTGTACACTTTGACCAATATCTACCCATTTCTCCCATCCCCTTGTAACCACCACACTATTCTCTGTTTCTATGAGTTTGGCTTTTTTTAGATGCAATATGTAAGCAATATCATATAGTATTTGTCTTTTTCTGTCTGATTTATTTCACTTAGCATAATGCCTTCAAGGTCCATCCGTATGGTTGCAAATGGCAAAATTTCCTTCTTTCTTATGGCTAAACAATATTCCATTGTCTGTGTATACCCATCTTCTCTATCCATTCATCCATTGACAGACACCTAGACTGTTTCCATATCCTGGCTGTTGTGAATAAGGCTGCAATGAACATGGGAGTACAGATATCTCTTTGATATGTTTTTCTTTCTTTTAGATATATACCCAGAAGTGGGATTGCTTGGTTACATGGTAGCTCTATTTACATTTTTTAGGAACCTCCATATTGTTTTCCAAGTAACAGCACCAATTTACTTTCTCACCAACAGTGCACAAGGGTTCCCTATTCTTTACATCCTTGCCAAGACTTATTTCTTGTCTTTTTGGTACTAGCCATCCTGATTGGTGTGAGATGAGATCTCATTGTGGTTTTGATTTGCATTTCCCTGATGATTAGTGATGTTGAACATCTTTTCATGTGTCTGTTGGCCATCTGTATGTCTTCTTTGGAAAAGTGTCTGTTCAGGTCCTCTATCCATTTTTAAATTAGATTTTTGTTTGTTTGTTTTTGTTTTTGTTTGTTTTTTGCTAGTGAGTTGTATGAGTTCTTTATATATTTTGGATATCAACACTTTATCAGAATATGATTTAAGAATATATTCCATGAGTTGCCTTTTAATTTTGTTGATGGTTTCCTTAACTATGCATAAGATTTTTAGTTTGATGCAGTCCCACTAATTTTTGCTTTTGTTGCTTGTGTTTTTGGTGTCATATCCAAAAAAATTGTTTCCAAGATCGATGTCAAGGATTTTCCCCCTATATTTTCTTATAGTTTTACCATTAAGTTCTTATTTTTAAGTCTTTAATCCTCTTCGAGTTAATTTTTTGTGAGTGGTCTTAAGAAGTCCAATTTCATTCTTCTACATGTGGTTATCCAGTTTAACCATCACCATATGGAAAAGAGTATTGAGTATTAGTTGACTGTATTTGTGAGGGTTTATTTCTGGGCTCTGGATTCTATTCCATGGGTCTATGTCTATTTTTATGGCAGTACCACATCATTTTGATTACTGGAGCTTTGTAGTGTAATTTGAAATCAGGAAGTGTGAGGCTTCCAGCTTTGATATTTCTCTGGATTGCTTTGGCTATCCAGGTGCTTTTGTGATTCCATACAAACTTTAAGGTTGTTTTTTCTATTTCTGTGAAAAATGCCATTGGAATTTTATAGGAACTATATTGAATCTATAGATGGTTTTGCATAGTATGGACATTTTAACAAAATTAATTCTTTCAATCCATGAACACAGGATACCTTTCCATTTGTTTGTGTCTTCTTCAATTTCTTTCATCAAAATCTTGTAGTCTTCAGTATACAGATCTTTCATCTCCTTGACTGAATATATTCCTAAGTACTTTATTGTTATTAATGCTATTGTGAATGGGATTGTTTTCTTTATTACTTTTTCAGATATTTTGTTGTTAGTATAGAGAAATGCAACTGATTTTGTATAGTGATTTTATACCCTGCAACATTGCTGAATTCACTGATTAGTTCTAACAGTTTTTTGATTGAGTCTTGAGGGTTTTCTATACCCAGGCATAACTCAGAGATATTGAGTGTTCAGTTCCAGACCACTGCAATAAAGTGAATTTCACAATAAAGCAAGTTGAATGAATTTTTTGCTTTCCCAATGCCTATTAAAAGTTATGTTCACACTATGCTATAGTCTATTAAGTGTGTTATATAGCATTATGTCTAATTTAATATACATACTTTAATTTAAAAACTTTATTGCTAAAAAATGCTATTACCTGAGCTTTCAGTGACTTGTAATCACTAATCACAGATCACCATGCCAAATATAATAATGAGAAAGTCTGAAATATTGTGAGAATTACCAAATTCTCATGGAGACATGAGGTAAGCACATACTGTTGGGAAAATGGCACTGATAAACTTGCTTGATGCAGGGTGGCCACAAAACTTCAATTCGTAAGAAATGCCATATCTGTGAAGCACAATAAAATGATGTATGCCTGTAGAAGGTATCTACAAAAAAGGGCAATTTTACTTCTATCTTTTCCTTTTGGATGCACTTTACTTAGCTTCCCCCCCCCCCCTTTCCTGATTGCTCTGCCTAGGACTTCCAGTACTCTGTTAAATAGGAATGGTAAGAATGGGTACCTTTGTCTTGTTCCTCATCTTAGAGGAAAAGCTTTTCAGTCTTTCACCATTGAATATGTTAGCTATGGGCTTGTCAAAGATAGACTTTATTATGTTGAGGTTCCTTCTATACCCAATGTGTTGAGTGTTTTTGATCATGAAATGATGTTGTAATTTCTCAAGTGTTTTTTCTGCATCTATTGAGATGATCCTGGGGTTTTTCTCCTTCGTTTTATTAATGTGATGCATAACATTTGTTGATTTGCATATGTTGAATAATCCTGCATCCTAGAGATAAATCCTGCTTGATCCTGGTTTATGATCGTTTTAATGTGCTGTTGAATTTGGTTTCTAATATTTTATTGAGAATGTTTGCATCTATATTCATTAGGGATATTGGTCTGTAGTTTTCTTGTAGTGTCCTTATCTGCCTTTAGTATCAGGGTAAATCTGGCCTCATAAAATGAGTTTGGGAGTTCAGTTTTTTTGGAAGAGTTTGATAAGGATTGACATTAATTCTTATTTGCATGTTTGGTAGAATTCACCAATAAGACCACATAGCGCTGGGCTATAATTTCTTGGGTGGTTTTTAAATACTGATTTAATCTCCTTACTATTATTGGTCTGTTCATATTTTTCTATTTCTTCATGATTAAGTCTTGATAAATTTTTTTTAAATTTTTTATTGTTACGTTAATCACCATACATTACATCATTCGTTTTAGATGTAGTGTTCCATGATTCATTGTTTGTGCATAACACCCAGTGCTCCATGCAGAACGTGCCCTCTTTAATACCCATCACCAGGCTAACCCATCCTCCCACCCCCCTCCCCTCTAGAACCCTCAGTTTGTTTTTCAGAGTCCATTGTCTCTCATGGTTCGCCTCCCCCTCCAATTTCCCCCCCTTCATTCTTCCCTTCCTGCTATCTTTTTTTTTCTTAACATATATTGCATTATTTGTTTCAGAGGTACAGATATGAGATTCAACAGTCTTGCACAATTCACAGCGCTTACCAGAGCACATACCCTCCCCAGTGTCTATCAACCAGTCACCCCATTCCTCCCACCCCACCCCCCATTCCAGCAACCCTCAGTTTGTGTCCTGAGATTAAGAATTCCTCATATCAGTGAGGTCATATGATACATGTCTTTCTCTGTTTGACTTATTTCGCTCAGCATAATACCCTCCAGTTCCATCCACGTCGTTGCAAATGGCAAGATCTCATTCCTTTTGATGGCTGCATAATATTCCATTGTATATATATACCACCTCTTCTTTATCCATTCATCTGTCGATGGACATCTTGGCTCTTTCCACAGTTTGGCTATTGTGGACATGGCTGCTATAAACATCGGGGTGCATGTACCCCTTCGGATCCCTACATTTGTATCTTTGGGGTAAATACCCAGGAGTGCAATTGCTGTGTTGTAGGCTAGCTCTATTTTCAACTTTTTGAGGAACCTCCATACTGTTTTCCAGAGTGGCTGCACCAGCTTGCATTCCCACCAACAGTGTAGGAGGGTTCCCCTTTCTCCGCATCCCCGCCAACATCTGTCATTTCCTGACTTGTTAATTTTAGCCATTCTGACTGGTATGAGGTGGTATCTCATTGACGTTTTGATTTGGATTTCCCTGATGCCGAGTGATGTTGAGCACTTTTTCATGTGTCTTTTGGCCATTTGGGTGTCTTCTTTGGAAAAATGTCTGTTCATGTCTTCTGCCCATTTTTTGATTGGATTCTTTCTTCTTTGGGTGTTGAGTTTGATGAGTTCTTTATAGATTTTGGATACTAGCCCTTTATCTGATATGTCATTTGCAAATATCTTCTCCCATTCTGTCGGTTGTCTTTTGGTTTTGTTGATGGTTTCCTTTGCTTTGCAAAAGCTTTTTATCTTGATGAAGTCCCAATAGTTCATTTTTGCCCTTGCTTCCCTTGCCTTTGGTGATGTTTCTAGGAAGAAGTTGCTGTGGCTGAGGTCGAAGAGGTTGCTGCCTGTGTTCTCCTTTAGGATTTTGATGGACTCCTGTCTCACACTGAGGTCTTTCAACCATTTGGAGTCTATTTTTGTGTGAGGTGTAAGGAAATGGTCCAGTTTCATTCTTCTGCATGTGGCTGTCCAATTTTCCCAACACCATTTGTTGAAGAGACTATCTTTTTTCCATTGGACATTCTTTCCTGCTTTGTCAAAGATTAGTTGACCATAGAGTTGAGGGTCCATTTCTGGGCTCTCTATTCCGTTCCATTGATCTATGTGTCTGTTTTTGTGCCAGTACCATACTGTCTTGATGATGACAGCTTTGTAATAGAGCTGGAAGTCTGGAATTGTGATGCCGCCAGCTTTGCTTTTCTTTTTCAACATTCCTCTGGCTATTCGGGGTCTTTTCTGGTTCCATACAAATTTTAGGATTATTTGTTCCATTTCTTTGAAAAAAGTGGATGGTATTTTGATGGGGATTGCATTGAATGTGTAGATTGCTCTAGGTAGCATTGACATCTTCACAATATTTGTTCTTCCAATCCATGAGCATGGAACGTTGTTCCATTTCTTTGTGTCTTCCTCAATTTCTTTCATGAGTATTTTATAGTTTTCTGAGTACAGATCCTTTGTCTCTTTGGTTAGATTTATTCCTAGGTATCTTATGGTTTTGGGTGCAATTGTAAATGGGATCAACTCCTTAATTTCTCTTTCTTCTGTCTTGTTGTTGCTGTATAGGAATGCCACTGACTTCTGTGCATTGATTTTATATCCTGCCACTTTACTGAATTCCTGTATGAGTTCTAGCAGTTTTGGGGTGGAGTCTTTGGGATTTTCCACATAAAGTATCATATCATCTGCAAAGAGTGAGAGTTTGACTTCTTCTTTGCCAATTTGGATGCCTTTGATTTCTTTTTGTTGTCTGATTGCTGTGGCTAGGACTTCTAATACTATGTTGAATAGCAGTGGTGATAGTGGACATCCCTGCCGCGTTCCTGACCTTAGGGGGAAAGCTCTCAGTTTTTCCCCATTGAGAATGATATTCACTGTAGGTTTTTCATAGATGGCTTTTATGATATTGAGGTATGTACCCTCCATGCCTATACTCTGAAGAGTTTTGATCAAGAAAGGATGCTGTACTTTGTCAAATGCTTTTTCTGCATCTGTTGAGAGGATCATATGGTTCTTGTTCTTTCTTTTGTTAACGTATTGTATCACGTTGATTGATTTGCGGATGTTGAACCAACCTTGCAGCCCAGGGATAAATCCCACTTGGTTGTGGTGAATAATCCTCTTAATGTACTGTTGGATCCTATTGGCTAGTATTTTGGTGAGAATTTTTGCATCCATGTTCATCAGGGAAGTCTTGATAAATTTTATGTTTCCAGGAATTTATCCATTTCTTCTAGGTTGTCCAATTTTTTGGTATATAATTGTTCATAGTGGTCTCTTTTGATCCTTTGTATTTCTGTGGTATCAGTTGTAATGTCTCCTCCTTCATTTTTATTTATTTGAATCCTTTTTTTCTTCATCTAGCTAAAGATTTGTCAATTTTATATTTTAAAAAAAACACCTTTTAGTTTCATTGACTTTTTTCTATTGTCTTCTTTGTTATTTCCTTCCTTCTGCTAACTTTGGGTTTAGTTTGTCTTTCTTTTTCTAGTTCCTTGAGGTGTAAAGTTAGGTTGTATGTTTGATATCTTTCTTTTTTCTTGATGCAGGTAGTTATTACTATAAACTTCATTCTTAAGATGGCTTTGACAGCATTCCATAGTTTTGGATATATTGTATTTCTATTTTCATTTGTTTCAAGACATTTTTTAAAATTTTTCTCTTGATTGATTCTTTGACCCACTGGTTGTTCAGGAGTGTGTTGTTTAATTTGTGCATATTTGTGATTTTCTAACTTTCCTGTTACTGATTTCTAGTTTTATAAAATTTGTGGTTCAAAAAGATATTTGGTATGATTTCAATCTTCTTAAATTTATTAATACTTGCTTTGAGCCCAAACATATGCTCTATCCTGGAAAATGTTCCATGTGTGCTTGAGAAGAATGTATATTCTGCTGGTGATGGACGGTAGGTTCTATAAATGTCTGTTAGGTCCATTTGGTCTAACATATGGTTCAATTCCAATGTGTCCTTGTTCATTTTCTGCCTGAATGATTTATCTGTTGCTGAAAGTGGAGTATTGAAGTCTCCTACTATTTAAATTGTTGTCTCCTTCTCACTTCAGATATATTAATATTTGCTTAATATTTTTAGGTGTTCTGATGTCATTCTATGTACAATTGTTATAGCTTCTTGATGAATTGCCCCTTAATTATATAATGATCTTCTTTGTCTCTTGTTACCATTTTTGGCTTACAGTATATTTTCTGTAATATAATTATAACTATCCCTGCTCTCTTTTGGTTTCTACTTGCATGAAATATCTTTCCATCGCTTCACTTTGAGTGTGTCCTTAAAGCTGAAGTGAGTCTTGTAGGCAGCATAATGTTGGCTGTTGCTTTTTTTATCCATCCATCCATCCACTCTATGTATTTTGATTGGATTATATAATTAATTATAGTTAGGTAAGGATTTACTGATGTCATCTCATTAATTGTTTTATGGAATCTTTGTGGCTCCTTTGTTCCTTTCTGCCTCTCTTGTTGCCTTCCTTTGTGAATTGATGATTTTCCATAATGGCTTGCTTTGATTCCCTTCTCTTTATCTCTTATGGATTTGCTTAGGTTTTGCTTTGTGCTTACTGTGACGGTTACATAAAACATTATATAAGTCTATTTTATGCTGATAATTTAACTTTGCATACCCAAAACTACTCTTTTACTCCCCCCCTTTTATGTTTTTGGTGTCACTGTTTACATCCTTTTATATTGTATCTCTATGAAGAAATTATTATAGCCATAGCTATTTTTAATATTTTGTCTTTTAACTTTTATACTAGAATTAAGTGGTTAACACACTACCATTCCACAGTATTAGGATATTCTGAATCTAACTATATGCTTACCTTTACCAGTGTGTTGTATATTTTTATATAATTTTTTGTTATTAATTAGTGTCCTTTCATTTCAGCTTGAAGAACTCCTTTCAGTATTTCTTGTAAGGCAGTTCTGGTGAACTTCCTTAGGTTTTGTTTGTTAGAGAAAATATCTCACCTTCACTTTTGATGGACACCTTTGCTTGTTAAAGTATGCTTGGTTGGCCTTTTTTTTTTTCCTTTTAGCTCTTATCTGGAACTGATGGGCCATTGCTAGCTTTGAAGATGGAAGAAGGCCATGAGGCAAAGAATGTACACAGTTTCTAAATGCGTAAAAAAAATTCTTTCACAAAACCTGTAGAAGAAACACAGCTCTCCTAACATCTTGATTTTAGCCTAGTGAGACTCATTTTGGATTTCTGACTTCCAGGAGTGTAAGATAATACGTTGTGTTGTTTTAAATTGCTAAGTGGTAATTTTGTTACAGTAGTAAGAGGAAAATAATAGAGTCTCTGGTGCTCTGTTTTCTTACTGTGTATAAGGAATTCTGGTAATAAAAATTTTGCGAAAAAATGAAACAAAAATGAAAGCTAACTGATAATGTAAGCAATGGAATTGAATATATAATGTAAAGACAGAAAAATAAAGTGATTAATTACCTAATAGAGATAATTACTTTATCATCTAATAGTGATTACATCATCCTGAAAAAGAAATTTTTGATACATTAAGGAGGAGAATGCTGAATTTGGTATTTTAGATCTATGATATAAACCTTTCCTCAATAAAGAAATAAGAAAAACATGTCTTATAAAATTCTTTCAACAAGTGCTCTAGCCAAAGCAAAATAGTCACAAGTGAAAGATAAAATGTAGTAAAAGTTGAAAAGGTCATTTATGAGGATAGACTCAGGAAGCATGTGACTCTTGATGGATAGCAATATGAGAAAAAGCAATGGGATAGAAATCTGTAAAAACATATTCATGATTAAAAAAAATCACAGAGGGGCGCCTGGGTGGCTCAGTTGGTTAAGCGACTGCCTTCGGCTCAGGTCATGATCCTGGAGTCCTGGGATCAAGTCCCACATCAGGCTCCCTGCTCGGCAGGGAGTCTGCTTCTCCCTCTGACCCTCCTCCCTCTCATGCTCTCTGTCTCTCATTCTCTCTCTCGCAAATAAATAAAATCTTAAAAAAAAAAAAATCACAGAGACTCTCGTGCAGCCTGTTTTCAACTTAACTTTTTATCAATGCATATAAACATTTTAAAAAATGTACAGATCAGCTCAATGAATTTTCAGAATTTAATACATGGTGCTCATGTTACCAGCACCCAGAAACAATATTCAGCACTCTAGGAGCTCTCTTTTCTAATCACCCATTTCCAAGGACAACTATTATCTTCATTCCTAACACTATAGATTAGTTTTGCCAAATGCTGATTTTTTTTATCAGTGGATTCATACAGGATCTACTCTTTTGTGTCTGGCTTTTTCCCCCCCTCAACTATGTTTGTATGATTTGATCATACTGTTGAATATAATTGTAATTTGCTCATTCTCATTTCTGGCAGTATTTCATGATATGAATATTCCATAATTTATTTAAACTTCATATTATTGATGGGCATTTGGACAGTTTGTTTTGATTATCAAATAAATAGTGCTGTTATAAACATTTTATATCTTTGGTGTACAGAAACATGCACATTTCTGTAAGGAATGTACCTGGGAATCGTAGACATGCCAGGTTAAAAGTCTGTATACGTTCAGTTTTAGTAGATATTGGCAGCTATCCAAAATGGTTGTACTAATTTAAACTCCCACCAGCATGTCAGCCTTGTATTCTAAGAAAATGTAGGTTTCAATTTTTTTAAGTTTTTTGTCTGTTTCAAGTTTTTATTTGAATTTCAGTTAGTTAACATACAGTGTAATATTAGCTTCAGGTGTACAATATAGTGATTCAACAATTCCATACATTACCCAGTGCTCATCACAAGTGCATTCCTTAATTCCCATCACCAATTTCACCCATCCCCCCACCCACCTCCCTTCTGGTAACCATCAGTTTGTTCTTTATAGTTGAGTCTGTTTCTTGGTTTGCCTTGCTCTTTTCTTCCCCTTTGCTCATTTGTTTTGTTTCTTAAATTCCACATATGAATGATATCATACGGTATTTGTCTTTCTCTGACTGAACTTATTTCACTTAGCATAAAACTCTCTAGCTCCATCCATACTGTTGCAAATGGCAGGATTTCATTCTTTTTTATGGCTAAGTAATATTCCATTGTGTGTGTGTGTGTGTGTGTGTGTGTGTGTGTGTATGTATATATATATGTATATATATGTGTGTGTATATATACATATGTATATATATATGTGTTTGTGTATATATATATATATATATATATATATACTTCTTTCTTATCCATTCATCAGTCAATGGACACTTGGGCTGTTTTCATAATTTGTCTATTGTAGATGCATATATCCCTTTGAGTTAGTATTTTTGCATTCTTTGGGCAAATACCTAGTAGTACAATTGCTAGATCATAGGGTAATTTTATGTTTAACTTTTTGAGGCACCTCCATGCTGTTTTCCACAGTGGCTGCACCAGTTTGCATTCCCACCAACAGTACAAGAGGGTTCCATTTTCTCCACATCCTTGCCAACACCTGTTGTTTCTTGCGTTGTTGATTTTAGTCATTTTGACTAAAGGTGTGAGGTGCCTTTGGAATTGTCAATATTAATTATAAAGTTGTATTCAGTATAATGCAAAAAAAATGAAGTGAAATAACTGGAAACTGAAGAAATAGAAATTTTTTTGCAGAGGATAAGATTTTATACGCAGAAAACCCAAAAGTATGTACAGATAAGCTATGGATCGAATTTTACCAATCACTGGATACAAATTAAAAGGCAAATTATAATTCATTAGCAATAGTCTGAAAATGAAATTTAAAGTATTTCTAATAACACTCTGAAAACGCCAAATGCCGAGGAAAAATAATAAAATATGTACAAGATTTATATGCTGAAATATAAAATACACTGAGATAAGTTACCAAAATCCTAAATAAGTAGGGAGATATGCCTTTTTCATGAGTTGGATGACTCAATAAAGTTAAGATGACAATGATCCTAAAACTTACCTATTGATCCTTGCCTGGTCATGGCAAGAGTAAAGGGATTCTTCCTATAATATTAATTTTTTTTAGATAACGTTGGGTAGAAGTCAAATCAATACGCTTGCCTCTATAATAACAGGACTATAATTAAAGACTTGAAAAAAATCTAATTTTATGTCTCTATAAAATTGATTCAGTATTATTTTACTGGTAGCTAAAATCCCTAAAAATTATTCATTGTAAATTTAAGAGTAAAAGATATATCTAAACTGTATCAGGTGAAGATTTATGTTAGACAAAAAGAATTTTTCTCTCTTTTGTGAACTCATATATTTTTATAAGAGAAAAGGGATTTTTAATTGATTAAAGATACAGCACATATTAAAACCATTGGAAATACAAATAAAATCCTATGGAAACACACATGTCTACTAGTCTATGCAACCACACAGAGAATACATAGAATTCTATTTCTGACAAATAGGAATATATCTTTGTTTTCAAGTCACTAGGTACCATTTATAATATTTTGCTATGTATCATTCATTATATAATAGAAACAACTCAATAACTTCCAAACTCCAAATATGATACAAGCCACAGTCTTTAACATAAAGCAAAAAAGTAGACATTAATAACTAAAATATAAACACAAAAGACTTTGCCATTAAAAGGCACTATCTCAGAAGACTTTTGGGTAAAACAGAAACCAAAATCGCAACTACATTCTGGATATGTTCTATCTCTTGGTCAACATGGTGATTTCATGTATACGTGTGTGTGTGTATAGCTGGGTTCTTCCCATAGGAAGTTCCATGGACTTCCTATGTTTCCAATTTGTATTCTCCCCTTACAACTATGATTGTTTCATTATTTCTTAGAACTTTTTGTTAGAAAGTTGGATTATAACTTATTTCTGCTGTGTTCCATTTTTTAATTGCTAGGTTAAAAATTTCATGTTTTTGTTAACTTTTTTCTATTGAGTATTAAAAATATGTATTAGTTTGCTAGGGCTGCCATAACAAAAATGCTATAGGCTGGAGGACCTCAACAACAGAAATTTATTTCATCATAGTTCTGGAGGCTGGAAGTCCAAGATCAAGGCACCATCAGGTTTGATTTCTCGTAAGGCCTCTCTCCTTGGCTTACAAATGGCTAACTTTTTGCTGTGTCCTCACATGGCCTTTTCTCTGTGAATACATATCCCTGGTGTCTCCCTATTCTAAGGACACCAGTCTTATTAGATTAGGGCTCATTCAAATGATCTCATTTAACCTAATTGCCTATTTAAAGTCCTATATTGAAATGTAGTCACATTCTGAGGTGTACTGGGGGTTAGAATATCAAAATGTGAATTTTGGGGGACACAATACAGTCTAGAAAAGTCAGTAGGAAAGTTGTCCTGTTCTTCATCACATTTTTTCATATAGTATCTTGGCATGAATGCTGTGTCCATTCCCTTTTTATTTCTTATACTAGAATTAGTTGGATTTTTCTCTATAATTAGGAGACTCTTGACTGTGTGTGTTGACTGAGTGGGGGTTGGTTTCTCAGGGCTGTTTTCTAGTCTTTACCTCTCAAGGGCTCCCTTCTTAAAATATGAAACATTTTCTTTTAGAAATGGTTTGGTTGCTAAGAACTGGTATAAAACAGTTTTAAAAATCAGTCAAAATTTGTATCAAAAGATTTACAAGAAGAACTATTTGAAAATAGCATCTGGTAGTCCATAGGAGTAAAGCAGTCTTAAAAAAAAAAAAATTGTTGGGAAGGTCACTCCGGAATATGAAACTATACGTTAGTTTTAAACTCAAGTACCTAAATCTCTAGCTAAATGCTCTAGGATAGAACTTTACTTTCCTTCAACCTTTCAGTCCTATCACTCCCACCTACACATATACCATGATTCAAAAAACAACTTTTCCTTGATTAGTGATTGATTGTATTTCTGCAAGGAACTCAGTTAGCTCTAGAATTTAACCAGTATTATTTGCCATAAAAAGGTCAGTAGCATTCCAAGGAAACTTAAACTATTTACCTTCCAAATATAAATATATATAGTATAACTTTATTTTTATGGAAATTCAATTTTCTATAATAATTCCATTGTCTATAAAATTATTTGGCTTCTAAAGCTAATAACAGATTAATTTTGTTATAGCAAAACTTTCAGAAGAAAATAATTATTTTTTTAAAACATAGGCATCAATATGGCATGTTTTGTAAGGCAAAGAATTACCAATTATTTTAGCTGGAGTAAACAAGATACTGTATACGAATAGTTTTAGGTATCAAAATAATGATCAATATGTAAATGATATACTCATACCTGACAACCAGAGAAAAATATTATTCCCCAGATCCTCTTTAAATTCATCATTAAAAAAATTACTCGATTCTGGAAATGCTTCCTGGAATGTTGCATAGATGGCCTGTGCCAAACAGTCAGGATACACCTACCAAAAATAGAGTCATATTAGAATAATTTTATATTTTATATAGTATATGTCAACTACCAAAGAAATTATTATTAAGTATGTGAAATATATGTGTCCCTTTTTTCTTATAGCTTGCATTTGGCCACTTATAACTTCTTTGTACCCCTAATTGAGGGACATGAACAAAGAAGAGTTGAAAATAAAGTCAATTTGGCTATTTGTTCACATTTTAGAAAATTTAATTTGGATAAAAAGATGAAGTTAACAATTAAGATAAAGTTTGATGATTCTATTTTAAGTTTTGATGATTATTTCATTTAGAAAATTTAATTTGGATAAAAGATGAAGTTAACAAGATTATGTTTGATGATTATATTTTAAGATAAAGTTTGATGATTATTTCATTTAACCTTGGTATTGTTATCCTCTTTTAGAAAGTGACATATACAGATCATTATAATAAAAAGTATATTTATGTATTTTTAATTAAAATATAATTGACATATAACACTGTGTAAGTTTAAGGTATACAACATGTTGATTTGATACACTTACATATTGCAATACGATTACCACTATAGCATTAACTAACACCTCTATCACCTCACATAATTATCATTCTGTGTGTGTGTGTGTGTGTGTGTGTGTGTGTGTGTGTGTGTGTGGTAAGAGTAGCAAGCACATTTTTACTTATTTATTTTTACTTTTTTATTTTATTTTAAAGATTTTATTTATTTATTTGACAGAGAGAGTGAGAGAGCACAAGCAGGGGGAACAGTAGAGGGAGAGGGAGAAGCAGACTCCCTGCTGAGTAGGGAGACCGATGCAGGGCTTGATCCCAGGACCCTGAGATCATGACCTGAGCCGAAGGCAGATGCTTAACCATCTGAGCCACCCAGGCGTCCCGCAAGCATATTTTTAAATAACTTAAGTCTGTTTAGGTGAGTTAATATATTGCAGTTACTACTGTATTGTTTACATATGAAAAATATGATCAGGTATCAACAAATATATGGTTCTACCATTATTCTATTAGACTTAAAATCCCTAAACTACTAAATTCCTCTTAGGAAGTAACTAAACATAAAAGTTACATTTTTCTTTAAATTTTTTAAAAAAATTTTTATTTATTATTCTGGTTCTCAGCAACCAAATAAATATCTAAAATCACATTTAGCCCTTAATATTAAATGTAAAATTTTGTAATCTAAGTGTCCCTTAGAGGTCACTGTCCCAATCCTTGGGAGTGTGTAAATGTTCATTTATACAGCAAAAGGGCTTTGCAGATTTCATTAAGTTAAAGATCTTAAAATGGGGAGATTATATTGGATTATCCAGTGGGCCTTAATTGCAATCATAAATGTCTTTATAAGAGGAAGGCTATGGAAATTTTTACTACAGAAGAAAAGAAGGCAATGGGATGGCAGAAAAAAGAGAGTAGAATAATATGACCAGAATCCAAGAAATGCTGGCAGCCACCAGAAGCTAGAAAAGGCAAGAAATGGATTCTCCTTTAGGGCCTCTTAAAGAAATTGGCCCTGTTGATACCTTGATTTTAGTCCTGGAAGACTCATTTTTGGACTTCTGGCTTCTATAACTCTAAAACAATGCATTTTTATTGTCTTAAAAGTCACTAAATTTGTGATAATTTGTTATAGCAACAATAAGAAACTAATACAGTCATCTACTCCAGGTGGTATGTGATAATATTTGCTGATAAGTGATAATATTCTTTGAAGAACTCCATGATATTTTTTGGTGGTGGTGGGGGGGAATGCTTTAACATATTTGTATATTTAATTTTACTGAAATGAATCATGAACATTTTTACTACCAGGAACAATCATATATTTTGGTATAAAAAATCATACTATTAAAATTAAAAGGTTGAACAAGGTGAATAAGGGGAAATTCTAAAAGCTTTCTGTGAATATCTCATCTTCATGATTAAGGATCAAGTGTCAAATTGTGTTGGGAAAATTTCTGAAGGTCTATCATTGTATGACACTGGAAGAAAGTGAAGTAAAAGTCACACTAAATATGTTTAGATTCAGCTAATTTGTACTGAATAGTGGGACATGACGATGACTTTAAAATTCTTAAAAATTAATAAATTTCTCTTTGTTAGGTCCAAGGTAAATCAGATGAGCAAGCAGTAACAAAACCCTGACTTGTTTGAATGAGTTAAAAATAATGGAAATTTGTCAATAAGAGATAAGACTTTATTTCTACTTAAACAGCTCTGGGGGAGATAGATGTAGATGTCCTCATTCTCAAGCATAAACGGGAAGTATTAAAAGAAGACTGAACCCAGGCCAAGGGGTCAAATCACCAAGATGTACATCTTATTCTCAAAGAGGCTTTGAATCTTGATTAAACAACTTCTTATTTCTCCTCAGAAAAAGCCACAAAAAATAGGGACCCAGAAAAAAATCAAGTCGTGATTTGAGAAAGGTTATAAATATAACATCTATCGAAAGGCATATCCATCCCAGGGGAGAACATTTGGACCAAAAGTGTAGGGCTATAAATTGGAGAATGGGGGATATGCAATGGTGCCAGTACTTTCTTTGCCCACTTTAAATAGGCCTGTTATCCTTTTCTCAAGAGCATTATGTTAAAGCATGCTTGATTTCATCAAACCATGTGGGTAGGCTAGGCTCATTCACCACAAAAGGACAGACTAAGTAAAAGATTATGAATAGGAGAAACAGCTGTTTTTGTCATTTCTAGACAATTTGCCAAAAATCCTAACCATTAACTAGCTTTTATATGGAAATAAGAAAAAATATTTCAAAATTAGCAGAAAAAATCCTAGTCCATCTTTCAGAACACCACTATTCTACAAAATGACAATTTATGAATCACAGTTCTAATCAACCTCTTCCAGCTATGGAACTGAGAGACTAAATGTGTTGCCAAGATCACCCAGGTAATTAGTAGCAGATTCTGAACATGAGACCAAGTCTCCTTATTCCCAGTCCACTAGTGGTTTCCTTTTATAGACACTGCACATATATGGCTTTGAGTAAGAAAGATAGGTGAAGACTGAACACATTGTCTGGCAATGTAAGTTTGTTTATATTTTCATTGTGAAGGATATTTTACTGTTTTTAAGTTTGTTTTACCCATGAAAACAGTTATCAACTCCAAAATATGACTGTATATCTGATTTACAGATGTCAACACAACAAAGCATCTGAATGTGACTTCTGCTTTGAGGTGCTGGATGTTTAAATTTAAAAGTATGTAATGAAATTCCTACACATTTTATTTTTCTTTTATTTTTATTATTTTTTTAAATACTGTAATGTATTATTTGTTTCGGGGTACAGATCTGTGATTCAACAGTCTTACACAATTCACAGCACTCACCATAGCACATACCCTCCCCAATGTCCATCACCCAGCCACCCCATTCCTCCCAACCCCCTTCACTCCACCAACCCTCAGTTTGTTTCCTGAGATTAAGAGTCTCTTATGGTGGGGCGCCTGGGTGGCTCAGTTGTTAAGTGTCTGCCTTCAGCTCAGGTCATGATCCCAGTGTCCTGGGATCAAGCCCCGCATCGGGCTCCCTGCTCTGAGGGAAGCCTGCTTCTCCCTCTCCCACTCCTCCAGCTTGTGTTCCCACTCTTCCTGTCTCTCTCTCTGTCAAATAAACAAATAAAATCTTAACAACAACAACAACAACAAAAAGAGCCTCTTATGGTTTGTCTCCCTCTCTGGTTTTATCTTGTTTCATTTTTCCCTCCCTTCCCCTATGATCCTCTGCCTTGTTTCTCAAATTCTTCATGTAAGTGAGATCATATGATAATTGTCTTTCTCTGATTGATTTATTTCGCTTAGCATAATACCTTCTAGTTCCATCCATGTCGTTGCAAAAGGCAAGATTTTGGTTTCTTGATGGCTACATAATATTCCAGTGTGTGTGTGCGTGTGTGTGTGTGTGTGTGTGTGTGTGTGTGTGTGTGTATTTATCACATCTTCTTTATCCATTCATCTGTTGATGGACATCTAGGCTCTTTCCATAGTTTGGCTATTGTGGACATTGCTGCTATAAACACTGGGGTGCAGGTGCCCCTTCAGATCACTACACTTGTATCTTTGGGGTAAATACCCAGTAGTGCAATTGCTGAGTCATAGGATAGCTCTATTTTCAACTTTTTTGAGGAACTTCTGTACTGCTTTCCCGAGTGGTTGCACCAGCTTGCATTCCCACCAACAGTGTAGGAGGGTTCCCCTTTCTCCGCATTCCCACCAACATCTGTCGTTTCCTGACTTAACTCTAGCCATTCTGACTAGAGTTAAGTCAGGTATCTGACTAGGTATCTCATTGAGGTTTTGATTTGGATTTCCCTGATGCTGAGTGATGCTGAGCACTTTTTCATGTGCCTGTTGGCCATTTGGATGTCTTCTTTGCAGAAATGTCTGTTCATGTCTTCTGCCCATTTCTTGATTGGATTATTTGTTCTTTGGGTGTTGAGTTTGATAAGTTCTTTATAGATTTTGGATACTAGCCCTTTATCTGATATGTCATTTGCAAATATCTTCTCCCATTCTGTCGGTTGGCTTTTGGTTTTGTTGACTGTTTCCTTTATTGTGCAAAAGCTTTTTATCTTGATGAAGTCCCAATAGTTCATTTTTGCCCTTGCTTCCCTTGCCTTTGGCGATGTTTCTAGGAAGAAGTTGCTGCGGCTGAGGGCAAAAAGGTTGCTGCCTGTGTTCTCCTCTAGGATTTTGATGGGTTCCTGTCTCACATTTAGGTCTTTCATCCATTTTGAGTCTATTTTTGTGTATGGTGTTATGTGTCTGTTTTTGTGCCAGTACCCTACTGTCTTGATGATTACAGCTCTTGATGATCACAGAAAAATGATAAATTTTATAGGTAAACAAAAAAAACCAAGAATATACACAGAATAAGATAGTAGTTTTCAAATTATCAATATGCAAACAAAATACCTATACCACACTAAGGAGATTCTGTAAGACTTTTAGGCAATGGAATACAATATAATGAGGGGGAAACATAACTTTTAAAACATGACCATTACTTACTTTACTTCAGGAAATTTGCTTTCAAAGTAACAAAATATGTTCTAATAGGTGTTTAAATAAAATGACTATTTTTAAAATTTCATTTGTTCTAAAAATGCTTAGTGTAACCAGTTAATTTCTATGTTTACCTGGAGGAATGCATCTTTTCGACTTGTAGGGATGCTCATGAAAAGTATCACATAGCTTTCTGAAATTCTGTCGAACAAGGAATCTTGATTTTCTCTGTCAGGCTTAAAAAATAAAACATGTATGAAATTAAAAACATAAATATTACAATTTAAAGTTGGAATTTGTACACATAATGTCAGTAATTTTATTTATTCTTAAAAGGCAGATCAGTTGCTGCAGTGAGAATGAGCATGGGTTTGGTACCATGCAGAGCTGAATTTGAATACTGGCTTTATTATTCATTAGTTGCCTTACCCTGGGCTAGTTAATCAGTCTTAGTTTCTTCATCTGCCAAATGTATGTAAAATATACATATGTAGTAAAATAAGGACAAGAATCATGTTTAGTTTGGCTTTGTAATTCAAGCACTTAGCACAGTGCCTGGCACACAGAAAACACGCATTTGATGAGTTAATGAAGGTTCCTGCATTAAAGCTGGCATGTAAAGGCAATCAATGATTATTACTTTCTCTTGTCCTATATCTACTCCAACTCTATCATTATCAGTAACTCAGTATGAAATTAAAGCACTTACTAGGATAAGACAACCACAGCCAGAACTAGTAAAACTGTGACATGATGGCTAAACTAAGACATGGTAAATATGTTGTAAGAAGAAATAAATGTATAGATAATAATAAAGTCAATATTATAGTAAAGTCCTGAGAGGATGAGCTTGGGAAGATGATGTAGTAGGGATTCCTGAGCTCACCCCATCCACATTTACAGCTAGGTTATCATCCATATCCAAGTTAGTAAACTAGAGCTCAATTTGAAGACTGGCAGAACAAACTCTACAACTAAATTTAGAGAAGAAACTGCCTCTGAAACATTAGGAAGGTCAGAAAGGTGGAGAGAGACTGCCCTCAGGAGGGAGGGAGCTGCTTGCCTGAAGAGGGCAGAGAAATGGGCCCTCACAACAGGCAGCTCACACAGGGAAAACTAATCTCCATAACATTTGGCTTTAAAAACTAAAAGGGCTGAATTCCTCCTGTTTGTATAACCAGTGCTTTAAAAGTCACCTGACTCAGCACTGGGTGAGCCAGGAGGTCAAGTGATAGCTGAGTCATCACCCTTAAAGGGACAGCAGCCTGTGCAAAGAGGCAACATAAAAATGACAGTTTACACAACGCTGGGGGCAAATGGGAAACAAATCTGTTCATACTGACTTCAGATGTGTTGGTGGACTTCTCCAAAAATGAGGGAGCTGGTAGGCACCTTTTCCTTCCCCACTCCCCAGCATAAATACAAAACCACCTGCAGGAGGCAAGGCTATAAAGACACTTATAGCCTTGGCCCAGGGCTCAGGGCAAATTTTGTTAAAGCTGCATGTGTGCCCTGTCCAGCTGCCAGGTGCACAACTGCTGCTGTGTGCCACACCCAGCCACCACACCATGCCTAGCTGCATGCCTCCAGCCACCACACCATGTGTAGCTGCATGCCCCTGGCCACCATCACATGCTGGGCCCAGCCTTATGCTCCCGGCTGCCCTGGCACACAGTTCCCAGGTAAAGCAGCATGTTGGGGGATCCAGCATAGGCCTAGTGGCCCAATGCAAATCTTGCTAACACTGCTGCCCCACTTCCAAGTTCCCCTTCAGGCAAGCCCCTCAGAACTGGCCTGCCTGAGTCCCACTAACACCACGGAGAGGAAGCACAGCCCACAACAGGCAGAGTCAGTACAGATGACTGCACAGAAAGGAAATGTGACTCAAACACAACAGCAGGTTATAAGCAAAACACATAGGAGACTCTCCTTAAGTGCCAGGTTCTGGTGAACAGGGGACGCTGCACTGCAGCGCACTCTAGGGTCTCCCCTTCATAAAGTCACTACTTTCAAGAGCAGAAGACATAGCTGACTTTCTTAACACAGAGAAACAGACACAGAGAGGTAGACAAAATGAGAAGACAGAGAAATTTATCCCAAATGAAAGAACAGGACAAGGCCATAACCAGAGATCTAAGCAAAGCAGATATAAGTAACACACCTGATGAAGCATTTAAAACAATGATCATAGGGATACTCACTGGAATTGAGGAAAGAGTGGAAGATATGAGTGAGAGCCTTAACACAGAGATAAAAAATAACATAGTGGAGATAAAGGGCTCAATAAATGAAATGAGAAACACGCTTGATGGAATGAATAGCAGGATGTCAGAAGCAGAGGAATGAATTAATGACAGAGAAGACAGATTAATGGAAAGTAATCAAGCTTAACAAAAGAAAGAAAAAAGTTATGCAAAACTAGAAAAGACTTGGGAACTCAATGACTCCATCAAATGCAATAATATTCGTATTATAGGAGTCCCCAAAAAAGAAAGAAAAAAGGGGCAGAAAATTTATTTGAAGAAATAATAGTTGAAAACTTCCCTAATCTGGGGAAGGAAACAGATGTCCAGATCCAGGAGACACTAAGAACTCCTATCAAAATCAATAAAAGCAGACCCACACCAGACATATTGTAATTAATTTTGCAAAATATAGTGATAAAGAAAAACAAATCTTAAAAGCAGCAAGACAAAAGAAGTCAGTAACTTACAAGGGAAAACCCATAAAGTTAGCAGGAAATTTTACAACAGAAACTTTTTAAGCCAGAAAAAGGGAGTGGCATGATATATTCAAAGTGCTGAATGGGAACAATCTGCAGCCAGGAATACCCTATCCAACAAGACTATCATTCAGAGTATAAGGAGAGATAAAGAGTTTCCCAGACAAACCAAAACTAAAGGAGTTTGTGACCACTAAATCAGCCCTGCAAGAAATATTAAAGGGGACTCTGAGTGGAAAGGAGAGACCAAAAGCGACAGTGTAACACAAAACAGGGAACACAAAAGTAATAAAAATGAATATTTCTATAAAAAATAATCAAAGATATAAAACATGATACAATATATCTAAAATGTGGGTGGAGGGGAGGAATAGGTTCAAACTTTAAGAACCATCAATTTAATATGGACTGATATATGCAGAAGAGGTTATGTGCAAACCTAATGGTAACAATATGCCAAAACAACTAATAAATATACCAAAAAGAAAGGGAAAGAAATCCAAATATATCACTAAAAAAATCACCAAAACATGAGAGAAAGACAAGAAAGGATCAGAGAAAATCTTCAAAGACAACCACAAAACAAGTAATGAAATGGCAACAAATGCATATCTATCAATAGTTACTCTAAATTTAAATGGACTAAATGCTCCAATCAAAATACATAGGGTGACAGAATGGATAAAAAAAATAAGACCCACCTATATGCTGCCTACAAGAGACACATTTTAGACTTAAGGCATCTGCGGATTCAAAGTGAAGGGGATGGAAAAACAGCTATTATGCAAAGGATGTGGATGTCAAAGGAAAGCCAGAGTGGCAATACTTAAATATAGGACAAAATAGACTTTAAAACAAAGGCTGTAACAAGAGGCAAAGAAGGACATGATACAATAATAAAGGAGACAATCCAACAAGAAGATATAACAATTGTAAATATTTATGCACCCAACATAGGAGCATCCAAATACATAAAATAGTTAATAACAAACATAAAGGAACTAATCAATAATATAATAGTAGTAGAAGACTTTAACACCCCACTTATATCAATGGACAGATCATATAGACAGAAAATCAACAAGGAAAAAATAGCTTTGAATGATGTACTGGAACAGATGGGTTTAACAGATATAGTCAGAACATCCCATCCTAAAACAGTAGAATACAGATTCTTCTTAAGTTCAAACAGAACATTCTCCAGAATAGATAACATATTAGCCCAGAAAACCAGCCTCAACAAATTTAAGAAGATTGAAGTCATGCTATGAGAATAGAAGTCAACCACAAGAAAAAATCTAGAAAGACCACAAATAAATGGAGGTTAAATAGCATGCTACTAAACAATGAATGGATCAACCAGGAAATAAAATAAGAAATAAAAAAGTACAAGGAAACAAATGAAAATGAAAACACAGCAGTCCAAAAACCTTGGGATGCAACGAAAGTGTTTCTAAGAAGGAAGTTTATAGCAATACAGTCCTATCTCAAGAAACAAGAAAAATCTCAAATAAATAAACAAACCTTACACCTAAAGGAGCTAGAAAAAGAACAACAAACAAAATCTAAAACCAGCAGAAGGAGGGAAATATAAAGATTAGAGCAGAAATAAATGATACAGACACTAAAAAAAAAAAAAAAAAATAGAACAGGTCAATGAAACCAGGAGCTGATTCTTTGGGAAAAAAAAAAATCAATAAAATTAATAAACTTCTTCTTTGCTGATTTGGATGCCTTTTACTTCTTTTTGTTGTCTGATTGCTGAGGCTAGGACTTCTAGTACTATGTTGAATAGCAGTGGTAATAATGGACATCCCCGCTGTGTTCCTGACCTTGGGGGAAAAGGTCTCATTTTTTTTCCCATTAAGAATGGTATTTGCTGTGGGTTTTTCATAGATGGCTTTTATGATATTGAAGTATGTACCTCGATCCCTAGCACTGTGAAGAGTTTTAATCAAGAAAGGATGCTGTACTTTGTCAAATGCTTTTTCCGCATCTATTGAGAGGATCATATGGCTCTTGTTCTTTCTTTTACTAATGTAGTATATCACATTGATTGATTTGCAGATGTTGAACCAACCTTGCAGCCCAGGAATAAATCCCACTTGGTCATGGTGAATAATCTTTTTAATGTACTGTTGGATCCTGTTGGCTAGTATTTTGGTGAGAATTTTTGCATCCATGTTCATCAGGGATATTGGTCTGTAATTCTCCTTTTTGATGGGGTCTTTGTCTGGTTTTGGGATCAAGGTAATGGTGGCCTCATAAAACGAGTTTGGAAGTTTTCCTTCCATTTCTATTTTTTGGAACAGTTTCAGAAGAATAGGTATTAATTCTTCTTTAAATGTTTGGTAGAATTCCCCTGGGAAGCCATCTGGCGCTGGCTTTTGTTTGTTGGGAGATTTTTGATTACTGCTTCAATTTCCTTACTGGTTATGGGTCTGTTTAGGTTTTCTATTTCTTCCTGGTTCAGTTATGGTAGGTTACACTTCTCTAGGAATGCATCCATTTCTTCCAGATTGCCTAATTTGTTGGCATATAGTTGCTCATAATATGTTCTCATAATTGTTTGTATTTCTTTGGTGTTGGTTGTGATCGCTCCTCTTTCATTCATGATTTTATTTATTTGGGTCCTTTCTCTTTTCTTTTTCATAAGTCTGGCCAGAGGTTTATCAATCTTATTCATTCTTTCAAAGAACCAGCTCCTAGTTTCGTTGATCTGTTCTACTGTTCTTTTGGTTTCTATTTCATTGACTTCTGCTCTGATCTTTATTATTTCTCTTCTCCTGCTGGGTTTAGGCTTTATTTGCTGTTCCTTCTCCAGCTCCTTTAGGTGTAGGGTTAGGTTGTGTATTTGAGACCTTTCTTGTTTCTTGAGAAAGGCTTGTAGTGCTATATACTTCCCTCTTAGGACCACATTTGCTGCATCCCAAAGATTTTGAATAGTTGTGTTTTCATTTGCATTTGTCTCCATGAATTTTTTTTTCAAAGATTTTATTTATTTGACAGAGAGAGAGAGAGAGAGAGAGAGAAGAGCAGGGGGAGAGGGAGAAACAGGCTCTCTGCAGAGCAGA
Source organism: Phoca vitulina (assembly GCF_004348235.1). NCBI lineage: Eukaryota > Metazoa > Chordata > Mammalia > Carnivora > Phocidae > Phoca > Phoca vitulina. Next base: position 17,107,511 of record NW_022589723.1, read on the forward strand.
GAGCCTGATGCGGGACTCAATCCCAGGACCCTGAGATCATGACCTGAGCCGAAGGCAGATGCTCAACCGACTGAGCCACCCAGGCGCCTCTGTCTCATGAATTTTTAAAATTCTTCTTTAATTTCCTGGTTGACTCATTCATTCTTTAGTAGGATGTTCTTTAGCTTCCATGTATTTGAGTTCTTTCCAACTTTCCTCTTGTGATTGAGTTCTAGTTTCAAAGCATTGTGGTGCAAAAATATGCAGAGAATGACCCCAATCTTTTGGTACCAGTTGAGACCTGATTTGTGACCCAGGATGTGATCTATTCTGGAGAATGTTCTATATGCAATAGAGAAGAATGTGTATTCTGTTGCTTTAAGATGGAATGTTTTGAATATATCTGTTAAGTCCATCTGGTCCAGTCTGTCATTCAAAGCCCTTATTTCCTTGTTAATCTTCTGCTTAGATGATCTGTCCATTGCAGTGAGGGGGGTGTTAAAGTCCCCTACTATTATTGTATTATTATCGATGTGTATCTTTGATTTTGTTATTAATTGGCTTATATAATTGACTGCTCCCATGTTAGGTTCATAAATATTTACAATTGTTAGATCTTCTTGTTGGATACATCCTTTAAGTATGATATTGTGTCCCTCTACATCTCTCACTACAGTCTTTGATTTAAAATCCAATTTGTCTGATACAAGGAGTGCCACCCCAGGTTTCTTTTGATGTCCATTAGCATGATAAATGGTTTTCCATCCCCTCACATTAAATTTGGAGGTGTCTTTGGGTCTAAAATGAGTCTCTTGCAGACAGCATATCAATGGGTCTTGCTTTTTCATCCAATCTGATACCCTGTGCCTTTTGATTGGGGCATTTAGAGTACATTCAGAGTAACTACTGAAAGACTCAACTTAAATTGCGAGAACTCATACAGGAATTCAGTAAAGTGGCAGGATATAAAATCAATGCACAGAAATCAGTGGCATTCCTATACACCAACAACAAAACAGAAGAAAGAGAAATTAAGGAGTTGATCCCATTTACAACTGCACCCAAAACCATAAGATACCTAGGAATAAATCTAACCAAAGAGGCAAAGGATCTATACTCAGAAAACTATAGAATACTCATGAAAGAAATTGAGGAAGACACAAAGAAATGGAAAAACGGTCCATGCTCATGGATTGGAAGAACAAATATTGTGAAAATGTCTATGCTACCTAGAGCAATCTACACATTCATTGCAATCCCTATCAAAATATCATCAACTTTTTTCAAAGAAATGGAACAAATAATCCTAAAATTTGTATGGAACCAGAAAAGACCCCGAATAGCCAGAGGAATGTTGAAAAAGAAAAGCAAAGCTGGTGGCATCACAATTCCAGACTTCAAGCTCTCTTACAAAGCTGTAATCATCAAGACAGTATGGTACTGGCACAAAGACAGACACATAGATCAATGGAATGGAATAGAGAGCCCAGAAATGGACCCTCAACTCTATGGTCAACTAATCTTTGACAAAGCAGAAAAGAATGTCCAATGGGAAAAAGACAGTCTCTTCAACAAATGGTGTTGGGAGAATTGGACAGCCACATGCAGAAGAATGAAACTGGACCATTTCCTAACACCATACAAAAAAATAGACTCAAAATGGATGAAAGACCTAAATGGGAGACAGAAATCCATCAATATCCTAGAGGAGAACACAGGCAGCAATCTCTTCAACCTCGGCCACAGCAACTTCTTGCTAGACACATCTCCAAAGGCAAGGGAAACAAAGGCAAAAATGAACTATTGGGACTTCATCTAGATAAAAAGCTTTTGCACAGCAAAGGAAACAGTTGACAAAATCAAAAGAAAACTGACAGAATGGGAGAAGATATTTGCAAATGACATATCAGATAAAGGGCTAGTATCCAAAATATATAAAGAACTTACCAAACTCAACACCCAAAGAACAAATAATCCAATCAAGAAATGGGCAGAAGACATGAACAGACATTTCTGCAAAGAAGATAGGTCTCCTCAGGCAAGGGAAACAAAACAAAAATAAATTATTGGTACTACATCAAAATAAAAAGCTTCTGCACAGCAACGGAAAAATCAACACAACTAAAAGGCAACCTACAGAAGGGGAGAAGATATTTGCAAATGACATATCTGATAAAAGGTTAGTATCCAAAATATATAAAGAAATTATAAAACTTAACACCCAAAAACCCAATAATCCAATTAAAAAATGGGCAGAAGACATAAACAGACATTTCTCCAGAGAAGACATCCAGATGGCCAGCAGAGACATGAAAAGATGTTCATTATCATTTACCATCAGGGAAATGCAAATCAAAACTATAAGGACATATCACCTTACTTCTGTCAGAATGGCTAAAATCAACAACACAAGAAACAAAAGATGTTGGAGAGGATATGGAGAAATGGGAACCCTCCTGCACTGTTGGTGGAAATGCAAACTGGTGCAGCCACTCTGCAAAACAGCATGAAGGTTCCTCAAAAAGTTAATCTAACTTATGATCCAACAATCCCACGACTGGGTATTTATCCAAAGAATACAAAAACACAATTCAAAGTGATACATACACCCATGTGTTTATGGCAGCATTATTTACAATAGCACAAATATGGAAGCAGCCCAAGTGTCCATCAATGAATGGATAAGGAAGATGTGATATATTGCAACGCAATATTATTCAGCCATAAAAAATGAAATCTTGCCATTTACAATGACATGGATGGAGCTAGAGTGTATAATGCTAAGTGAAGTAAGTCAGTCAGAGAAAGACAAATGCCCTATGATTTCACTCATATGTAGAATTTAAGAAACAAAACAAACGAGCAAAGGGAAAATAAGAGACACACAGAGAGAAACCAAGAAACAGTCTTTTAATTATAGAGCACTGATGGTTACCAGAGGGGTGGGGATTGGGGTGTTGTGTTAAATAGATGATGGAGATTAAGGAGTGCAGTTATTGTAAGGAGCACCAGGTGATGTATGGAAGTGCTGAATCACTATATTGTATACCTGAAACTAATATAACATTTATGTTAACTGGAATTAAAATAAAAACTTTAAAATAAAGCACTAGCATCCTGAATTCTTGCTCTATTAAGCAGTGCAAAAAATGAATTAGAGTCTACATACATGAATTAAGTAATAAAAATAAAGAGTCCAAATTTATCTATAATGTCACTTATAGAAGCACAAACTGGCATTAATCAATTTTGGTAATAAACACCAAAAATTATCAAATTTAGTCATAGTTTTCTACAAAATTGGCAAGCCAAACGAGCTGGGATTTATAAATGCATAGGACCTTAGACCTAAAATGGAAGTTGGTTACCACCTAGCTTAAATCCCTCTATTTTAGTGATTGCATTAATGTTCAGAAAGATTAAGAGGTTTAAGATTATACAAGTTAAGTAATTGAGAGCCAGACCAAAATCTAGATCTTCTAAGACCCAACAGAGCTCCCATACTTGTGTAATAAGTTTATGGAAGGACAAAATAGCAAAAATAATAAATATTAATAGTTAGCAATGTTTGTAATAGACAGTGGTTCTAAGATACAGGGTTGTGTTAGAATTAAATGAGATTCTATATATATGTAACTTAGTAGTCAAGAAATTTAGCATGCTTCAACTATACAATCTATACTTAACGTGTATGAAGAATAGAAATGATCTCAAACAGAAAGTTCCAGAATATATATTTAATTAATATAAGTCAACCTAGTGCCCATACCATAAATACCTCCACAGGAGACTAAACGGCAAGATGGTATGGTCATTTTTAATAAATATTTTGGTATGGGAGCGCTTGGGTGACTCAGTCAGTTAAACTTCTGCCTTCGGCTCAAGTCATAATCTCAGGGTCCTAGGATTAAGCCCCACATTGGGCTTCCTGCTCAGCAGGGAGTCTGCTTCTCTCCCTCCCTCTGCCCATCCCTCCCACTTTGTGCTTGCTCACTCTCTGTCTCTCTCTCAAAAATAAATAAATAAAATCTAATAAATAACTTAGTAGCTAAATATTTCAGTATGCTTGAAAAGAAAATGTGTCCTGCAGCTGTTGAGTATTCAGGTTACCAGCATATCCATTAGATCAAGCTATTTAACATATATTAAATCATACTTGCATTCTGGGAATAAATCCCATTGGTCAGAGTATATAATCCTTTAATATGCTGCTGAATTGAGTTTGCTAGTGGTTGTTGAGGATTTTTGCATCGATATTCATCAAAGAGGATATTGGTGTGTAGATTTTTTTGTTTCTTATAGTATCTTTGGCTTTGGTATCAGGGAAATGCTGGCCTCATAGAATGAGTTAGGAAATGTTCCCTTGTTGATTGTTTGGAAGAGTTTGAGAAGATTAGTATTAATTCTTTTATGTTGCTAGAATTCATCAGTGAAGCCATCTGGGTAGAGGGCTTTTCTTTGTTGGGAGGTTTCTGATAACTGATTCAATCTCCTTACTAGTTAGTTATAGGTCTATTCAGATTGTCTATTTCTTCACGATTTAGTTTTGGAAAATGGCATGTTTCTAGGAATTTGTCCATTTCCATATAGGTTATCCAATTTTGTTATCACACATTTGTTCATAGTATTCTTATAATCCTTTTTATTTCTTTGGTGATAGTAATGTTCCCACTTTCATTTCTGATCTTAGTAATTTGAGTCCTTTGTCTTTTTCTTAGTCAATCTAACTGAAGTTTTGTCAATTTTGTTGATCTTCTCAAAGAACTAACTTTTTGTTTTGTTGATTTTCTCTATTGTTTTTCTATTCTCTATTTGTCTCCATTCTAATCTTTATTATTTCATTCTTTCTGCTAGTTTAGGGTTTAATTTGTTCTTCTTTTTCTAGTTCCTTAATGTGTAAAGTTAGGTTGTTGATTTGAGATACTGTTTTAAAATGTGTTTACAGCTATAAATTTTTCTTTTAGCATTGCTTTTACATCTCATAAGTTTTGTTATGTTGTATTTTTGTTTTCATTTGTCTCATGGTATTTTATGATTTCTCTTGTGATTTCTTCTTTGACCTTTGGTTATTTAGGAACTCTTATACATTAATGATGGGAGTATTAATTTGTACACCCAGTTTGGAAACAATCTGGCATTATCTTGTTAAGGTGAACATTTTCATACCTAACAACTCATCAATTCCATTCCTTCTTCATGTATTTTGTAATTTTTGTTTGAGACCTGGACATCTTCATAGGACAGTAAAAACTGAGGTATTTATGCTTGGAAATAGGTGTGCTGCTTCTTTTATTAGCCTCTAGGGGTTTGAGTCAATTAAGTCAGGTGTTAAGCTGTATCTGGGTTTTATTTCTGCTATGCTTACTGTCTGTGAAACACAGGCTTCCAATTTCTCTGAAATCACCTTGTTTTTAGGATTCCTGAAGGACCGGCTTTTGGATTCATTGATTTTCTCTAATTCCTTCTTTGTTTTTCAGTTTTTCCTTTTATTAGTTGCCTCTCTGATCTTTATTATTTCCTTTCTTCTGGTTATTTTGGGTTTCTTTTATTCCTCTTTTTCTAGTTTCTTATGATAGAAGCTGAGGTCATAGTTTTGGAGAACTTTACTTATTTCTAATATAGTTATTTTAGTCCTCTAAATTTCTAAATACTGCTTGAGTTACATCCCACAAATTTTATTTTATATTTTTAAAACATAATTATTTATTTATTTGAAAGAGAGAGAGAGAGAGAGAGAGAGAGAGTGAATGCATGAGCAGTGGGGGAGGGGGAGAGGGAGAAGCAGACTCCCACTGACCAGGGAGCCTGATGCAGGGCCTGATCCCAGGACCCAGAGATCATGACCTGAGCCAAAGGCCAATGCTTAACCAGCTGAGCCACCCAGGCACCCCACATCCCACGAATTTTAATGTGTATTTTCATTAAATTCAAAATACTTTCCAACTTCTCTATTGATTTCTGGTTTGACCCACAGTTACTGAGAAATGTGTTATTTAGTTTCCAAATATTTGAGGATTTTCTGGATAGCTTTCTGTTGATTCATTTATAATTCCATTTTGGTCTGAAAACATACTGTGTTTGACTTGAATTGTTTTAAATTTATTAGGATGTTTTCCTAGCCCAGAAAGTAGTTGGTAAATATTTAATGTGTTCTGTTGTTGGGAGGAATATTTAATAAATGTCAAATTAGATCAATTAAACTGGTTGACAGTATTGCTCAAGTCTTCTATATCATTATTGGTTTTCTGTATAGTCTACCAATTATTGAGAATGAGGTATTGAAACACCTAAGTGTACTTATGAATTTTCCCATTTATCCTGAAGTTTTAAAAGTTTTTATTAAATGTGCTTCAAAGCATTTTTATTAGGTGCATATATCTTTAGGATTGTTAATGTTATATTGATGAATCAACCACTTTATCATCATACAATTACTCTCTTTTTCCCCTGGCAACATTCTTTGTTTTGAAATCTACTCTATATGATGAGTTCAAAAAAGTTGTTAATTTTATAGGTTATACGGCTTTTCTTTGTTGTTATATGGGTGGGAATGATGTGCTTTCCAGCTTTCTGAGTCTTTTTGGAAGCCCGAGTCTCAAGGGCAATTTTTAAAAACATTAAGCATATTGAAATATCATTACTAAAATTCTTCTAGTCAAACATCATCAGGGAAACTTTTGTCATTAGCCTATACATTGGCCAGCAATTTTTGGAACACTGTGTTCTAAAAATATAATAATAATAATAGTAATAATAATAATGACAATGATGATGGTGATGATAGATACATCCACTGAACACTTACTATATATGTAGCTCCATATAAACAAACAACTTTACATGCACTTTCTCATTTAACCCAATAAACATGTAAAGTAGGTGATTTTTTTATTTATGAAAGATTTAGAGAGGTAAATAACTATTCTAGGTCACATGATTTACCAACTGGGTAAACTTGTTTTTGAAAGCCAGATCTCTTAACTCTATTATATTGAATCTCATATTACATTTATATAGTATTTCATAGTTTACTAGGTGTCTTCTTATTCATGTCACTTTTAATACAACAACCCTAGGGGAAAAAAGCAGGATATATGTTATCTTCTACCTGTTTTGTTTTTTAGAGATGAGATAAGTGAAGCTCAGGAGTGATTTTTTGACTAGCCCAAAGTCTCAAAATAACTACTTGGGAAAACAAGATTTAAATTCTAGTTTTCTGGATCCAACTTCAGTACTTTTTCTACTAGACCAAGTTATCACTAAATCATGGGCAATAAACAAAGGAAATTTGGTTTTATATTAATCATATAACAATCACTGAAATAACTTTTAGAGCCACCATACTGAAGCATGCTATATTCTAGAGTATGATTATATATTTTTTCATATTATACTCTTGGTAACTAAATTGAACAAGTGGTTCATGGTTTTACTATATTCCAGGTATAAAACCAGTACTATTTATTCTTCCAAAGTAGACAGAACTTACGTATTTTGCATCCATTTTAACATATATATTTATATATATCATATATATATTTAACAATAAACCCTCTTAGAAATAAAATCATACATAAAATGCAATGAACTAAACAGATGAAAGAGGAAGAGTTCTAGTTAAATAATGGAAAGTTTGCTTCAATTTGATCTGGACCCCCAAATTGCCCCTTTCAGTTCCCTAGAACACTAGCAGAACACTGATCCAGCTGAATATATTGCTTCTCGAAACATGTCAAAAATCATGACACTAGAAATCTTATTAAATTATAATGTTTTAAAATTATTACTAAGTTATTATATTTTAATTTCAGAAAGCTAGTTTCTAGAGAATAGTTTGATTAAAGATAAAAAATTCTAGGGGCACCTGGGTGGCTCAGTTGGTTAGGCATCCAACTTTTAATCTCAGCTCAGGTCTTGATCTCAAGGTTGTGAGTTCAAGCCCCACATTGGGCTCCCTGCTGGGCATGGAGCCTACTTAAAAAAAAAAAGGAAATGATAAAAAATTCTAATTCCTAGTTATTCCAAAAATAATCTTATAAATGTAGTGAGTCATTAACATTTTTGTGTTAAGTCTGTGTTTGTTCAAAGCAATAAAATCCTATTATTGCCTGACAAAAAAAATAACTAGAACACTGCTAAATTATGTTTCCTTCAAAAACTTGTTATATATAATCTCAACAGATTTAAGTGGGAATGTAATGTTTCTCTGTTTTCATGGAAAAACATAAATTCAGGATCCAGATCTAGAGAAAGAAATTTCAGGTAATGAAACTCCTGATTTCACAAATTTTCCTCAGCAATTATCTTTATATTACTGATATACCATTTCCTATGCTTTATCCAGAGCTCCTAACAATATCAGAAATATAGGACAGATATTCTTAACCTAGAGTTAGTCTAACCTATAGTTTATTCTAACATAAAGCACCAACTGAATGGCTTGTACCAATTTCTTCATGGTGTAAAATTCCTGTGACAATCCATAAGCAGATTTGTGTGAGTAATTTGAGCTGGGGAAAGGTGGAGAGTGGAGTCTATTTTCAGGCTTCCTTGATGGGGTGGCACACCTTCTTAAGGCTTAGACTGTGATCCCTGTGGTTGCCCTTATCTTCCACTCATCAGATCCAGAAGCCACACAATAATGGTTGGTATTCACCACTTTTTCCGGGCTCACATATTCTCTACCATAAGACTCATGTGCTGCTTATTTCCATTCTCCTACTGTTTTCCAGATATCTTTCCCAAATAACCAGATGTCTTTTTTTTCTTAATCCTAATCAGAGTTTTTTACCTTTCCGAATCAAGTAAAGACCCTTTCTCCATCTGCTCTGTAGACTATTTTCCAAATGAAACCTCCTTCAATGTCACTGATTTGCAGTGGGTTTTCTGTTTAGCTGTTTGTCAGCACATCATAATACTAAGTTAAGCTACAACTTTATTATTCATTACACTGCTTGATTTCACTGATCTTTTTCTGATTAATGAAGACTCAGGGTCTTTGAAATCCATATTGAAGTTTTAACTCCTCTGAAAGAACTCTAGATTTTAAACAGGATTTCTAACATATGTGGAATACTAAAAGTCCAAGTTCTGTGAAAGGATCTAGAAAAATATTTTTTTGTACCAGTGCCACCTCTACTAAAAAATTAACCGTCCCACAAATCAACTTAAAAGAAGAAGTTTAAAAAATAACATTATACCTTAAATTTATGCAGAAACCACCACCAAAAGGAATCATGTAAAAGGGCAATAGAGGCTTCTGAGAGAAAATGGGTCTTCCAGATTTTGAAAACCTTTTCCTATGGAACAAAAGATGTATGGAGGTCAAATTAAAGTCCATTATAAAACATGTTAATGCAAATAGGCTTTATAAAGAGTATGTATCCAGTGGTTATAGACTAGCATTTTTCAAAAGAAATTTAATTGTGCCATATATATATAATATTAAATTTTCTAGTAGCCACTTTATAAAAATAAAAAGTGAAATTAATTTTAAGGATAAAGTTTATTAAATCAAATATATTTAAAATGTTATCATTTCAACATATGGGCATTAAATTCTTAATGAAATATTTTGTATTATTTTGTGGGAATAGGTCTTTCAAATATTGTATATATTTTATACTTAAAGCACATCTCAATTTGAACAATAAATTTTCATCATAAATACTAGATCAGTATTCAGACTTCATAAACACATAGTTGTGATTTTGCTCCAACCATAATTGAAAGTTTTCAATAACGGAATCAACTATTAGTTTTAAAATTTATATATAAATTAAAAGAAATAAAATAAATTCATCAGTCACACTAATCACATTTCATATACTCAACAATTACATTTGCCTAGTAACTATTGAAATGACAGTGTAGGCTAGACAAAGAACAGCAAACTCCAAGGTACATGCTATAATTTCTAAAGACAGATATCTTTGAATTCTATCCCAACAAACCCCATCATAAGTCTAGACCCCATCCAAACAGAGTGTACCCTTAAAGAAATTGATAAAAAATTGTCACATAAGGTAAATCTTGGTTTGAATAGTCACATTCAGTAGATCATTTTTATCTTATTTATTTACTAAAAGTTTTTAAATACCAGATTCAATAGAGTTCAAGACTTACTTTAATGAAATCCATAGGTATGAATTCCTGTTCCTCAACACATGTCTACAAAAAGGACATCATGCAGACTTTTATACCAAAAAGATTACTTACATATTCTGTGGGGGTACTTGTCTTCCATAGGCCACTAATTATAGTATGGAGTACATTGGTAACAGCTTCAATTTAGTACTTAGTACTTAACAGCTTAGATTTAGTATTTTTTCATTACAAAGAAGATATGTGAAATACATAAAGAAAAAAGTAGAAAATTGAAATATGGGAGAAAATAATTTTGTTTAAATTATTCGCAAATTTCAAGCAAAGATGCTTTTAACTATACACTAACTCCATAACTGTTTCTAAGTTTGGTTATGTTTAGTATCACTAACTTCCTTTTTCAGTAAAATTTCAAGTTCTTTAAAGTATATCAATATTTAGTCAAAACAACCAAAAAATTAAAATTGGCTAAAAAGCCCAAAACCCAGTTTAAAAAGTTAAATGGTTCTCTCCTCTCCCCTCCCGACTTTGTGATACTCTTTTGAGTCAAGTAAATGTAAACATACCTTAAAACTTAGATTATCTAACTTGGTTCTAACATTGAGTCTAGGTTGGATAAAATTACTTCTAATTTTCTCTTGAATTTCTATTCCTGTATATCAGTATGCCTGTGGCTTAGCTTGCTCCTCTTATTTATAATATAGGTCATTTTTCACTCATTTTAATTGAATAAAATTTTTACTGAGCATCACCTGTAGCCACAGTTCCGTTCTGGGTGATACAGAGGATAATGACTGTATAGCACAGGAATGTGTTTTGATGGGTTTAGGTGAATTCATCAATTCCATGGATTCCCATACCTTCATTCATGTAACGGTAAACCTATAACCTTCTCTTTCCAAGTTTCAGATCCATAAATTCAATCTCTTGGTCTGTTACTATAAGCATTTCTATGAAATAACCTTTCCTGATATTTTTATTTTCCTACACTTATATTCTCTTCACTCTAATTTCATTATCTATTTATTTTAATGCCATTGCATTGTACATGCTATAGTAAGCCAATTTAAATTCTTTTTTTGAAATCAGGTAGGGGTATTAACAAATAAAACACTGGTATCTATGCCCAGATATCTAGATGCTTGTCATACTCCACCCACCCCCACCCATATCTACTTCCACTCCTCACTTCCCTATTTCTTTCAATAATGCCAATATCCTCCAAATTAACCATATTAATAATTTCTCATAGCTGTACATCTATGCCTTATTTATGTGATTGCCTTATGATTTGTGTTAGATGTACATGCATCCATATTTAAAATACAGTACCATCTTAGAACATGGAATGTTAGAATATTATAGATTACCCAGAACATTTATAAACTTATTTTAACAACAATAATTTATCAATTTCTTTTTATAACAATAAGCCTTTTTCCCAAGGAAATTGTGAAAATATAGTCAGAGAAACAAATAAATAGGCTCATGATCCAGGCATAACTACAATTAGCATCTATAGTTTTTCTCTACAAAAATGGGATCAGGTGATCATATAAAGGGGGCAGACTAAGCCTTTACTCTCACCAAAATCCCACAAAATATAAAATTGAAAAACATTTGTTATCAGTATGGAAAATAAGACAGAGTATCATTACTGAATCACTCTAGATAGAATTGTCAATTTAGGTGCTCTGTAGTTGCCTAACTGAGGGGTAAACAGGTCAATCACACTCTACTTCTTGGAACATTACATCTTGAAGAGAGTGAAAAAAAGGGGTTTAATGGTGGATTATGCTCTTTCTGATGAACTATAGTAGGAGAGAAAACAACAGGGATTTTGTGTTGAGAAATGAAGAGGCACAGGAAGGCTGGAAGTGAGGGATGGGGAGGTGAGGTATGGGGAGGTGAGGGATGGACTTGGCCCCCTTCTAGGACGGGTTTAGGTAATTCATTCCAAGGCCAAGTCCATCCCAGAGAACTATCTGGAAGGAATCTGCCTGGGGTATAAGGAACATTGTTGAAACCTGCAAGAAACAGAAACCTTGTTAGGTGACCACCTAATATTTAAGGGGGAAATCAATATTAGGTACCACCCAACTCTCATCCTACCCTTGGCAAGCAATGGGCAATGATCTAGTTACTGTCTATGCCTGCAGTTTTTCAATTTGCTATCTTATAGGGATACTACTCAAAAATTCCCCAGACACTTGGAAAAAGGTGGCGTTGTAGAGAAGGGCTCTCATAAGTTATTCTGGGGTCAAAATAAACAGACTAAAATCTCTTAAGCTGATAAAGCAGGCAGAGGGAGGAGAAAACACTCGTTACAGTCACATGCCAAGACAACGCACAGTAGCAACCTCAGACACCTGAGGCAGTAACACAGAATCTAATACATTCTTTTCTAGTAATCAAAGCATTAAACATCACTGGTCTTTTCCTGCCAGACTGAATCATGAAATCATATTCTCAAAATGTATCATACAATAAAAATGTTTACGTACATCAAAGTTATGGGCTTTTAAAATAAAAAGATAAATTCGTTCAGCATCCAAATGTCTGGGTAGTTGAGTAAGCTCATTTGTTTTGAATCCTGAGAAGCTGCAACCCTAGAAAGAGGGAAATATCACACAACAGTCATTACTTTACCCTTTCCAGTAAAGTCGTCTCACAGAACTACAGAAGACAGATAAATATTTAACCATAACTCATTAACATAATTATTTTACTTCCATTTATTAAAATAAGTGAAAACTATTTATCCTAGTTTAAAAAAATCTTCCTATTTTCTGATTCTCTCAAATTAAGAGCCCTGGCATATTCATATGCCAAATCCAAAAGCAAAACAAAATCACATTTCAGAACCAACTTGGCAACTCAAATGATCAAGAATTTTAGCTAGACTACCCATAAAGAAAGACTAGGCAGAAGGAGAAAGCTTCTATGCCTGTTCCCACCTCTCTCTCTTACAGTCCCATCTATATTTATAGCTAAATCTATATTATTGTAAACATTCTTTATTTCTATATAATACTTCTGATACATAATCTTATAGAACAGAAATTTTAAATACCTCTACAGTCTTCTTTGTCTCCATTTCATTTGAAAGCTGGAAAACATTTAAATAAAATGTTTAAAATTCTAAATTATATTTTTATATTTTGTAAATTTGTTCAGTTAATTGTGTGTGTGTGTGTGTGTGTGTGTGTGTGTGTGTGTGTATCTCCTACTGAAGCCTAGAATGCTGTCACTGTGCTAGATGGTAGGAATACAAAGATGGTCCTTGCCCTCAGGCTAGTCATAGTTCAATAAGGGAATGAGATATATATACAAACAAAACAGAGAGATAAGGGCTATAATAGAAATATAAAACTACTTATTGCACTTTTGGTTCACTGAGAAATAGACTCTGAGGTGGAGTTTAGTATTCAGAATGTCTACTGGGAGTGCCTTTGGGATCAATATCTACAGAAGGCAAGGGGAGAGGCATAATTGGGAAGTTGGAGAAATCAGCTATGATACAAGTCTCACAGTCTCAGTGGACTCTAAAAGGGGCTCTAGAGCTGAAAGGGCCTATCATAGTTGTCCTGCATTGGGTTGAAAGAGCCAGGCCTTTCTGCCCACAACTTGATCAGTCACTGGATGTAGGTGGTTCCTGGAAGGGTATGTCTTTGGAAGAAGTTCTCTGTAGGTGAAGCAACCCCAAAGGGGCTGACAGCTGAAGGGTGCCCCACTAACAGCACTCTTAGCAGCTAGGACAACAGATTCTTCCTTGACGGGGAATCTGGGTGGTGCATCTCTATGTCCACCATACTACTTTACACAGAGAATAAGTAGCCTTCTGTATACATTAGTTTTTGATCATCCAGACATGTTGATAAATTGTTTATTAATTTCCACATCCCCACTTCTTCCAGAAATAACTAAGCTCACAGGCAAATCATACACACACACACACATTATACAAAACACACATTATAGAGGAAATGACATAGGAAACAAATTTGAAAGAATGATAACAGATTGCTAAAAGAAAGAGAATGAGGGGCGCCTGGGTGGCTCAGTTGTTAAGCGTCTGCCTTCGGCTCAGGTCATGATCCCAGAGTCCTGGGATCGAGCCCCACATCGAGCTCCCTGCTCGGCGGGAAGCCTGCTTCTCCCTCTCCCACTCCCCCTGCTTGTGTTCCCTCTCTCGCTGTCTGTCAAATAAATAAATAAAACCTTTAAAAATAAACAAACAAAATTTAAAGAAATGGTATCAACTGTACATATTATTTAGTAATTCACTTTTTTTTCACTCAATATTATGTTTTGACAATCTACCCAAGTTGATATTTATGAAATCTGTTAACTTCCACACAGCTTTGTTACCGACCTACCTCTTCCCCTCTGGAAAATATAAATAATAATCAAATCAACTGAAGTGCATAGTTGACTTTTGCCAAATATCCAAAGAACAAATGTATATATACATATATATACACACACATATATATATACACACACACACATACATAAAACAAATGATATCCCTATATAACTACTATGCTCTATAGTCTACAGACTAGAAAGAGAAATAAAGCTAAGTAACCCATTTTCTGGGGTTAGTAAAATTTTGATACCAAAACCAAAAGAAAATCATATCTTATCAAACATGGATGCAAACATCCACACAAAACAATAGCATATAAAATCCAGTAATGCAATAAAAAAGTATACCCTAAGAATATAAGAATATCTCAACTTTGGAAAAGTTATTAATGTCGGGCGCCTGGGTGGCTCAGTCATTAAGCGACTGCCTTCGGCTCAGGTCATGATCCCAGGGTCCTGGGATCGAGCCCCACATCGGGCTCCCTGCTCAGCGGAGAGCCTGCTTCTCCCTCTCCCACTCCCCCCTGCTTGTGTTCCCTCTCTCGCTGTGTCTCTCTGTCAAATAAATAAATAAAATCTTTTTAAAAAAAAGGTTATTAATGTAATCTGCCACAGAGATTAAAGGTTGAAAGTAGCTTCTGCTATCATCACAGATTATTTTCCTCTCCATTTCAAACCATGAAGATTCTTTTTCAAGTGTCTGAGCACAGCAATACCTGTATCTAGATCTCTAACTGATCTATATCTAATCTACATCATATCCACAAAGCTTTAATAAACTAGGAATAGAAATAAATTTCATTAATCTAAAAAAAGATAGCTATCTAAACATTTAAAATGATGCTTGTAGCAAAGTACTAGCATTCTTTCCAAATCAAAGACAAGATGAGAAACCATTAACATTCTTGAATAATATGTATATACCAAAAATAATTTCCTATATGCCAACAATAACCCACTGAATAACATAATGGAAAAGCAATTTCACGGACATTAGTAATAAAAATTTAAGATACCTAAGAATAAATTTAACAGGGAATATTTAGAACTTATACGAAGAAAATCACACAAATTTACTGATGACCTAAAATAAAATCCTTGTTTTACTTTCTTACACAAAAATAAACACTAGGTAGATTAAAGAATTAAATACACACACACACACAAATATCTGCAATAATAATAGAACAGAACACAAGTGAATATATGTATGATCTTCTGACAAAGAAAGTCTTCTTAAATATGGCACTAAAGGCAGAAAACTTCAAAAGAAAATTATAGATCCACAAAAATGTAAAATTCTATATGACAAAAAAACCCTTTTAAAAGGCAACAAAGAAATACATATTACTGAAGGGGTTAATATTTTTAAAGCATAAACAGCTCTTAGAAATAAAAAAAAAGAACAGCCAAAAAAAAAAGCCAAATTTCATAAATAGGCAATTCACAGTAAAAGAAACACAAAGACTAAGAAAAACCTAACGTATCAACTTCATTAGTAAAACATACACAATTGATAACATTTATGCTTATCAACTGTGCAAACCACAAAAAATAGAGTATTAAATGTTGACAAGGAAATGGATAAGAGATCAATCACAAACCCTATTGTTATAAATTGGTACTGCCTTTCTAGAGAACAATTTGGCAATAGGTATCAAAACACTTAGATTTTCACATTTCTTTTCCTATGTGGTTCCACTTCTGGAAATTTATGTTAAGAAAATAATCATGGACAAGCACAGTCTTTAGTTCCAAATATGTTCACAACAGCTTTGTAAATAATAGCGAATAATGAAAATTACCTAAATGTCTAACCAAAGGGCTATTACATTAGTTTACTTTTAAGATGGTGGAGAATATATATTAATGAAAATTTCATAATACATTTAATGAATTACAAATATATAATTTACTCTGAATTTTCTAAATTATTTTTTAAAATAAAATAAAAGAAGAATGAAAGCAACAACTAGATAGTGACGTACATGCGATTTATCTATAAATGATAGAATTAGGGTGCTTATCCTTTCTACTGCTCATCTATTTCTTCTAATTTTCTAAAATGACTACTTTAGTCATAATCAGGAAAAAATAAAGTAATTTTGAAAATTGAAAAATAACATTTAGTGAGGTGGATAGACTAGTGGTGGCACTTAAAGTCTTTATAGCTTTAACATTATATAATTTTAGAATGTATTTTTGAAAAGGATTAAGTTTCTAAAAGTAATTCAAAGTCTATTATAATTCTAATAAAAAAAATCAGAATTTTTTTTTTTAAATTGACAAAGCAATTCTAAATAATCAGAAAGAATTGTTAATTTTTTCTAAAGGAAGAGGACTGATACAGAACCTGCACTACTAAGTATAGGTTATTATAAATTATTAAATAACTGGAGGTTGGAATGTATACATTAAATTAAGTCTTCAAGTAATTTATAGTAATGTGAAAATGCCAACATTCTAATATTAAGTGTGTAAAGAAGAATATGAGTCTAGCTATTTTAAAAACACATAGATAGATACACAAATAGACAATAAAAGACTAACAAGAAAATTAAAAAAAAATTCTATCAGTGCTTATCTGTGAAATTATAATAATTTTCTGTGAAAATATAATTTTTCAAGGAAGATGAAAACAAATACCATACCATTATCTTCTTTCTCCTATGGTACTTCCTTAGAAATGCCTTGTATCTTTCCAAATTTCCTTTAGAACCTTTAAAAGAATGAGACATATATGTACACACATATATATCTTTTAAAGTGAAAAAAATTCAAATGCTTTAAAGAAATTACATATAAAACTATTCAATGAGATCAACTATTTTGATAAGCATAATGCTAGACATGCATACCCTTAGTTGAATGAATGAATATTGTATCTTCTGTTTCCTCTTTTTAGAAATCTCATGTTCCAACTAATATATCTTTGGTACTTACTCATAAATCTAAAGTTTTACCTCAATACCTTCCCACTGAACAAGCCCATGTTTTTCAAATAGCTCAGCTACTTATGTCTGGTTGTTTCATGGTCACCTTAAATTCAGTGAAGTACAGTACTTTGGAGCAAGGCCTAGTGAAAGTTTATGGGAGACAACTTTGAAGTCAGGTAACCCAGACTGGAGTCCAAACTCAGATATTTACATATTGAGGACAATGAGTATAAAATTATTTTTTTGAAAGTGCACACCTGTGCTTGCTCACTCTCTCTATATGTCTCCCTCCATCTCTCTCTCTAAATATAATATATATAGCTTATATAATTTCAAAAATATTTTTTTAAATTTAAAAAGTGATTAAAAATTCAATACGAAAATTTAAAATAAAATAGTAGTGAATTTATTAGTAGTATAATAAACAAATTCTCAGAATTTGAAAAACCAAGGTCAAAAAAGGATATTAAATATTTAAGTAATATAACTAATTAAATGCATTTAATACATAGAAAATACTTTATAAGTACAACTAATATTATCATTTTTAAGGATTGTATTATGATAAGTTTGCCAATTACATAAAGAATGATACAAGAATCACCATTAGTATCTAAAACTATTCTGGAAGTATTAATAAATACAACTAGATGAGAAAAATGTTATATAAATACTGAAAAGAAGTAAAAATGATCATTATTGGCAGATATGCTTTTTCCTCAGTCTGCAGTTTTTCACCACTGAATTCTAAACACTTCCTATACAAGCTAACCTAGTTCATGTAGCTCAACTTACTTTGGATTTTATGTGTTTCTGTTCTTATGTTCTGACCCTTGCTGACTTGCTTGTCTCAAGTACCAATACAGAACTGATCCAACCCTGTTTCCCTGATACTCAGCCACCTCCGCTGCAGCTTAACAAAGTTCACAACTATTTTAGGCTTTGTTCTAACAACACTTTCATTAAATCCACATGTTCATGTTCAACTAAAAATCTTGATTGAACTCTGTGGAAATGAAGAAGTTTTAAAAATAAAATAAAATAATGTTTATGTTCGTAGATATTTTATACATTAGGATTTCATTCTTTATGAGAATGCACACAGACACACAAAACTGACCATTACTTTACTCATCAAAAATAAGGTTTACTTGTATCAAAAATTATGCTCCTCCACTCAAATATTTTAGAGGCATGGCTTTTCAAAAGGACTGAACATTCCTCTAATCTTGACTCCATGGCCATGAGTGCATCATGTTTTCGAGGGACAGTTTCCCACAGATGTGTATAAATTGAAGTAAATGAACTATCTTCTTTTATTTTCTTCACAGTGTGTAACCATTCATCACTATCTCCAAAATGGATTTCCCTTGGCCAATAATCCTGCAAAAAATGTGAGAGAATATAACCTAAGTCATTTTTAAATTTAAATAATTTAAAAATTTAAATTATATTTAATTTTAACTTAATTATTTAAATTTAATTATAATGATATAATTAATTAAATTTAATTAATTAAATTTATTTATTTATTTATTTATTTAATTTTTTTTTTTTTAAAGATTTTATTTATTTATTTGAGAGAGAGAATGAGAGACAGAGAGCACGAGAGGGAAGAGGGTCAGAGGGAGAAGCAGACCCCCCGCTGAGCAGGGAGCCCGACGTGGGACTCGATCCAGGGACTCCAGGATCATGACCTGAGCCGAAGGCAGTCGCTTAACCAACTGAGCCACCCAGGCGCCCTAATTAATTAAATTTATATTAATAAAAATATTTATATTAATTTAATTATATTTAAATTTAAATAATAGAGTTCTAAATCAATGAGCTAAAACTGAGATTTAATTCCACAGCATTACCTTCTTTTACATTATTGAAGTATAATTGACATACAATGTTATATTAGTTTCAGGTGCCCAACATATTGTACAACACAGCATTACTTTTCATTAAATGCATTTCTAAAAAAAGTGAAACAATCATAAACTTTAGAAGTTTCAGATTTTTTTTTAAAGATTTTATTTATTTATACGACAGAAAGAGACACTGCGAGAGAGGGAACACAAGCAGGGGGAGTGGGAGAGGGAGAAGCAGGCTTCTCGCTAAGAGAGCCTGATGCTGGCTAGATCCCGGGACCCTGGGATCATGACCTGAGCTGAAAGCAGACCCTTAACAACTGGGCCACCCAGGTACCCCAAAAGTTTCACATGTTTTACAAAAAACCTTTCTGAATCATTTGAAAGTAAGTTGCTTACTTGACTGATGCCCCATCATCCTTGAATACATTAGTGTGTATTTCCCAAAAACAAAAACATTCTCCTATATAATCAAAATACAACCATCAGAATTAGGAATTGGCATTGATACATTGTTCCCATCTGAGTTTGACTCTGGTCACGTCTTATCAACTGAAACAGTAATGCCCTTTATAGCAAAAGGATCTAGTTCAGTATCACTTATTACGTTTGGGCTTCATATGTCTTTAGTCTCCTTCAGTCTAAAAATTCCCCAGTCTTTTCTTGGCCTCCATGTATTTAAAACCATGAGTTCACACTGAAACCTGAAATTCCAATTCCAAACATTTTAGTTTTCTCTTTTTCCATATCACAATTACCGTCTCTAACAGTGGAAAATCTAGTTGCCATTATCTTTAATGTACATATTTGATCAATCTTTTCAGGTAACCAATCTCTCCTATCCACTGGGAGCCTCTTTTCTATGTAGATGCCCTTTTCATCCTGCTTCGACTCTGACATCCAATCCCAGGCTGCCAATTCTGCAGGGACACCTTTGTTACCCCTGCTTGGGCTCTGAATTCCCATACAAGCCACAGCCTACCTCCACACCTCCTTGAAAAAACCTTCGTCCCCAGCTGCAGGTGGCTACCATCTCATTCCCTTGAGCTCTGACACCTTTGGTGTCACATGAATACTCTCCTCATCATGGTTGAGTTCAGAGAGCTTGCTCAGAGCCATCACAGCATATCCTCCTCCCCAGGGCAAATATGGACACCTGCCTTGTCTGGGCCCCCAAATGGCTTTGGGACTAAATTGTTCAGGAAGGGAAAGAGAGGAAGGGGAAAAAAGAAAGGTAAAGGAAGGGGAATCATAACCATATTTGTAAATCTAAATATAAGATTATCTTTTAATATAATCAACTAATAGCAAAACAAAGTTAGCCTACATAATTAAGGGTTTATGAGTAAAAGACTTTTTTGATTGGTAGAAAATCTACAGAGGATAAAACTCTTTAAAGGAATTTGGGTGAGATACTCTGGGAATTTAGCTAAATGGGAATAAATCTAATGTCTGCAGATCAGGAATTATAAACATGTGTTGGTTTATTCCACCTGCCTTTTTCTTCCTTTAAAGGCTTCCTAAACCCATCATACACGTCTGATTTATGAATTATGCTCTCTAATAATAACAGGTACCTGAAAAATACCCAGCTTTTAATTCTGGAAAACTTTCCCACAGATATCTAGGTCCCCCTGTCATTTTAGAAAAAAGAATATACTTTGATACATTAAGTGCCATCTCCCAAATCCTACAAATGTGTACCTTAAACAAGACACAACCACCTGGAGAAGTTTTCCTGCATTAAAATTTGCGTATTATGTGCCAAAAAGTACAAAGACCTCAGAAGAATCAGGTATGATCACAGCGTACAATCCCTGGAGACAAACACTGTCAAGTCAGAATGACAGCCACATTTGGAAACGCAGTCCTTATGGGTCATGCGTTGCTATTGTTAGGGGTGTTGGGAGAGAGGAAAGAGGTGAAAATAGAAATGGCATTTGACAAGATTTTACAATATACACATACCTTTATGAAAATATATCCTTTATGCCAGACTTGAGATATCACAATCCTTATTCCTAAGATACTGAGGTATATTACAAGGTGAATAAAGTATGCTGAAATCCTATAAGCCTGATTAGACTCTGTCTTCTGTACTTTCTCAAGGTAATCAGGAGATTGACTGGTGTCCCAAAGCCATTAACGTAAAGAAGGTGATGTGTAAATAAGCCCTGATTCTTTTACTGGCTTCTTTGTGGCTGCATGATTAAATGGATACCAGATGATGATCTTGTAGTGGCTCATACCTGCCTTTCCCCTCCACTTCTCTAATTACTTTCCTCTATTATTCCTTTCTATTTTGCCTTCATCCAGTTGCTCCTTGAATAGAATATCATCTGAAAGTAACTTCTGTAGTCAGACCTAGGGGGAAGCTAAACAGGAGTAGCCAATAAGCCAACAAGCTGCCAGGCTAAAGTGAAGTCATTACTGCCAGAGAGAAAATCAGCACTACTAGGGTTTAAACATCCAGAGTCCATGGCAATTATATTCATTTATAAAGCAAATGTATTCTAATTCCTAAGAGACAAAAGAATTGGACTGGAAATTTCTGTTCCCTGAAGAGTTAAATTCTCCATTATAGCACTATAGTCTTCAGTGATAACTTCAGGAAAACATTTATCTTATTTAAAAGGCCAGTGAAGAAAGAACTGGCTCTGTACTTGTTATGTTTACTTTAATTATGGCAATTAAACTTTGGCAGTGGCAGAAGCACAAAATATTGCATGCTAGTATACAACTAGAGATTGAGCCTAGTAGCCACTAGAGAGACTTTGAAGTTTGAAAAGAGATTGTTTACTGAATATATGGTTAGGTCTTCACCCATGACCTAAGCCCTAAAAAACAGTGCCAAGGTATCCAAAAAAAGGGTAAGAAATACGAAGAATGACGTTAGAAGAAGTGACTTTTAGCTCTTCTTCCCTTAAGTTTTAATATAAGGAGGGATTTAAATAAATGGATTGATGGATGGATGGGCAGATGAATAAACAGACAGACAACAAACAAACAGGCTGTTCCCTAAATAAAGAAAATTGGATTGAAATAATTATTCTATCATAAAGTACCTTTGATCCTGTGAGAAAAATCACGGTAGGAATCTGAGTACCCTCTAGGTCTTGATTACAAATGCAGTAGACTTGTTAATGAAAATTGATACCAGTGCACCGAGAGAAGATTAAGTAAAGCATTTCTAGATAAAAGTCACATGAAAGCAGAAAAACAAGACACAGAAGAAGAAATAAATAACAGGGAAGATCAAATGTGATGTATAAATAAGGAAAGAATTCAATTTTCCAGTACCTAAAGAACTGAAAAGGACTAAAAAAGTATGACACTAAAGAGAAATAGTGCAAAAGCAGGGTGATGCAAATTCCACGATGGCAAGGATTTTTCTCTGATTTGTTCATTGTCGTATCTCCAGTGTCCAGAACAATACCTGGGACCTGGTAGGTAGTGAATAAAAATTATTAAATGAATGAATGAATAGGATAAGTAAGAGAATTGATAATAATGCAACACTGGTGGAAGGGGAGGCTGTTTGCCAAGGAAATGTTGAAAAAGAAAAACAAAGCTGGGGGCATCACGTTGCCTGATTTCAAGCTCTATTACAAAGCAGTGATCACTAAGACAGCATGGTACTGGCACAAAAACAGACATATAGACCAATGGAACAGAATAGAGAGCCCAGATACGGACCCTCAACTCTATGGTCAAATAATCTTCGACAAAGCAGGAAGAAATATGCAATGGAAAAAAGACAGTCTCTTCAATAAATGGTGCTGGGAAAATTGGACAGCCACATGCAGAAGAATGAAACTTGACCATTCTCTAACACCATTCACAAAGATAAACTCAAAATGGATGAAAGACCTCAATGTGAGACAGGAATCCATCAAAATCCTAGAGGAGAACATAGGCAGTAACCTCTTTGACATCGGCCTCAGCAACTTCTTTCAAGATACATCTCCAAAGGCTAGTGAAGCAAAAGCAAAAATGAACTTTTGGGACTTCATCAAGATAAAAAGCTTCTGCACAGCAAAGGAAACAGTCAACAAAACAAAGAGGCAACCCACAGAATGGGAGAAGATATTTGCAAATGACACTACAGACAAAGCACTGATTTCCAAGATCTATAAAGAACTTCTCAAACTCAACAGCCAAAAAACAAATAATCAACTCAAAAAATGGGCAGATGACATGAACAGACACTTCTCCAAAGAAGACATACAAATGGCTAACAGACACATGAAAAAATGTTCATCATCATTAGCCATCAGGGAAATTCAAATCAAAACCACACTGAGATACCACCTTACACCAATTAGAATGGCAAAAATTGACAAAGCAAGAAAGAACAAATGTTGGAGAGGTTGTGGAGAAAGGGGAACCCTGTTACACTGTTGGTGGGAATGCAAGTTGGTACAGCCACTTTGGAAAACAGTGTGGAGGTGCCTCAAAAAATTACAAATAGAGCTACCCTATGACCCAGCAATTGCACCCCTGGGTATTTACCCCAAAGACACAAATGTAGTGAAAAGAACGGCCATATGCAATCCTATGTTCATAGCAGCAATGTCTGCAATAGCCAAACTGTGGAAAGAGCTGAGATGCCCTTTAACAGATGAATGGATAAGGAAGATGTGGTCCATATATACAATGGAATATTACTTAGCCATCAGAAAGGATGAATACCCAACTTTTACATCAACATGGATGGGACTGGAGGAGATTATGCTAAGTGAAATAAGTCAAGCAGAGAAAGTTAATTATCATACGGTTTCACTTATTTGTGGAACTTAAGGAATAGCATGGAGGACATTAGGAGAAGGAAGGGAAAAATGAAGGGGGGGACATTGGAGGGAGAGACAAACCATGAGAGACTATGGACTCTGAGAAACAAACTGAGGGTTTTAGAGGGGAGGGGGGTGGGGGGTGGGTTAGCCCGGTGATGGGTATTAAGGAGTGCACGTACTGCATGGAGCACTGGGTGTTATATGAAAACAATGAATTGTGGATCACTACATCAAAAACAAATGATGTATTGTATGGTGACTAACATAACATAATAAAATTAAATTAAATTACAAAAAAGGAACAAGAGGCTGTTATAAAAATAGAATATAAAATATTTTTATAAAAATAAAAATAGAAACAGAATGGTGATGGAGTAAGGGGAAAAGAAGCAGGAAGAGAATATGGAAATTGATCAAATAGATAAATGAGAAATGACTGAAGGTAAAAAAAAAGTACACAGAACTATAATAAGAGGAAGAGGGGAAAGATAGGAGTAGAAGTTATAAAATATTAAAATTACAAAAGAAAGATAAAAATGGTAGGAATCAGCCAAAATGGACACCTTTAGATGATGTGACAAAAGATAAATTGTAAGACATGAGAAACTAACAGCTAACATGTAGGTTCCAGGTACTGGTCTACTGCTAGCTAGTAGCAGAGCTGGGATCTGAGCATAGGCAATCTGACACCAGAGCCTCTGTTCTTAACCACTACACCACTATGCACATACATACCTTTGCTTTTATAGTTTAGAGGGAAATTAAATAGATAGGCTTTCCAGGAAGCCATAAGCAGTTTAGAATATATTTTAATTTCTGTTTTGTTTTATTCATTTGTTTGTTTATCATATGCCTCATTTCTAAAAAAATGACAGCTCCATGAAGGTGGGGATCTTTTTCTATTTTTATTCACTGATATATTCTAATTATTCATGTGGTTGGCATGTAATAGGTACTCAAAAATATTTCTTGAGTGAATTTGAGGAAGTTATTATTACCTTCTTACCAATGCCTCTAGACAAAAGTTTTGTCCAGCAAACAAAAAATTAAATATCCAGTCATTTTATTCCTGGATGTTTTCAAACATCCAATAGCTTGGCAATGCAGAGACATAGACATACCTTAAAAAAAGTAATTACAGAATACAAGTATTTGGCTGGGAAATCCAGACAATAAAAAACATTTTACAGATAAACCTATAAATGATAAAATGGTGCAAATGGATATATGTTGTTTTATCAAATGCCATCTGATAAAAACTGAAGGCTATCAATATAAGTGCATACAAAGATAGTGCTGCTTACACGCCGTTAGTAAGACATATGCTTTGATATTGATTTTATTGTCTTTGGTGAAGGGCTGGTGTAAACCTATGATCTTGATTTGATTAGCATTATTCTTAAGCAGAGTGATTATGCATTTTCCAATTCAAATAATTAGAAATTTTCATCTGAAATCATAGATTCTTAAACATGTATGATGGTATAGTCCAAATGTCTCCATAATTATTCACTGAGTTTGGCTTGATTTTAACTATAATCCTTTTCCCTTGGCATTAAAAGACCTCAAACATTGTGATTAGGTTACAGCACATTTCCATCATTTAAATCAAAATAATTGCAAAAAGCTTGTCTTAATAGTAGTTTAAAAAATTAGGCTCTGCCACAGTGATTGAAATAAACTCTTATAAACTAGGAATATTTTCATTTTCTATTTGCTCCTAAAGGGAACTCAGTGCTTTTCTAAAACATTAAAAAAAAAATTATTTAAACAAAGAACAGAAAATAGATGTTTAAAAATAGATATTTTTGAAATTCTATTCTCAACACTTTAGTTGTAGCAAATTCTGTTTATATATAAGCATAAATAGGTGCAAATTATTTAAAGTCCAATGTACACACCTCATTAAAAAAAGCCTCCTTTTCTCTCTGTTTTCCACACTAACATCTTTATCCTAGCTCTTGACATTCTTTTTTTTTTTTTTTAAAGATTTTATTTGCTTATTTATTTGAGAGAGAGAGAGAGAGCATAAGCAGAGAGAGTTGCAGGCCGAGGGAGAAGCAGGCTCCCTGCTGAGCAGGGAGCCCCATGGAGGACGACTTCCCAGGACCCTGGGTTCATAACCCAAGCCAAAGGCAGAGGCTTAACCGACTGAGCCACCCAGGTGTTCCTCTTGCCATTCTTCAATGCAAAACAAACCTGACCTTCAGACTCACAAGTGTATAGACCCAAGGGAAAGCTTGTAGCAAGCCCAATAACCCCAGAAGTCAGTATTACTCATAATAATGGAAACTAGAGCTTTCAACATGAAAATACATTTTGAATATTTCACTCTGATTCAACAATCAAGGAAACTGAACACCTCTGCAAACTACTTGTTAGTCTAAGCTGTGGTACATGGATAAATGAGGTAAGTACTCATAATTATCAGACAGTCTTTTTTTTTTTTTTAATATTTTTTATTTATTTTTTGACAGAGAGACAGCAAGAGAGGGAACACAAGCAGTGGGGAGTGGGAGAGGGAGAAGCAGGCTTCCCATTGAGCAGGGAGCCCGATGCGGGTCTCAATCCCAAGACCCTGGGATCATGACCTGAGCCGAAGGCAGATGCTTAACAACTGAGCCACCCAGGTGCCCCTATCGGATAGTCTTTAAGGTGTATTTAGACAAACACCTTACATCAGCAAAACTATTTAAAATGTTTGTATAATTCTTCTGATAGGATATAAAACTAGAATTTTCTCAAAGTCAAAAAGAGAACAGAATATTGACAAGAGGGAAAGGCTACAACATAGAGCCTACTGAAAAGAGATAAATATTTATAAGTATTTCCCACACTGAAATGTAGTTTTTTGAATTTCTATTCCTAAAGTCTTTTCCTAAGCCTCCCACATCTCCACAACTGATATTTTTTTTATTTTTTAGTTTTTTAGAGAGGGGGAGGGAGAGAGAGAGAAAGAGAGAGGCAGAGGGACAATCCCAAGCAGGGGCTCAATCGATCTCACAACCCTAAGATCATGACCTGAGCCGAAATCAAGAGTCAGACGCTTAACTGACTGAGCCACCCAGGCACCCCTCTACAAGTGATATTTTAAAAGATGTATTGGCACATAAAATAGATGTTCTACTCACCCAATTTTGAAACTTTAAGAATTCTTCAATGTTCTTTGGAGGTTTTTGCATTTTCTAATGAAGTAAAATCAATATTGCCAATTAACATAAAATCAGACTGTTTATGATGTTTACATATAATTTACTTAAGTAAATGATACTGGACTTAAGTTATAATTTTCAGAGCCATAAGACATTGTAAAATACTCACTTTGTAAAGTCCCTGCACTTTAGAAAGGTACAGAGATCAATGTTTAAATCCCAAGCCTCCAAACCAAATTCCATAAAAGGCTTCCCTCTTATATATTGCTCCTAGAAAAAAACTCCACATGAATCCTCTTGAATATCCTCATTTTAAATTCCTACAAGAGTTCCGAGATATTTTGGACTATCTTGGATGGTGTCTACAATAAATTCAGAGCCAAAAATATAGTAACTTGCCCCTCTTGCTGATGATGTATTTAAAAGGCCACACTAGTGACATGGTGAAAATAATTTAAATATTTGAATATTTCAGTGTAATAAATAATAATCTCATTTTTATTAGTAGTTTCCTCATAAGTTGAAAACATATTCTTTCATTAGACAAATTAATTTTAATCAAGACCACATCTTGTTCTTCCTTGCCTTAGAGACTGTGTACACATTCTTTCTTCTGCTTGGAAGGTTCCCTGTCCCAAGCCCTCTCCCTCCAATCCCTTCTTGGCCTATTTAACTCTTATTTTAAAGATCAAATTAAAAGTAACTTTTTCTATGAAGCCTTCCTTATTCCCCCAAATGATTATCTATTGTAACACACAGCAGATTCATATCTATATGAGGATAGAAACTATGGTATAATCACTGCTGAACTGTCAAAATTTCATACAGTGACTGGCTCAGGGTTAGTGCATAGTAAGTACTTGCAATATGTATAAATTAATGAAGAAATGAGTAGATAAATGTCAGAGAAATGTGTTGTTATTTAGAAGAATAGTAAGACCAATTCTAGAGAGTGAAAAACCAGTTAAAAGAAGGACAAATAAGAGGAATTCAGGGATGCCTGGGTGGCTCAGTTGTTAAGTATCTGCCTTCAGCTCAGGTCATGATAATGGTCCTGGGATTGAGCCTCACTTTGGGCTCCCTGCTCCACGGGAAGCCTGCTTCTCCCTCTCCCACTCCCCCTGCTTGTATTCCTGCTCTTGCTCTCTGTCAAATAAATAAATAAAATCTTAAAAAAAAAAATAGAGGAATTCAGAATATCCTAATACAGTATCCTAATGATCTGATATTGACATGTCTGAAAAGATTGTAGTATATTTTAATTTACTAAAATACATACTTCACAGCAATATATAAAATGATCAAGATTACAAAATCACCATATTTTTGTAAAAATATCTACACACTTGAGGTTCAAGAGAATATCTCATTCTCTAATACTGTTAAAATATATGATGAATATAAGCAAATATATAACAGACAATAACAAATAACAAAATAAAAGGTATATGTGACAATCATTATAAAAATAAGTATTCAAAAGCAAAGCTGCATAGAGCTGTGAAAAAAATTTAATGGAAAACATGGGACTCTAGACTGAGAAGGTAATAAATAAGATGGTGTGCACAGAATGCTTAGAGACAAAAAAAATGTTCAGGATACAATATCTTCAGAGAGAGTGAGTGTAGTAGTTTTGCTAGAAGGAAGCTATCAGTATATTTAGAAATACATGGAATATAAAGAGGCTAATTAAAACAATCTAAATGTTGCCTTTTTTTCTTATAATGGTTATCAAACCATTTCTAGTACAAAGCACTAAAAATAATACCCACATTTAAAAAAAAAATTTTTTATTTGAGTACAGTTGACACACATTACATTAGTTTCAGGTGTACAACATAGTGATTCAACAACTCTGTAGGTTATGCTCTGCTCACCACAAGTGTAGCTACCATCTATCACCATACAGCACTATCACAATATCACTGTCTATATTCTCTATGCTGGACCTTTTATTCCTGTGGCTTATTTATTGCACAACTAGAAGCCTGTATCTATTCTTCTTCACCCATTTTGCACAACCCCCTAACTCTGGCAACTATCAGTTTGTTCTCTGTTTTTATAGTTCTGGTTCTGCTTTTGTTTGTTTATTCATTTGTTTTGCTTTTTAGATTCCACATGTAAGTGAAATTATATGGTTTTTGTCTTTCTCTGTCTGATTTATTTCACTTAGTATAATACCTTCTAGGTCCATCCATGTTGTTGCAAATGGCAATATCTCATTGTTTTCATGGCTGTGTAATATTCCAGGGTGTGTGTGTGTGTGTGTGTGTGTGTGTGTGTGTGTGATATCTTCTTTATCCATTAAAATAATACCCACATTTCAATTAAAGGAAATTAGAAAAATGTATTAAGGAAGTGAAACTTACATGAGAAAGCTCCAGTTAATTTCAATATAAAATCCCAAAGTTCTCTAAGGTAAATGTTAAAAGGAGGTAGGCATAAATTAAAATGGACTTCCGCTCTCAGTATAATGTAGAAGGATTCAAAACATCTACGCTCCCATAGTAACAACAAAAGAAACCCAGACAAAATAAAAATCTTACTTTTCTATGAGGTTGGTGAAGAGCAGTGGGTGCCAGTAAGCAGGACTGGCTACATCATTTGTGCCATTGCCAAGTCCCTTGTTCAAAAATTAAGAATTTTAAGATGGTAACATGAGACCATTAAACCAAGTGTGGGGTCCACTTAATCACGAAGCCTTGTGCAACTGCAAGCCTGTGAAGCCTCCCTACCTGGAAGCCTTAATGACCAGAAATCCAAAAAGAAATATTCTCTTTATAAGTGAGTATAAAGCTCTGGCAGCTTCCTTACCCGGCAGTGAGCTCTGACCATCCACTGAGGAAAGTGTTGGCCTGCCATGGTGCAGTAACTTCGCAAAGATGAAGAGAAGTCAGTTGGACCTTAGCCGTTGGCATGAGCTGGAGGAACAAACTGGAGTCTGAAAGACACCCAAATACAAAAACAAATGAGTCAGACAAACAATCCCTTCCCAGACCCCTATGCCTCACTTCCAAGTTTTGTCTAAAAAGCAGCAGTCGAGGAGGGGCTGGAAAGACAGAGAACTTATTTGGGCCAACACATTCTTATGGTACTTGGGTTCCAGGGCCCTGACAGAGTTGACTCCAAAGGTGAAGCAAAAATGTAAAAAAAACTTCAGTCCCGACTTCTCCCAATTCAATATTGATGAGATACGAGTTGGCTATGATGAGGGAAGTTGGAAGTTGGGTTAGTCACAGGTGAACTCAATCCAATTAAAGCTGAAGCCAACCCTAAAGTTCAACTCAAGCCTAGGAGGAATAAAAAGATCAACATCTCAATTTGAATGCCAAGGAGAGTAATAGGCTTGTGCTTTCTGAAGACTAAATAACACTAAATTACAAGTCATCCTCTACAATTTTTCCACATAATGTCTAATACACAATAAAACAATTACAAGAATACAAGCAAGAAGTAAAATGGGACCCATAATCAAGAGAAAGCACAGCTGATACAAACCAATTCACTGAGAACCCAGTTGTAACTTGCAGACAAGGACTTTACAGCATCTGTTATAAATATGTTAAAGATTTTACAATATAGGTTAGATTATGGTGCATGAAGAGATGGGATATTTCAAGAGAAATAGAAATTCTAAAAAAAAAATGGAAATTCTAGAACCATGCACCTGTTAATCATAAGAAACTATTATGTCAACATTAATATTGGATAAGATAGACTTCAAGACAAGAAGTATTACCAGGCATAAATAAGGTTATTTCATAGTGATAAGAGGTCAATTCATTAAGAAGATATACCAATGCTAAATGTGTCTGCATCTAATAAAAGAGCCTTGAAATACATGTAGCAGAAATTTATGAAACTAAAGGGAAATATAGGCAAAAACCACAATTACAGTTAGAGATCTTAACACACCAGAGTAATTGATAAATCAAGTATGTACACACACACACACACACACACACATACACACACACATCAGTAAGGAGATAAAAGATTTGAACAATACTTAAGTCAATCAATTTAACTTAATTGACATTTACAGAACAACTATACCTTACAAGTACAGAATCCACACTCTTTTAAACTAATGGAACATAGAACATTCACCAAGATGAACCTACGCTGTACCATAAGACAAATCTCAAAAGTTACAAATAATTGAAATCATTCAGAGTATGTTCTCTGACAAGAGCAATAAAAGAGAAAACAGCAACAAAAAGACATCTAGAAAAATCTTAAATATTAAATAATCCATTTCTTTTTTTTAAGATTTTATTTATTTATTTGACAGAGAGAGAGCACACGCAGGGGGAATGGTAGGCAGAGGGACATGGAGAAGCAGGCTCCCTGCCGAGCAAGGAGTCTGGAGCCCAACATGGGACCCCATCCCAGGACTTTGAGATCATGACCTGAGCCGAAGACAGATGCTTAACCAACTGAGACATACAGGTGCCCTAAATAATCCATTTCTAAGTAAAATATGGCTCACAGAAAAAATAATAGAGAAAACTGGAAAAAATTTCTAACTAAATGATAAGGAAAGATAATGGAAACACAACATATCAGGGTTGAATAATATTTACAAATATTGATTTAAACAAAAATTGGCATATCACTATATTGAGAGATGAGGGGATAAGAAGAACGTGTGGGGGTTGAGAGAGAAGGAATGTTCATACACCTGAGGGTGGTGTTGTAAAAGAGCTTAATCACTGACTTTTATAGGAGAAAGTCAATGGATAATATCTGAAATTGTCAATTAAAAATTGCAATGTAAGTATATTTTGACATATGCAATAAAAAACAGAAAAGATATTGAAAAGACTTGAAAGAATTTTCCTTTTGAAAGAAGAACTGAGAATAGAATGGAGGAACTGGGGAATATGGGGTTTTGGTGAAAAATCTAGAATAGGGCAAACTGTTGGTGCTTACCAATATGTATATGTTTCTCTACACTTCCCAGGCTCGCTTGCAGCTAAAGCGGGAGCCTTTGGAATGTGGGCAAAGTGATATATGTCACTTTTAGGGATGACCTCTGAAAGCTTTTGTATGATTTTCCATGCTTTCTTTTTTGTCAGATAAGCTGTTGGATCCAAGTCTTAGGAGACAGTAGAACCACTAAAACTGTAAAAAAGAACCCCAAATCCAAAAAACAAACAACCTGCATCCTCGAATCTAATGTTTCATCTGACTAGTAACAACCTCAATGGATTTCCTGTGAGAAATAAAAGTTTATTGTATTAAATCACTGAAATGTTGGCGTTGTCTGTGACAGTAGTAAATTCATTATGGTGGTTTTTAAAAAATGGCCACAAATTCTTTGACAATCTTTTGAGAAGTGGCATCTATCTATGTCCCCCCTTCTATAATCTGAACAGGCCTTAAAATATACTTATAACCAAAAGAATGTGTGAGAAGTGATACTGTGTTACTCCTTGAGACTAGGTCAGAAAATAACATGTAGTTTCTACCTTATTCATTGCAACACTTGGCTTTGGAGCACTGGGCCTAACCTAAGAAGTCTAATTACCCTGCTGCCATCCTGTGAGGAAGTTCAGGCCACATGAAGAGGCTACACATATGATCTCTGCTAGCATTCGTAGACTTCCAAGCTGAATCATCAGAGAAAAGCAGCCCCTCTGTGCCCTCCTGAACACACAATTCACGAACACAATAAAAAGGTTGTTGTAAGCCATATTTTGGAATAACTTCTTACATAGCAATAGTAAGCCAATACTCACCTCACTTCAAGTAATAAGTAGCATCACTTGCTTTTGTAATTTGTGCACCTGAACTAAAGCTGTTAAAAAAAGAAAAGGGTGTAAATTATTTATTCTTGGCTTGGAGACTTTGCTATGGCTACTTTTCTTACCCAGAAAGCTCATCTTTCTTCCTAAAGCAGTGGCTTTCTAACTTTTTAAGGAGAAACACACAATAAGAAATACATTTTATAAACATGACACAACGATGTGTGCACACGTGCGTGCAAACACACACACACACACACAGATCTTCCTTGACTTATGATGGGGTTATGTTTCCATATACCCATCCTACATTGAAAATTCATATAATACACCTAACCTACTGAATTAGGTTAGCCTAATCTGCTTTAAATGTGCTCAGAATACTTATGTTAGCCTACCACTGGGCAAAATCATCTAACACAAAGCCTATTTCATAATCAAATGTTAAATATCTCATGTAATTGAATACTGTACTAAAAGTGGCAAACAGAATGATTGTATGGGTAGAGAATAGTTCTAAGTGTATTGGTTGTTTACTCTTTTTTTATTTTTTAGATTTTATTTATTTATTTGACAGATAAAGAGACATAGGGAGAGAGGGAACACAAGCAGGGGGAGTGGGAGAGGGAGAAGCAGGCTCCCCGCGGAGCAGGGATCCCGATGTGGGGCTCCATCCCAGGACCCTGGGATCATGACCTGAGCCGAAGGCAGACGTTTAACCGACTGAGCCACCCAGGCGTCCCCTGGTTGTTTACTCTTGTGATGGCCTGGCTGATGTGGCTGCCCATTATCACAAGAGAGTTTCATACCACGTATCACTAGTTCAGGTAAATACCAAGTCAAAACTCAAAGCATGGTTTCTACTGAATGCATATTGATTTCACACCATTATAAAGCTGAAAAATCTTAAGTCAAACCAATGTTAAGTCATGGACCATCTGTAATTTAAAACTCCATGAAGTGGGGCGCCTGGGTGGCTCAGTTGGTTAAGCGTCTTGCCTTCAGCTCAGGTCATGATCCCCAAGTCCTGGGATCAAGCCCCGCATCCGGCTCCCCACTCAGCAGAGAGTCTGCTTCTCCCTCTCCCTCTACTGCTCCCCTGCTTGGACTCTCTCTCTCTCAGTCAAACAAACAAATAAATAAATAAAATCTAAAAAAAACAAAACAAAACAAAAAACTCCATGAACTAATTCTTAACCTTCCCAAGCACCATGCACTGACATTTTCACACTATACTAATTCATTTTTTAAAATGTGTAGTTTTGGGGCACCTGACTGGCTCAGTCTGTGGAGCTTGCAACTTTCGATCTCAGGGTTGTGAGTTTAAGCCCCACATTGGGCCTAGAGCTTATTGTAAAAAAATTAACAAAATAAAAAAAATTAAATGTGTTTTGACTCCATATATTTCCTTGCTTACAAAATGGACCTCCACCAATGGGTCCCACACAATCCCCTTGAAAAGCACTGCTCTAAGCCATAATCATTCTGCAAAACCTTACTCAAGTCCAACCAATAAGCCTTCATTGACCCCTCCATTCTGAGCTCTTGTGAAATTCCTACAATTTATTAGTCATGTTGTGTTTTCTGTACTACCCATTTTAACTTGATGTCCTAAGCTCCTCTAGGGCAAGCTTCTGTCCTCACATGCTAAATTCAAAGCACTCAATAAATACAATGCCATTGTGTTTCTGAATCTCACAGTTTTGACGTGCACTCCTTAGGTTTGGATTTTCCTTGGGGTGGGGCAAGGAAAAGTGGTTTTACAATCTACCCACATACTATGCTTAATTCCAAAATGGAAAAGTGCATAAAGTAGTT
The DNA here is from genome assembly GCF_004348235.1 of Phoca vitulina. NCBI lineage: Eukaryota > Metazoa > Chordata > Mammalia > Carnivora > Phocidae > Phoca > Phoca vitulina. Next base: position 17,142,270 of record NW_022589723.1, read on the forward strand.
GCAACTCGACGTGTGTGTAGTTTTCAAGCAAACCAAAGCATCAAGATACAATTTTTCTGATAGCTTTCATTACTACTAGTACTCATCTTAACATAGCCATAAAAAAATAAAAGAACCAAGTTCTCACGACTAAAATAGTTCTGGAATAGGAAAAATGAAAAAGTGTTCTGTAGGATCGGCATTTTTCACAACTCACTGCAACTACACCTTGAGAGTATACTTCCAGAGCCGCGTCCCATTTAAGGGGGCCTCCGCCAGGGTCAGCAGGGAACTCAGCCCAGGGTTGGCGGGCTGTGAGGCCCAGTCTCACCGATCGGGCCTCGCTCTCGGATCACGTCTCCCAGGACGGGGGCGACACCACCCGCCGCCAAAAGGCTGAGGCGGGACTTCCCCCTCTAACCACGCCCCGCGTCCCTCCCCGCCCGTTACTTTCGTCGCGGGACCTGCGCGGCGCCAGGCTCTAGCAACGGCCCTAGCAACGGCCGGGCTCCTCCCTCCTGTGTCTCCCGGAAAGCGCTCCGCCGCGCCCGAGCGCGACCTCGGCCGGGCGCGCGCCTCGGGCTCGGGCGGAGCGGAAGACGCGTGGAGCTGTGCGAGGACCCGCGGGCAGTGCAGGTCTGAGTCCCACTCCGATCCCTGGTGCAGGTCTCCGAGTCCCTCTGCGGATCAGTGGTCTGGCCGGAGACGTGCGACTGCAGGGAGAGGACGCTGCTTGGCCGGGCCCTAGTGGAGGTCGTGCAGGGTGTCGCCTGTGAGCGGGGCCCAGGTCCCTGGGCTCGAGCGCTTGCAGTTTTTAGGATCCTGCGTGCCCTTTGGGAAAAAGGCTTCCAAATTTTTCCTCAGAAAACTTTTTTTTTTTGCCCTAACAATCATTTTCAGTGGTTTCCGCCCTAAGGAAAGTCTGTTCTGGCAGGTAGTCCCCTAGGAACTATATTTTTTAGTGTTTGGAGTGGTTTGCGGGGAATTGGTAATCACAGAACGAGAAGCTTAGTACCGTCATGCAGTGTATTTAAAATATTAAGATAGTGGTTACATAATAAGCCAAGGAGTCTGTTTCTTATGTCTAAATTGTTTCTTGGGAATGTAGGACAAGTAAAGAAGTATATTAATAGTTTAAGATGCCAATTCACGGAGTTGGATGATAAAATCTCTGCTTGAGTGAAAACCACAGCGTTTAAGGATTGTTTCTGTCTAAACCCTAGTGTACCATGAAAAACTAAGGCAAGACAGTCTGCCTACCAAATGATGGGTGATGTGGGAGGGGCCATTGGTCCTGTTTGAAAAAGGTGGCACGTTGGATTTAAAAAAATGAATGTTGGACCTGTGTATATTATGTGACCTGACCAGGTTCTTAAAAATACTTGGAAAAAAAAATTTGAAGTGGGTTTTATCTAGTACTGAATTGGTCTGCAATACATGGTAGGGGAGTTGTTATAGTATTCCATTGGGAGGTGACTTATACCTCGGAGTTTTTAAAACATCATTGTTTTGGAAAAAAAAAAAACAAACACCTGCCATGTTGCCCCTTGTGCCAGGCTGCAGATGGCCCATCAAGGTGGTTTGTCAGGTCCTTCAGTAGGGAGATGCATACATATGCTTTCTTTTTCAGAATGGTTTTGATTTAGTAAGTGGTTGTTGAATTCCTCCTGCTGCATAAGACACAGGGAGAGATATGTGAGATCAGTAAAGAATTCTGCTCTTGCAGAGTTGATTGCTAGGAGGGATAGCTTCACGAAAAGGCAACTCCAGACTAAAGCAGATTTTTCCATGCTAAATATGTGGAGCCAATAATAAGTGGGCAAACAAAAAGATGTAAGAGATTGCCATAGATCATGTAAAGTCCTGACTTTGAGACTAAAAATAGAGGATTAAATGCAAGGTAGAATTGATGGAACTTGGTGAGTAATTGGTTTTTTGGGAAAAGAGGGTAGAGGGGGAGTAAAAAATTAGTTTTCAACCTAAGTTGCAGAGTGATGAATGTCTCATCAAGGTAAAAATATTTATTAGTTCTTTAGGAATACATTCTTTTTATGTTTTCTAAGTAACTCCCACAACTCCACTTGTATTCCCTGCACGAATTTGATGTTAAGTATGGTTTGAAGGTTGTGAACCATCGTTTGCAACAAACTATTTGTACACATTTGAGGCAGGCTATTGGCTAGGTCAGGACAGATGCCCTTGTCATACGGTGTCAGAGAGCTTTGGGGGGAGCTGTCCATGACTTACTATTTCTGGCCTCTTCTGTGTGTGGCCACCACATCCATTGGAGAGTGTATAGGTGAGGCAGGGAAAGGAGCCATAAACATTTCCCTTTCACTGCCTCATAGGTGTTTACATTTGATTTTTGTAGAGGAAGAACATTTATATAAGGCTTCACTAATGTCTGTTTGGCTTTATAGGTGGAAGGCCAAGTGAAATATAGGGGAATACTTCAGAGGCAGAATGCACTTGGAGGGCCCTAGAAAAACTCATCAGTAGTTTTCCATTGAATGTTAGGAAACACGTTGACTTTCATGACATCCCCAGGAACTGTGTCCTTCAGCCCCATTATTGCCTGAGGCCTTTGGTGGCATATGCAAACCCCCTAAATAACTATTAGAACACCCAGGAAAATGGAGTCAGGTTGAATTAGTCCAGTCCAGTTTCTTTTTTAGGATGAGTCCCATGATGGGATAACTCAAGACTATTACAACCTAAAAATGTTTCTCTGTAAGGACCTCAGGCAACACCAGAGCAAACCCAAACCAAGACTTGGGTGCAAATTAACTACCTTCCTAAGTGCAGTAATGAGACCTCGATTGGCTTGTGACAGCTGACCTCTGGTTGCCCAGCAGGGAGTTTGTAGCTCTGATTTCTGGAGACTAATAGGATCTCTTCCCAGACTTTTAAAACTGCTCCTGTCCTTAGAATGACTGATCTTAGTCAGGATTTCTTTACCTAGATCTGTAGATGGATGCTTACAGATCTGCAAACCATCTGAAATTGTGTACAAAATATTGTGTCTGTGTATGCATTTTCTGCAGATAAGGTCCAAGACTCACATGATCTTAAAAGGATCTGAGACTCAAGAAAAGGTGACAGCTTGGTAAATTTACTTTGAATAAATTTGGCCAGTATGTTTTATTTTTTCCTTCAGTGACAAGCATCTTTTTTCTTTGCATCTTTTTATTTGGGTCTCAAGCTTACTGGGATTTATAATCTATAAAAAAACTCTTGATGAGTAATTAAATTAGTATCACTAACTTCCTGTTGGTAAATTATGTTGTATATTATGTTCCACTGGACTTTTTGTTCACTTTCTATTTGGGATACCACAAAAAAGTTTCCTGTTGCAGTCACAGCATTTCTCCTGTCAGTGTTTGTACTCAAAGTGCCCGGGCCTCATAGTTAAACATCACAATGCCATAAGCTTTATAATGAGAGACTCATTTTACAGCTCTGGAATTCATATCAAATCAAAAGGGCCCCAGTCTCTTCTCCCTCAAAAGATACTGTGCTTACAGAGTATTCGAGTAACAGTTTAGACAGACATCATTCTTCCTGGAAGAAAATATATAAGTGGGAAAGTTATTTTACTATTTTATCTCTAGAACTGAAGACTCTAAATGAATTATATTTTTAAAAAGTGGTATGAAATCTTTGAGTGAGAGGACATTAACATTGCTCTGTAAAATCTTTAAATTTATAAGATCACACTTTATTTTTCTGGGCATATATTTCACCTTTTTGGGATATTTTACAAATTGTAATTGGTAGTAGTAGATGCCTGTCCTGTTTTAATGGATGTTTAGTTATATTTTTGTGCGTGTGATTTAAGTTAGAGAAGAATATGTCTTTTAGAACGTAACCAACTAGATTTTACTGATTTCACTAGAACCTTGTACTTTCATTAGGATTCAGGTTGAGATTTGATGTCATATAACATCAGTTTAAAGTCAGAACCTACAGAGTTGAATACATTCCTGGCTGATACTAACATTAAAACATTGTATTCCTAATATAAAACAAAATAAGAGTCACTGAAAAATGGATTGTTGGTACCTAAATTTTATATTTGAAATAGTTTTTCTAAGAGAGCACCTTTTTATTTTTATGGAGGGGATGACTGAGAAGGGTAATTTATTGTTTTGAGTTTATTGCTTCTTAATTTTGTATTTTAAATTGTGCTAATTTGGTGGTTTAAAAAGCTTATTAATACTTGTTAATAAATACTAAAAACAATATGCAGTTGTGAATTAAATTGAGTAATTTTCTTTGTGGAGACAAGGAATAAAATATTTCCTGTCTTTATTCCACCCCTCCCCCACTTTTTTTTTTCTTTTGCAGTTCACCTATGATTTATGTTTTAGAAATAGATGTTAAACTTTGGTTTGAATGAAAAATGTCTCTCAACCCACCTGTATTTCTCAAAGAAAAGGAAGAAAATAATTCAAAATTTGTAGAAATACAACACTCACAAACTACTTCCATAGCTGCAGAAGATCCTCTTCAAAACTTACGCTTAGCATCTCAAGAAGTTCTTCATAAAGCTCAGCGAAGTGGAAGATCAAAATGTCTCAAATGTGGTGGTTCAAGAATGTTCTATTGCTATACATGTTATGTCCCAGTTGAAAATGTACCTATTCAACAGATGCCACTTGTGAAGGTTGGTAAGAAATTTAATTATCTGAAAGTAGGAGAAGAGGTTTTAAAAAGACATCTCATATATACCTGCTGTAATATAATTGATAAGCATGATAAGTAGCATCATTATGGAAATGAATAATATTAATAGAAAATTTAATCTTATAGACTGGTAAACCTATTTATTTTTCTTGTCTCTGGAAAAAGACACACACACTGCTAAAACACTTGGGTCTGAGATGAATGGTATTGTTTTGAAAGAAATCAATTACTTTTCATTAATGATTATAATTCATCTAAAACATGGATGTGGCATAAACATGAATACTACAAGAGACAAGTGTATAGATTGCCTGAAGGAACTTCAAAAACTACCTCAGGACCTTGGACTTCTTTTTAAGAAAACATATCCTAAAGGAACTAGGATTGATTTTTGCTTGGGCTTTTGTAGAACAGGCTTAGTCCCATCCTACATGGAGATGGAGCTCATGTCAGTGACCAAAACTAAACTAAAATTAAAAATACTAAGACCTGGGGTTGCCCGGTGGCTCAGTCGGTTGGGTGTCTGACTCTTGATTTCAGCTCAAGTTTCAATTGCAGGGTTGTGAGCTCAAGCCCCACGTTGGGCTCCACACTGGGCATGGAGCCTATTTAAAAAAAAAAACAAACAACTAAGACCTACTCATTGGGATATGTTATAATTTTAGTGATTTAAGCCAGATTTTAAAAAATTGATTTGCATTGATAGCTTACCTTATATGTTTTGTTGCTTACCAAGACTACTCTTGTGTAGGTAAAAGGTCTGTAAACCATGATGTCTATGTAATCAAAGAATTTATTACATATATGTCGACTTGTCTAACATTGACGTGAACTCTAGGAGTAAATCAAATAATGTATAAAATTTGCTGCCTGTTAGGACTTTGGAGAGACTAAACTCTACACATGGACACATTAGAACTTGTTAGTAAGAAAATAAGCTAAAACTATATTTAAAAATATTTAATGTGGTGATTTTAAGATTCATTTACATTTGAAGTAAAATACCTTAATACTTATATTTTGTTACTTGAATTTCAGTTTAGCTTATATGTCATCTTGGCAAGTCCAGGGTCTCCTCAGGGGTCTAAAATCACACTTACAAGCTATTGGAAAGTTTACTGGACAAGAGAAATAAGTATGGACTCTAATCAGCTTCATAGTTACCTTAGAAAAACTGAGAGCTTGAGGAAAATAATCTTCTTTAAGTTTCCTATTATCTTGTAAGAATGTTACATTTCAAAGTATAGTTTTTGAAATATAAACAGAATTATTCTATGTTCTGTTCATATCATAGCCACATAAAGAGAATATCCCTTTAAAAGTTTTATCTTAAGATGTATTGTGTTCAAAAGGATTGAAGATCAGAATAATAAAAGTCAGTAACATATTTTATTTTCACAGAAATTTAATAATAGAGGATTATTTTCCAAATCAGTGATCTAATATCCACTATTTAATAGAAGTGACTTAAAACACTATGCCAAGTGTTTGATCAACTCTAAATGGCCTACCAGAGCATGCAGAGTTTTTAAAAGTGTTTATATTTTAATGGCCATATATACAACTCAGTGTGTTAATATATATTAATAGTAATAAAAGCTCTATAAAGTTTTTTTCTAATTTTTACTTTATTTTTACAAATCATTCAGCATTTGCTTTTAGATAGCCTGCTTGGGAAGGGAAGACGACTACATAATGAGTAAGTGCCTCCCAAGCTTTAAATTTTAATCTACAGAATAAATTCATAAATACTGATTTTTTCATGCAGAATATGATTTTTTTTTAATGTCATGAGAAATGCATGAGTAAAAGTAAAAGATGCTCTTGGTATTTTTAAAAGAGGAGCAAAAAAAATCATGAGGTCAAAGAAAGCTTCCTCTTTTTTAGAGTCCTAGATTTTAAAAGACTCTCTTTGGGAAAGTTGATGATCACATAGGAAAAGACTTAGGACTTCCTGCTAATGGCATTTTGATAAATTTGGGCAGAAAGGTTTGGTAAATCTCCTATAGGAAATATAAGTGTTAGAGAACAGATTGATGTTCTTCATGTTTGAAAACAGAATATCTCTACTTTCTGGTGTTACTCTGTACCCTGTCATTATTTAGGAAATATCTTCCTTTAAAATGTGTGAACTAGAGCACAAACATATGTTTCCATGATTTGATCTGTGTCTGTGCTTTTGTTTCAGTGTCAGAAATTTCAGGCTTGCTCAGGGAGAACTAAAGTAGCTAGACTGGGTCCCAAGAATACTTCTTGAGCATAAATTTTGCATAATTGTCTTATACCTATAGGATTTAGTCCATAATAGGCAAGGTATGTGACATTTAAATACATGAATAACACTCAGTCCTGTGTCCTTGATATAAATGATACCCTTCAGACATAGCCAGCTGGTGAGAAATGTTGATGGTCACCTTTGGAATTTTCAGTTCTACTCATTAGTCCTGTAGGAAAGTCAGTTTTATTAGTAATAGAATACTATATCATGATGTGCTTTCTTTTTCTTCTTTCCTATCTTCCCTGGGCTAAGATAATGCTGATCTGGGACTGAGAGACCCTGGGGAAAGGGAATGTAGTGTCGAGACTGAGCATCATGAGGAAATTCTGATGTAGAGTTCAGCCAGAAGTAGACTGATGTAAAATCATTTGTGAACTGCCTACTTAAATGGTAAATTTTCTATAACTAGAAGTTGGTTTGATGATTTAAAGCAGTTGGCCCTAATTGGTCACTAGGCCTAAGTGGGGAGGGAAGGAGATAAGGGGTTTGGAACCCTAAAGTGAAAACTATTTGGGATACATTTTTATGGCCCTTCTGGGATATATACCATCCTTTTTCCACACAATCATCCAGAAAGATAAAGCATATGCAGCTGGGATCATTCAGTAGCATGCAGCAACTACTCCTTTAAAAAACAGCTCTGGAATTAATGATACAACAATATGGATGAATCTCAGAATAATTATTCCAAGTGAAAGTTGTCAGATGAAAAGAGTACATACCATATGATTTCATTTATATAAAATCCTAGAAAATGCAAACTAACCTATAGTGATAACAGATCAATCATTACCTAAGGACTGCGGGTGGTAGTTGATGGGGAAAGGGGAAGGATGGAGGCACAAGAAGGCTTTTGGAGGTGACAGATATGTTCATGATCTTGATTATGGTGATGAATTCAAGGGTGTTAAAATTCATTATATTGTACACTTTAAATATGTGGAGTTTATTATACCAATCTTACCTATTTAAGCTGTTTTAAAAAAAGAAAAATAGTTTTGTACTCCAGGATAAATTTAGCTTGCCCCAGGGTAAATACCTAGAATCCTGCCTGTTAATGGGTTGGGTGGGAGCTGGAAGAGTGTTTGTAATGATATGTAAGTCATTTATAATCTGCAGTGAAGAATCCATCTCAGTTTCTCATATATATTTTGGGGGGGATGTGACTCAGTTTTCATTTTCATAATCATGACTGACTACAGCACTTGCCCAAGTGTTACACAGGAAACTAAATCAAACTTAAGTCAGTGAAATAATAGAAAAATCTAACTCAAAAAATACAAGAGAATATTATTTTTGCAAAGAGGATGTAATTCATAACAATTAAATAATGAAACTTTAAGGAAAATAGACAAAATGATTTTAAAGAGAGTTGATTTTTATATAAAGTGTGTACCTCCTAGACCTATTCTGTTACTTTTCCAATTGATAATTTCATTTGTGCTGTTAAAGGCCACTGATGAGAATCATGATGTTCACAACAAAGAGTGAACCCTTTGAAGGGTAATACCTTTGATCTCAAAGGATGTATAGGGAATAAAATTTTGACTTGAATTTTAGATGTGAAGCTTTTGCCCAAACTTATATTTCCTTTTATTGTGTCATAAAATTAACAATCCTAAAGTTTATAGGAATTATAAAAAATGTTCTTGACACAGATACTGAAATGCAAGGAATTGGACTCAATGCCTATGTGGTGTAAATGAAAATGGCCTTGAAGCTTTGCTTTAGGAACAGATTTTATGTTAAATAAGTTGGAAATAATTATTCTATTACATGATCAACAATATTGAGGAAGAAATTTAGGTTTGCTTTATGACTCTTAGCATTCCTAATATTCTGGTTTAGAAAAGTATGCCTTTCAAATCATATTTATAGGAACTTAGTGTGAGCTTGTTATTTAAGCTTTGAAGGTCATTTTTCTTAACATAAAAATTAGAATTTTTATATTGTGTTCATTTGTCTTTTTTTTTTTAATTTTAGCTTCCACTGAAGATTGATATCATTAAACATCCAAATGAAACAGATGGCAAAAGTACTGCTATACATGCAAAACTATTAGCACCTGAATCTGTAAATATTTACACGTATCCTTGTATTCCAGAATATGAAGAAAAGGACCATGAAGTAGGCAACTTATTTTTTACAACTTTTCGCATTGAATCTAAAAAAGAATTTTAAATTCCATCACCTTTCTGAATTTGCTTGAACATAATTTAATATTTTTCTTAGTGACCTAGGGTTATCTTTATGTAGCACTAAACAATATACAATTTATTTACTTCATTGGTATCTTCAAAGATCAAATGATCTTAGATTGTTAAGGCTTTTTTGAATTTTGTCTTTCCACTTTTTATAGTTGTTCTGCATTATATCTTCAGGTTTTTACTCTTTGCCAGTATTACTGTGTCTGCTTTACTTCTCTCCTCTCCATTTTCCTCCCGATATTACATATAGATGGTCTAATTTGATACAAACTAAGAAACCATATTACAAACATTGTTGGAATTTCTCTGAAAGAAGAAAAGAAAGTCTGAATTAGAAGGATTTTCAAGAATTCTCCCTGAATTAAGAGCTTTAATACATGGCCTTTGTAACATCTTGTGGCTGCTCAGAGGCCTTCCTTTGATCATTTCTAGATTCTAAATTGGTTTTCACATAGTTGAAATTGGTGAGATATTACTGCTATTGTTGAAAAGTAATAGATCTCAAAAAAACAAGGCCTTGGGTATTTCTAAAAAAAGTATGTAAACCCTTCTAGGTTTCTTGGAGACCATTTGTTGGTGTGATTAATCTGGAAACATAATTAAAAATTAATATGTTCATTTGTTCTAGGCAGAACTTAGTTTTTCCTTTCCCATCAATATATATGTATTTATTTTTTGGTTGAGTTTATATAGAAAGTTGTTTGTAAATGATTTCTGAGTTTTGGATCTAGGAATATATTTGTGTTTCCCTCTCTGGTCAGCAAGGTATCATTTATGTCAATTGAATAGAATACGGTGCTAGGTTCTACAAAGAGATGTGATATGCTTACAGTCCAAGAAAATTACGAAGTCCTGAACTTTGCTGATTGGGCATAGGGGAAATATAGGCACACATTGTAAATGTTTGAGAAACTTTTATAACTCTGAACTTTTTAAATTCAAGATTTTTTCTTTTATTTTTATACTGCTTATTTTTTCATATTAAAAATGATATGTGCTCATTAAAGAAAATTTGGGAAATACAGAAAAGTATGGGAGATAAAATACCCACGATTTAACCAACATTTGTTCATTTAACAAATATTAATTGGGCACCTGCTTTGTGGCAGGAGCTGTTCAGACGTTGCAGCCTCTAACAGTGTGTAAGGTCTCAGTAAAAACATGCTGAAAGAAAGGTAGCATAATTTACAGAATTTTTCCTTGAAAGTCAGATTTTTCAGTTTTAATTTTTAACTGTAATAAATATACTTTAACAGATAGTCTGGGTATTGTGAGTTATATTTACAATTATTTTATTAAGATAAATTCCTAAAAGTGAAATAACCAAAGGGTCTGAATATTTCAAGGCTCTTGATTTAAAGTGCCAAACTGCTTTCATGAAGAGTTATACTATTGAAACCTGATATCAGTAACGGCTATAAAGGCCCATAACACCATATCCTCACCAGCATTGACTGTATTATTTGTTTTATCTCTGCTTATTATATAGGTGAAAATTGTATTTAATTATTGAGTGCTTTTTATTGGTTCTTTTACCTGGTATCACATACGTTGTCTTTTATGCTGTGAAATATTACAGTATTTAGTTTTTTGATTCACGATACAACTAACTTGGCTTCTATCAAGAGGTGAATAACTTATTTTGAAGCAATACTTGTAGCTAGTATATTATGATTTTTAAATCCTAGGGAAGAGCCAAAAACTTTACCATACTTATTAAAGAAACATATAAACTTTCAAATGGCTGAAGTGCTTGTTATAGAACCTAATGCTTGTTTCTCAAGTATTCAACATGTTTGTTTCTCTTAAGTTTTAAGAGTGTCAGAATTTATTCATTTTGAAGATCATAACAGCGCACTACTAACTTAAGTTTCTTTGCTTTAGGTTGCACTTGTTTTTCCTGGACCTAAGTCTGTCTCAGTAAAAGACATTTCTTTTCATCTGCAAAAAAGGATTCAAAATAATGTCAAAGGCAAAAATGATGACCCTGACAAGCCATTTATTAAACGCAAGAAAACTGAAGAACAGGATTTGAATGACAGCAACAGCCAAGACACAACACTGAAAAAAATTATATTTATAGATAGCACCTGGAACCAAACAAACAAAATATTCACTGATGAGAGACTTCAAGGTAAAAAAATAAAATTTTTGTGGATTGTTCCTTCCCCCAACTTTCATTTCAAATACTTCAAACATGCAGGTATATTGGAAGAATTGCATCATATACCCATACATTTTGCCACATTTGTTTTATTTCTCTGTTATATGTATGTGTATACTTAGATATTATATACATTTTTGGTTGAACCACTTGAAAGTAAGTTGCAGGCTTTGCAATACTTCACCCTTAAATATCTAACTGTACATCTTTTAAGAATAATTGCATAATTGTAATGCCATTATCACTCTGGGAAAATTAACAGAAGTTCTAATATCTAATACAGTCCATATTTACATTTCCCTAATTGATCCAAAAATATCTTTTGTAGCTTTTTTCTTCTGATTCAGCATGTAAACTCACATTCTATGTAGTTATTATATCCCTTCAGTCTCTTAATGTAGAGCAGTCCCCTGTTTTTGTTTTCTTGACTTGTTGAAGAGGACAGGTCAGTTGTCTGAATGCTTCATCATGATTTGATTCAGTTTAGTGTTTTTGTAAGGATACTTAGAGATAAGGATCAATCTAGGGTTGTCCATGACAATTCCAGTTTACACCTATTGTTTTGGTATAATTATTAATAGCATTCCCTTTCAGTCTTAGAAATGTAGCTGTTTAGGGCGCCTGGGTGGCTCAGTTGGTTAAGCGACTGCCTTCGGCTCAGGTCATGATCCTGGAGTCCCTGGATCAAGTCCTGCATCGGGCTCCCTGCTCAGCAGGGAGTCTGCTTCGCCCTCTGACCCTCCCCTCTCTCATGTGCTCTCTCGTTCTCATTCTCTCTCTCTCAAATAAATAAATAAAATCTTAAAAAAAAAAAAGAGAAATGTAGCTGTTTAACTGATAAATTATATGATTACCCTGTTCATAGGTAAAGTTGTATACTTATTGCATCAAATCAGGAGGCATATAATATAAGTTTCATTACTGGTAATAACTTTATTTGATTAAAGTGGTGATTGCCAGATCTCTCTATTATAAAAGTTCATTTCTTCTTTGAAACGAGTAGTAATCTTTGGGGTGATGCTTTGAGACTGTGAACTATCTATTTCCCAGCTGCTTTTCACTGAGTGGTTTTAGTATTTATTGATGATTTGCCTAAATCAGCAAATACATTGAGGATTGCAAAATGATGACATTTTGAAGTATTATTTCTTTTATATTTGTTAGGTGGCATTCTTATGTAAAGAGCTTTTCTTCCCTCTCCCCCCCTTTTTCTTTTCTCCTGCCCCTTTTTGAGGTCACTATGGGTTTATAGATTTCCTTTTAGTTCATCACATGTAATATGCTGTGATTGTATTCTTTTTGATGTCCAAATTGTCTCAAATTTTGCCAGTGGGAGCCCTTCAAGTCCTCTGTGGCATGGCCTCATTAGTCTTTCTGGTACAACAGGATGTCCCAAGTTCACGTGTACTTTTTTCCTGCCCCAGACATAGAACCAATGATTATGCAAAGGAGCTGTGGTTCTTTTTAGTGGGGAGTGATATTAGAAACCAAGATCTGGTAAATTTATTACAACTTGGATGTCATTGCTTCAGTGGATAGAGCCAAGGAAAATAGATATATATCATGAGTTCACATGGATAGTTCCAATTCCAAGATTTAACATTACAGGGATTTTCTTTTGTTTTATCTTTGTACTCTCTTAGAGTGAAAAGTTCAGTTCCTAATAAAATGGTTTAAAAGAGTTGCTTTGCTTGCCCAAGTAGCACAACTAGTAATATGAAGAACAGAAACTCATGTTACCTCTCTTGTTTACTTGCACCTTACTCAGTTCTTCAGGCTTTTCCAGTAGTTTCTCTAAAAACGTTAGATATATTTCTAGCTCTTCATGGCCTTGTATGTGTACCATGTATGATAAGAAGGCAAGAGAGCTACCTGGTTGGTTTTAGGCGGTTGCCAAAATAGAGCTTTTCTCAGGCTGTTGTTAAAAATGCACTTCACCTAGAAGAGAAAGTTTATGACACTTTTTGGAGTTTAACTTGTAGTAAGTAATCCCAAACTAAAGTTAGTGACAATACTAGATTTAGTTTAATGTACATAGTTCATACCTCTGAGGTCAACATACCTCTTAGTAAGATTGTCATTCTAGTCGTGTATATGTTTGTGTGTTTGTATGTGAGAAAGATAGGCAGAAAGATAGAGACAGAGAAAGTGTGTGTGTGTGTATGTGTATGTGTGAGAGAGAGAGAGAGAGAGACAGTGGGGAGGAGGAATGTGGGAGGGAGGAGAGAAACTACAAAGCATAAGACCTGGAAGAACCTTTTGCTGATGTTTAATAGAGAGATGGAACCCTAAGGCCCTGCTGTTTGGAGTACTACCTGCCAATATTACCTTGGATGGTTACAGAACCAACTTATTCCTCAGTTTGAAGATTTTTTCTGAGCCACTCTCTTTATAATTACCATATATGGTAATTGAAAGGATCAAATGAAAGAACATGAGTGAGAACAGTAGAAAAAACTATAAAAGGAATTATTGAGGCACAATTCAAAATCTGTTTTCAGAGTGTTCATATTTGAGCTTAAGGCTTAAAATCAGATTTGGAAAAATTTCTGTTATTCCTTCCCAGATCACATAGTAAGTATCATATATTTCAATTCTGTGCTATATGAAAATTTTTAAAAGGGATTTCTTAATTCCTTCAAAATCATGAAATAAACAGATTCAGTGTTCTCTGCATGTCCTACTTCAACCCCTACCCCTTCTGGCTCCTTATTGCACCATAGGGAGTATTTGGGGCTCTGCACATATTTATAGCCTCTGTATATGTGAAATACCAGTTTCCAGATAAACCAAGTTATTTCCTCAAGAAACAACCCATGTTTGCTATAAATCATTGCCTTTAGGTTTTAAAACATTTTATCATTGATGGGATTAAGCTAAACCAGCTCTAAACCTCAGATAAAACCTTCAAATGTAATGTATTGGAAATTGTGTTTCTGTTATCTTATGAATGCTGAGGTTAAGAATCCCCTTAACAATGTGAAAACATACTGTTTCGCCACATTTTACCGAGAAATAGCTCTGAATGTTTTACTGCTGCTGAAATAAAACATTTGAAGGTTGACTGTATAATTAATCATAAAAAGTGAAGAGTGACATAACATTCTTGAAGACTGACTGTAGGAAGCCTTGGGAGGACATGGTAGGGAAGGATGGTCTCTTTTTGTTGGGGAGGCAGTCCAAATGATAAAAATGGCATTATATTGTAATTTGTTTCAGAAATTAGCCAGCTTTCTCCCTTCATTTTGACTACATTGATAAAATGTTTAAAGTGACTGCTTTTTTCCGATTAAAGGTATTGCCTGAACTGTACTCAGTGTGTCTGTGAGTGCAGCATCATATACTGCCTCATTCAGTCCTCCCAGCAACAGTATGAGAATGGCTCAAGATTTTTATTCTCATTCTTCAGTTGAAGAAATTCAGGCAATAATTTTGAAGAGAAAACCATTTATAATTATCTGCTTTAAAGTTGTACTGCTAAAAAATTTGCTGAATTCATCATAAAGTTATTGATTGCCAGAAATGCTAGCAAAAGAATTTTTTAATGTATGTGTTGAACTTTTAAAAATAAATCCTATGCCTGTGTATTTCAGTGTGTTTTAAAAGGTTCTGTATACTTGCAAGCAAATCTTTAAAGCAGGATGGATTAGTGGTAATAATCACTAAATCTTGATTTTTATTTTTAACATTTTAGAACATATTAGGTGTTTCAGAAACTGTCACCATTTAACAGTTACTCTTTTTTTTTTTTTTTAGAAATTGCATGTGCTGTCAAATCCTATGTTAAGATTTTAATTATACTAATTACTTAGAACATTTTCAAATGTCTCCCTTTACTTCTTGGATATAATTAACATTAATACAAATAGTTCAAAAGGGTTTGGTTTGGGTTGTTACAACTTTTGTGTATCTTTGAATCAAAATTATTCAAATTGAAATATTTTCAAAATACATAGATAGAATACTTTAAAGCTTTTGTGATTTGTCCATTTATTCAGAAATATTTGTTGAACACCTGTTCCTGGACAGGTGGTGTCCTAGACTGGGGGATATGAAGGAGAATAAAGCAGTATCTCTACCTTCCAGTTGATCACAATGGCTGTTAGTTAGGGTTGTGTTTCACCACATGAAACAGAAACCCAGATAGAATCTGAAAACAAATAGTGGGTTTACTTTTTACAGGTTCAAGTCCAGAAATGGGTAGTCCAAAGCTGTTACAAAGACTTCACAATGCCTGTAAGGACTCAGACTCGTTCTGTTTTCTTCCTCCATCACTTTCACCCACATACTTGTAAGATAGCTGCTAGATCCCGAGACATCCCATATATATTGCAGGCAAGACAAAGGATAAAGGGCAATATGTATATGCCCACTGAGTCTGGCTCTTTAATTAAAAAATAAGTATAATAATAATAATAGCTTTCTTGGAATTTCCACCTAGGAGATTGCAGTTTTCCTTTCTTTGGCCAGAATGGTTCACCTGACCACTCTGGCTATAAATAAAGCTGGGAAATTGTTTTTAGCTGGACACGTGCCACACTGAACAGGATTGAGTTTGTTAATATTGAGAGAAGGGGAAAACGAATATTGAGAAGACAGTGGACGTTGTCTGCCATGTAATCTGTTGTGGGAGGCAGGCGGGTAAGCAGGTAAGAAAATTCAATAAGTTTTGGATACAATGGTAGCATTGAGGAGACACAACCCTGCTCTACCCAGAGTCCCTGGATGGATTAACTGTTTTTGTTGAAATCTTGATGGATAAAGGGCTAAGGGTTGGGCATTTCAGACAAAGGGAATGACATATACACAAAAATACAAAAACATCATTTTGCATTCAGGAGACTGAAAAAATTGAATATGGTGTAGAATGTGTACATACATGAGAATGGTAGGAGAAGAAACTGAAGGAATACAAATTATGAATGCCCTTGAATATCATGCCTGAGAATTTGGTCTTTTTTTCCACAGGTGCTGTGGCAGTATTAGAGAATTTAATGCAAGACATTGACATGATTAGATTTATGTTGTAAGCCTAATGGAAAGAATAGGGCCAGGACCTGACTTCTAGCTCCAGTTCTGCCATAAATAGGCAAAGGTGTTTTTTATATTACTTTTTAAACTAAATTATGATACATGTGAAAGAATATATATGATATAATGTTATAGCACATAGATAATAAATAAGAACCCAAGCACCAGAGTTGTATTGGTAACTTTTATCTACCTATGTTCTCCCCTCTGCCACTCTACTTCTTCCCCCCCAACAGAGTTAACTGTTCTCCTGAATTATGTTTTTATCATTCCTTTGTGTTTTATTAAATACATCTATTTTCATAATCATTTTATTATTTAGTTTTATTTTGACCTGCATGTTGTATTCCTGGGGACCTAAAATCTAAAGTCACCATTTTATTTCTAAGGTTTGTCCATGTTGTTATATGATTAGCTATAGTTTATTCATTTTCACTGCTGTATAATATCTGACTGTGTGAATATACTACAGTTTATCCAGTCTCCTGTTTATGAAACACTTGAGTTTCTAGTTTTTGCACTTAAAAATAGTGCACCTACGAACATTCTTATACAGGTACAAGGTTCCTTAAGGAAACATACCTAGATGTGGAATTGTTGGAGAATGCTCACTTCTCCAAGATAATGCCAATTGTCTTCCAAAGTATGGGTATATAAACTTACACACCCGTCATTAATGTATAAGAGTCCCCATTAATCCATGATGCCTCCTACCTTGGTATTGTCAAATGTTTGATTTTTGCCAATATAGTGGATATAAAGTGGGGTCTCATTGTGATCATAATTTGCCTTTCCTTAATTAATAATTGGATTGAGCATCATTTTCTTTACTTATTTGGTCACATATGTCCTATTCTGTGAAATACCTGTGCATTTTTCTAGTTTTTTTTTTTTTTTAAAGATTTTTTATTTTATTATTTATTTGACAGAGAGAGACACAGTGAAAGAGGGAACACAAGCGGGGGGAGTGGGAGAGGGAGAAGCAGGCTCTCCGCTGAGCAGGGAGCCCGATGTGGGGCTCGATCCCAGGACCCTGGGATCATGACCTGAGCCGAAGGCAGAAGCTTAACGACTGAGCCACCCAGGCGCCCCTCTAGTGTTTTTTTAATTGATTTTTGTAGGAATTCTTTATATCTACTAGAATATAAATAGTAATGTTTTGAAATATCTTCTTGCAGTTTATGACTCATCTTTTAAATTTCTTTATTGTGTCTTTTGAGGAACAGAAGTTCTTCATGTGGAATTTATCAATCTTTCATGTTGAACACTTTTTGTGTCTTGTTTAAATCCTCTCTACCCTAAGATAATATGTTTTTAAAAATTTTGTTTATAGATTTTAAAAGTATTTTCTGTGTAAATAAAGTCAGTTGTGTTTCTTCCTTTTCAGTTATTATACATCTAATTAATTTATTGTTTTGATTACTATGTTAGCTAAGACCTCGAGTACATTGAGCAGAAGCCCTATAGAGGTAATCCTTGTGTTTCAATCTGAGAATCTCTGTCTTTTTTACATGGCAGGTTTCATTTATTCACATTTGCTATGAGTATTGATATTTTTGGAAATATTTCTATCATCTAGAATTTTATTTCTGTTTGTCCTGTTTTTTTACTTTTTTTCTTGACTTTTCTTTGATCGAGCTTTTATTTTTTCTTATTTCATTTTTTAATATTCCTATTTTGGTTCTTTTAGAAAACTGGACTGTGCACTTGTGACTTAGAAGAATTGAAAGTCAATATTTTTACCTCTCCTTTGAACACTCTAAGGATTTACTATACTTAAGTTTGATTCAGCTCCCTCCTAGTTCACCAAGTTACTGTTATTTTCTTTATTATTTTTGTTCTGTCCTTTATCTTCAGCCCACAAATTAGATATTGTTACTGTTTTTTGTTTCATTCAGGCAGCGTTTATTTGGATTTACAGAGATGTTTATCATTTTCTTTGCTCACTATTCTTTTAACCCAGACTGAAATATATTCCTTAGAAATTCCTTTCATTTGGTTTCCGGTTGGCATATGTTCAATTTTTGTTTCTCTACTGTGTTTTCACTTCTGTTCTTAATATATAGTTCTGCTGGGTACACAATTTTAGGTTGTTAGTTGTTTTTTTTTTTAACACTTTGGAGATGTTATTCCATAGTCTTCAATACTCTACTGTTGCTAATGAAAAGTCTCCTGTCATTCTGATTACCATTCTTTTATATATGATCTGCCTCTTCTTAATGGCTACTTTATTTTTTTTAAGATTTTATTTTTATTTGAGAGAGAGAGAGAGAGAGCACGAGCAGGGTAAGGGGCAGAGGGTGAAGCAGACTCCCTGCCGAACAGGGAGCCCAATGCGGGCTCGATCCTGGGACTCTGAGATCATGACCTGAGCCAAAGGCAGATGCTTAATGGACTGAGCCACCCAGGTGTCCCTTAATGGCCACTTTAAAGATCTCTTTATTCCTGCTCTTTTGCAGTTTCACTATGGTGTGATGGATCTAGGCACTAATTTCTTTGTATTTATTCTGCTTGAGATACATTATTTCATGTATCTGTGACTTTGCATTTTTAAAAATAGTCTCTGGAAAAGTCATAGGCATTATCTCTTTATATGCTGTCTCTTCTCCATTTTCTTTGTTCTCTTTCCTTGGGAGTCCTATTAGACATTGGATCCTCCTTATATCTTAAAATCTTAATTTTTTATGGTATTTATTTCTTGTCCCTCTGCTGCATTTCTGAAGTAGCTTTTAGGTTAAGGAGAGGTGTGATAGTAGGAAATCATTGGTAACTCAGAGGTTCCGAATCTTAGTAAAGAGGCTAATTTTAATACTATCTTCTCCCTTTTATTTCTCACTTTAAAATAAATATACTTTTTAAAAAAGTATAGCAAAATAAATATAATGTGAGCCTAAGTACTGGCCTAAGGCTCTAAAAGCATTTTGGGTTTGTATGTTAACATCTGAGTTTTAAGAAATGAGAGTACTGTTCTGTGATTTCATGAATAATTTCCTCTTTAAATGCACAGGAGTAAGGCATTCTAGCCAACTGTGTCATTGAGGTCTCACTCAACAAATGTGGCAGAGCTAAGGAAACAACTCTAGGGTACTCTGTTCATGAAGATATAGCCAAAAAGTGATAGTCCAGAAATAAACTTTGAACCATATTAAGAGCCATTAACCTGCCTATCTCTTTCCGTGAGTTTTACAATGATGTTTTAAATGTCAGGTCATCAAGGAAATGTAACCCTTCTGAATATTGGTGAATTTAGTCCTGTCACTGGTTAAAGTAAAAAAAGACACTGGTGAATAGAAGATAGAAAGAGGTGAACATCTTAATTGTTAACTACTTTTAACTCGTGGTTGCAAGTTCTAAGATTTATAGATAAGTAACTGTCATATATAAGATTTTGTTCTGTGTTTTATATTGCTTCTGTATATACCTTAATGCATTTAAGAAAATATTCTATTTGGAATTGGGATTGAAGGAACTCATCTGTACTCTTAAAAGAATCCTTTTTTTAATTCTTAAAATAATTAAGAGAAATTATCATTGTGCCAGACTCTGTGGTTAAGAAGAAATATTTATACTTTTTTTTATTTGTTTTTGGCAGGATTGTTACAAGTTGAGTTGAAAACAAGAAAAACTTGCTTTTGGCGCCATCAAAAAGGAAAGCCAGATACCTTCCTTTCCACAATTGAAGCCATTTACTATTTTCTGGTAGACTACCATACTGATATATTAAAAGAGAAATACCAAGGACAATATGACAATCTCTTATTTTTCTACTCTTTTATGTACCAGTTGATAAAGAATGCCAAATGCTCTGGAGACAAAGAAACAAGAAAACTTATCCATTAGTTTTTAAGAAGCTACTTATGTCATTTTATTTTGCTAAAAATCAATAAACCTATAATTGTGCTTTGTTTATTCTTAGGAAATATTAATGTATAGTGTCTGTAAGACCACTTGAAAAAATAAGGTTTCATTCATTTATCTCATTTTTTTAAAGGGAATTATTTCTAAAGGAATTTTCAGAGACAGCGTTGACTGAAAAACTCATTTCAGAAGCTATTTGCTGAAGTTTGGCATATCTAAATTTTATTACTGTATTTTAATATATCTATGTAATTAGATATAATTATATATTTGTTTAGGGATCTTCATATTTTTCCTTCTGTACCCACTACCACATTTGGAGGTAGGAGGGGTCAGAATCTCCTTGCTGAAAATGAAGTCATAAATAATTTGCTGGAGGTTTGTGGCAAACATGGGCAGAACTGGAATTGTGGCTTCAGTCCCTAGGGCTATTTCTTTAAGTCCATACTGCCTGTGATGGACATCTGTTGCTTTTTACATTTGCCTGACATCTTTTTTTGGGGAGAAATTGCTGGCAGTCATGTGGATATGTGACCCAGTTTAGCAAGCAAAATGCCCAGTGATTGATCCAAGGATGAGCACATGACCCAGCATCCTTTTTGATAAGTGATATGAATGGTCTAGGAGATAAGGTTTACTTTTCAAAAAGCAATATGATGCAGTAGTTAAAAGCACAGACTCTAGAGCTAACTACCTGAATGTAAATCTCAGCTTATCCTTTTCCACTTACCAGTCATGTGTCAGTTTCTTCACTTCTAAAGAGATGTTAGTACAGTAGCTCCCTTAAGAATTATTATGAGGATTAACTGAGTTAATGTATCTAAGGAGCTTTCAACAGCACCTGGCATATACTAAGTGCTGTATATGTGTTTACTCTTTTGATCATTTTATCTGAAGTTGCAGACTAACCATGCTATACCCTGAGAGCTGCTGGTGGCATCTGTGCTGCAGATGGTAGGAACTTGCCTTAGAATGAAGCCAGCAAAGGAAAGCAGAGAGGAGAGCTAAGACTGAGTTCTGAGGACATCATTTACTCACCTGATCTAGCTTCTTAAGAATGGAGCCGTACTGTGCCGGATAGCTTCTGTTTGGATTCACCCTCCACCTTTTTCCATTCTGCTCTCTGCTCTGTAAGGTGGGTCCCCTTCCCCTCTGGATTTTGGTTAGGTTCAACAGATGAAAGCATTCGTAAGAGATTGGAGGTTGAAGGAAAATTAAATTGTATTATTTATTTCCCTCGCTCCTTTCCTGCCAGGTCACCATGGATTGGCTGTGTACCTCTCCTGGAGACCATTCTATCAGGCATTGCTTTCCAGGTAGTTATCCCGGTTACTCTCTCTAATTTCAGGTCCCTGCTCCATCCCTTTACAGGAGGGAAGAGCCCCCCAGGTGTAACTAGCCCCAGAGTAGTTCATTACTCCTTGTTGGCTTCCCTACACCCTGCCTGTACCTTTGTAAATAGTCATTTTATTATATTCTTCTCCAGTGTCCCTCTGTTTCTTTCTGGGACCCTGATTGATAGATGCAATCATGTGGATGCTAGCAGTAATGATACATTTACCTAAGTATATTCAGGGCAACACATAACATGTTTTATGAAAAAATGAGTCATTGGTGAAGTTTATTTGCTGCATATCATATTCCCCTCTTAGAGATTCAAAAAGTACAGCTTAAAAGTGCTGGAAAGTGTTGAAATAAACATTTTGAACTTTAAGTTAGTATTTCTTAAACTTATTTGAATAAGTAGTGCCTACTCACATCTTGTGGATATAGGATAATTGGAACATTACAGTTTAGAGCAATCCCTGATTATATAGGCAGCTGAGATCTAAAGAGATTAAGTAACTTGCTCATGGGTCTCACACAGCTAGTTAGTGGTAGGATCTGGTCTAGCATCTGGGACTTCTGATTTGGTTCAGTGAAGTGGCCATTTTATTATGCTATGTCATAAACAGTAATGGGGATTATATAAGGTTTGAACATTATTAGTCCCATAGTCTTAGCCAAATCAACTGGCTTGCCTATTTAGCATTTATTTTACAAGAATGGAATTAAAATGGATTTCTTCATGTTTAGAACTTGGCCTTGGGAACAGAGGAAGCCCCAAATTGATTTAAGCAGGGCCAAAGTTGGGTTTCTCTGGGCTAAATTTGGACTTGCCTGAGCCAAAATCTATTGCCATTTAACTGGCTCTACAAACCAACTAAACATAACAGGTAAGAGGGAGGGGTTTGCCCCCATCTCACAGCTGGCATAAAAACGATGACCCACAGACTTCGTAAGAGCCTAATTTATAACTAAGGCCAGATAAAATCTCAAGTTTTTCCAAAGAAAATAATAATACCTTTTAGAACAATGAATTGTTTTTCTTTGGTATGATAGACTGTAAAAATGTCCCCAATTCTTTACTTTTCCCTATATTCATGGTCCTTTTTCATTCTCCTTTGAAGTACCCTTTCACTGATTCTGGACCATATTTGTTTTCAAAGATCTAGTGAATTTTTACTTAATCTTGTGCTTCTGCTGTTGCCATAAGCACATACATGCTTGGGTTAGCCTGCTGGAGGGTTAGACATGCATGGAGCAGAGCCAAGTTATTGGTTACTCTAGCTGAATCCTGTCTAGATTAGCTGACAGCCAAGTCAACCCCCAGATAATGTGAATGATCTCTTCTGGGATCAGCAGAACCACCCGACACCTTTCTGATTCTAGATATGTTAGCAAGGGATGTCCATTGTGCCACTGAAGTTTTATAGCTGTTTATTATACAGCGTTATTGTGCCAATAG
The DNA here is from genome assembly GCF_004348235.1 of Phoca vitulina. Taxonomy (NCBI): domain Eukaryota; kingdom Metazoa; phylum Chordata; class Mammalia; order Carnivora; family Phocidae; genus Phoca; species Phoca vitulina. The sequence continues at coordinate 17,165,261 of NW_022589723.1, forward strand.
ATAACCTCGTCTTTAGATTCAGTATCTGACACATCTTCCTCAAGTGCCTTCTCAGGTTCTGGGCCTCACTGTTTCCCAGGCCACTAACCACTCATTTTGCCATAGCTACCACCCTGCATAGATAATGACAGTGATTCCTCTGCCTGAGGTCAACTAGCCACATGCTCAGAATCCCAGACCTATCCCAACACTTCTGCACTCTAGGAAGTATCATGCCACAAAGTTTCCCCACTGACTGTCAGAAGAAGGGCTAGGTGATGTATGTGGAAGAGCAGTGAAGTTAACTGTTTGGAAAACTTGGATCAATGAACTAGAAGAAGCTGTCAGATCAATTTCTTTTTTTTCTGATAGACTGCTTTGAGGCACAGTTTTTCACTCTCCTGCGCAGAAATACACCATGTAGCTAAGCAAGTGTACTTGCCAAGTGAGTGGCAGTCTCATCGTGGCTTTTGATGAAACAGAAACCAAGTGCTATGCAATAACTTACCAATTTGCATTTGCTTTTCATCCTTGCTAGCCTTTCTTTCTTCCTTACTTTCACCAGCATGGATTGCCCTTTCTAATAAAGTAATATATTAATTTTTTGCCTAAGGCTCTCTTTCTAGGGCAGCCATATGTGTTAGGATTTGGTGAGGAAAGCAGATTCATTACAAGTATTACATGAATAAAGAGGTTTAATATGAGTCGTATGAGTAAAGATCTGGAAGACTGTAGCAGAAAAGGATTGGAGAAACTGTCACTAACTAGTTCAGCCTGAGACGTTCCGAGTGTTCATGACTTAGTTTGTAGACCTGTATATCTCGAGCATATCAATCTTCTTATTACTTTTAATCAATTAATCCCTTAATCTTTGAGGTAGCTCTTTCGTTCAAGGGAAAGGCATCCCCTTTCATCCCTTCAGAGGTCTTAAAAGAATGAGTATATTGTTATACTCTTTATTGGGTCTTTTTCTTGAGTCCATGGTAATGTCTTTGTCCTAAAGCTACATTTAACTATCACACATTTGATTTGGTGAAAGACATTTCATTTTCCAACCCTGCCCACCTAGGCTCTGTATTCCATTTCAATTCTATTTGCTTGCCCACCTCCTTATTTTTGAGCTTGTTTCTTTCTTAGAGTAAGTACTTTATCAATTACAGCTAATAGCAGCCAACTTATTTTTTCAAAATTCTGCCTTAAAATCTCACCCAATGCCATGCATGCATTAGGTACATTTTCTGTCTTCCATGTTACTGCAGGCAATAATTTTACCAGAATTTTTTCTTCAAATACGAACAATTAAAATACTCTCTTAAAGTTTGGCTAAAGCACGTAATGAGAGTTTAATGAAGACCACCAGCCAAAAAATCAACACCCATAAATGAAAGCCCGGCATCACAAAACACTTGGTAAAATGAAATCCTCCGAATAAAAAAAGTGGGGGAGGAGCGATTAACAAGGAGGGGGAAAATCCAAAGGAACTAGACAAGCTGATAACAAAAGAAAAAAAAAATCCACTAATTATCTTTTTAAAATTTTTTTTATTTAATTATGTTAATCACCATACATTACATCATTAGTTTTTTATGTAGTGTTCCATGATTCATTGTTTGCGTATAACACCCAGTGTTCCATTCAGTACGTGTCCTCTTTAATACCCATCACCAGGCTAACCCATCCCCCTACCCCCCTCCCCTCTAGAACCCTCAGTTTGACGAACCACGAGAGACTATGGACTCTGAGAAACACTAAATATCTTTAAAAGAAAGAGATTATATTGTATAGCTGTGTGATAGTATAACAATAAACAAAAAAAAGATCCTGTAAATTGAAAAATATGATTGCTGAAATAAAAATTCAGTATCAGAGCTGGAAGATAAAATATGGCATAAGAGTAGAAAATTGTAAGTCCCAATAAAGTTCAACCTTAGTTGAAAGTTGTACTTGAAACCATAAGCTACATGTTAACATTGTGTTTAAAAAAAAAAAAAAAAAACGTTGAGGGGAAAGTTACTTACTGACAATAGTGCTAATATTAGTCATTACTCTTTGTTGTAAAAGAGGGAATTACATGTAACTCCCACCGGTGAGCATCCACTACTAAAGAGGCAACTAACAATAAAGAAGACTGAACAAATTGCCCCATTGACTTCATCCTTCTTCCTTAGCCATTAGCTACGCAATGTTGGCACAACAAGCCCATGAATGCAGTGTCCACTGTGGAAAGGATGGAAACTGACCCTGGGTTCAACAGCATGAATTTCCTCTGATCAAGGCTCATTTAGCTCCTATTGCTGCTGCATAGCCCAACCTACCAGCAATGGAGAGCAAGACTGAGTTTCCAATGAGAAACCAGAAGTTCCCTATCACAGAACTAGACACACATTACAGGTATGGGTTTGCTTTTTCAGCCCACAGCATCTCAGCCAGTACCACCATCTGAGTGCTTATATAATGTTAAATTCACTAGCATGGGATTCCACATAATATCAGGGAAGTACAAGAGTGGACCCATATCCACAGGATCCACTGATAATATCACATATCTCACCACCCAGAAACTGCGAGACTGACAGTTTGGAACAACCAGCTAAAGGTAGAGCTGAACACCGGTTCCAAAACAATACTCTGCAAGGATGCCATACTCAAAAATGTATTACATGCATTGGATCAAAATTTATATGGCACTATGCCCCAATACAAAAAATACGGGTGTAGGAACCAAGGGTTGGAAGTAGAAGTGCCCCCCACCACATCACCTCTAATGAAGCTTGGGGTACATTGTGCTCCCTATCTTCACAGTTCTGAAGTCTGCATAGTGAGAGGTCTTGGTGCCTAAAGAGACACACTTTTGTCAAGAAATATAGCAAAAATCATATTGAAATACAAGCTTCAGATGCTTCCTTGGTACTCTGGGCTCCTTGTGTCCAGAGACCAGCAGGCAAGAAAAGGAGTCACCATCTTGCCAAGGATAATCGACTGATCATCAGGAGGAGGCAGAGATCCTGTTACACAATCAGGGCAGGAGGTGCACATGAGACACTTACCAAATTGTGACTCTAATGAATAGGTAAGCAACCCCACCCTGAAAATGCATGATGACAGAAATTCAGGCCTCTCAGCGAATGAGGGTTGAGTTGCAACACCAGTGAAGCCATTGAGGGCAGCGTAAGTAATAGTGGACACTAAGGGAAATCTAGAATGAATAGTGGAGCGGGGAGATGATGAGTACTGATTGAATTCTCCAGCCTGACCACAGCAGGGGGAATTGTAGTTTGTACCACCAACCTCCATCTTTCCCTCAGGAAAAGTGGCCCCTTCAATCCTGTCGGAGCAACTCCCTAAATATATATGGAGAAATAGACCTACGTGGAGCAAAGGGTGGATTGTGGTAAGCAAAGAGACATGCTGCCCAGATTCACCTTCAAGAAAGATTCAACAGTCACTTGTTGCCTAGCTGCAAGGAAGGAGGTCAACAACTTCCAGCTGTCAGCCTCTTCAGAGTCTGCCTCGACTGCAGAGAGCGAGTCATGCCCTTGCCACATCTGGTGACTGAATGAAGTCAGCTGAATACAGCTGCAGAAGTGATCCCAGCACGCATGCGGAGCCAAAAACCTAAGCATTCAAACAGAATTGAGAGAAATAATGAATCATTTAAAAACACTACATGTTAGTGTGCTTTGTTATTTAGTAATAGATACAGAAATTGGTATCTGGAGTAGGGTATTCTAACAAGAAGCTGAAACATGCGGTGTTGGTTTTAGGACAAGGTGGCAGGCGGAGTTTGGAAGAATGACAAGAATACTATTAGTTGAGGCAGAAAAGATGTCCACATCCTAATCCCCAGAACTTACGAATATATTGCCTCCTGTGGTAAGAAGGATTTTGCAGATGTGATTAAGGATCTTGAGATGGGGAGAGTATCCTAGATTATCCAGGTGGGCCCAATATAATAAGCACAAGGATCCTTAAAGTGGAAAAGGGATACATAAGAGAAGGTCAGTGTGATATAAAATGAGGACTCAGCCCACTGTTGCTGGCATTGCGGATGGTTGAAGGGAACCACAAGCCAAAGAATGCAGATGGCCTCTAGAAGCTGGAAAAGGCAAGGGAACAGATTCCCTCCTAGAGCTTCCAGAAAGGAATACAGTTCAGCCAACATCTTGATTTTATTCCTGAGAGAGCTGTGTTGGACTTCTAACCTACAGAGCTATATAATAATAAATTTATGTTGCTTAAACCTGCTAAGTTTGTGGTGATTTGCTACAGAAGCGAGAGAAAGATAAAACCGGTGGTTGGGGGCTATTAGCAAAGGCTTGAAGAATAGCGAATGAACAGGAGAGGGTGGAAAGGCAGTAAAAAAAATCATCAAATGCTAAAAAATGTAGGACCTGAATTATGCAATGAAGGAATGCTTAGCAATACTTTTGCCTGTCATAAGAGAAGGTAGAAAATAAACCTTATGAGCTTACAGGTATCTTAAGGAGATTTCCAGGCAGAGTGGTGAAAGTATCAATTAACTTTTTTTTAAAGATTTATTTATTTATTTTGAGAGAGAGAGAACAAGAGGGAAAGAGAGCAAGTGGGGGGGGGGAGGGGCAGAGGCAAAGAGAGAGAGAAAAGTCTCAACCAGATTCCATGCTGAGTGCAGAGCCCGACTTGGGTCTCGATCTCACAACCCTGAGATCATGACCTGAGCTGAAATCAAGAGTTGGAGGTTTAACTGGCTAAGCCACCCACGTTCCCCATCAATTAACTTTTTATAACTACTGATGGTAATGTACAAGAAGAGAGAAATGAGCCAAAGAAGGAACTGTTCAATTTTAAAGAAGAATTTAGAGGAAACATTTCCAACCCAGCACTTGTCATTTCTTATGAAAAAGGAAGCATGTATAACTGAATGGTAGAGCAGACTGACGGGAGGATCCAAGAAGCAAGGCAAGTGATGGATTAGAAAATCACTACCAGAGGGATGAATTGAACTACAATCAAGGAGTATCCCTTGCCCTTAGTATGGGTGCTCTGACAATTTTAGCTCTTGTTTTTCTGCCCCTTGCCTTTTGACTGGGAGTGTCCATGTGGTTTTTCTATCCTAGAAAACCTGGACTGAGAGGCCACTCCCAAACAGCTACACCTAAGGAACAATATCCTGAGGACTGTTACCCTGATTTAGACAATAAGATACTGAATTTAAACTTATGTCATAATGGAATGATATTTTTAGGGTCCAGGGGGAGTATATTTTTGCATATGGGTTGGACAAGAATTGTGGCCAGAGAGTGGACAGTAAAAGAGAGTCTTCAAGATGGCCCCCAAACAATTCCTCACTTCCTCTACAAGCATACCATTCCTCCCTACAAGGGGTGAAGTCCATTTTCCTTCCTCTTCAATCTGGGCCGGTCTTGTAACTTACTTTGACCAATAAAATGTGGTGAAAGTAAGGCCTGACTGTTTCTGCTTTCATGCTCTTAGTTTCCTGAGTCATCATGTTAGAATTCCAGGCTACCCTGATGGAGAGAGGGACCATTCGGAGAGTCCCTAGAGATACCACAGGGAAAGAAAGACCACATAGGGAAGAACTGAGATACCCATCAGTAGCATCAAGGTCCCAGACAAGTGGGAGAGGTCTTCTTGAACCTCCTAGCTCAGCTTAGCTACCATCTCAATGAAGCCACATGAGTGATTCCAGCTGCCACCCTAGAGCAGAAGAGCCACGAGTTAATCCACAGAAACATAGGAAATTTAAAAATCATTGTTTCAGCCATTATGTTTGGGGATGGTTTTTTACATAGCAATAGATAATTGATGCAGCAATCTTTTTGTTTGTAGAGGAGGGGTTGAGGAAAAAAAGACTTATGAAGAAAAGACCTGTAGAGAGCTGGAGGTTAGAGATCACTTTTCATTTTGAACATGCCTCTGTCTTCTTTAGTTGGCTGGTGGTATCTTCATCAATACAATTTTCTTAAAAATTTTGTGAGCCTTCTATAGCAACTTAGTCTACTCCATTAGACAAAAGTCACTTCTGTAAATCTCTTTTAGACAGGCCCCTTCTACCATGGGCTGAGATTCAGGGTGCTGTTGAAAATGCTCATAGTGTTCTATAGCCCACAGGGCATATGAGGCATTGCTTGGCATCATTCTAAAATCTTAAAGGGTCTGATAGCCTCTGATTTATCATAACCCTGAGGCCATGTTTTATTTTTTAATTTTGGCACCTTGGGTTTTTATCTTTGCCCTGAGACTATTTATACCATTGAAAAAATTTTTGTGGCTGGTCAAGTTGGGAATAAAACCGGTAGAGAACACTTCAGAGACTGTTCTGGATGCGCTCTGAGTTTATAGGAGGATATGACGTCTACATTTTTTACTTTCCTCTCTAGACTCATCATAAAGAACTTTGGAAGTAGTACTTTTGAAAATGAATAGAAGTTAAACTTAGAGGTAATATCTATTTTGTTATTAAGTGCATTATAAACATTCATGATAATGAAATATGGTATAATCATAAGCATCCGTGAATGTTTAATAAACAACTGTTCATTTCTGAAGCAGAAAGGAACATGAGCAAAAGTTCTGGTGAAATTTTTAAAGTGAAAGTGAATCATTTATTAGCATAAGAAATACTTTATGTTTGATTGTCCTATATGAAAAGTGTTGATTGCATCTGGTTTTCTGCCGGGAATTGAAAAAACAATTCAAATACTTACAAAACAAAATTTATCTTATTTATTCCCAAACATTAATAACTTAATGTTTACAACCTTATTATCAAGGGCAATGGTTTCTTTTAACAAATATATGTCCTTGGCAATGCTGCAGATAGAATCTAAATTACTGAATCAAATTTTCTAATTTGATGACTCCTTTTCTTTTTTAACTGATTATACATTTTAGAATTTTATAATTACCCTGAATCTGAGAAATAAATTGTTTTGTTACCTTCAGAGTTTTTAAAGTCTAGGTATAATGGATTGTAAGTATAATGGAATAAAGGCAATTCTAGATTTCTTCTATTCTCAGAGAACGTTACCTAATTTTCTTTTTATCACTTATTTTAGGCGATTTTTTTTTTTTGCCACAGTGATAGATTATTAAACATTTGCTATTGTAACCTCTTTTTCTCCTCCACTTTCTCAAGTAAATATTTCATGAACACTTTAGGAAACCTTAGAGAAACTTTTAATACCTTAACACATAATAAGTTCTGATTTTAAAGCACTTTGTCCAGAAGAAAGGAAGAAAGGAAAAAAAAATACACTGACTGAACCAAGTGGCCTAATGTTTTATAATCTTAAGGGGGAAAAAAATCCTTTTTTTCTTTCCAAGACATATTTCCCTGAAAACATGTTTTTTGTATTTAAAAAATAGAAGCCTTTGTTACTTTTGGAACATACTTTTGTAAAGTTAAAAATGTTTTCCAAATTTAAGCCTGGACACCTCAATTTATTTTAACAATGGGAGTTAAGATGCTATTCCAAAAGTAAATTGATTTTACTTCTCAGATGAAATCAATGTACAGAGATATTTAAAGCTGGAACATGGCATCTCTAGAAATCCAAGCTATCCTGCTGGAGATGTGGCAGATCCTTGGAGGCACTATGTGAAAAGAAAGGCTACATAGGGAATAACTGAAGTACCCCTGTCAATAGCACCAAAGCCCCAGACAAGTTAGAGAGACCTTCTTGCACTTTCTAGCTCAACTTAGCCACCAGCTGAATACAGCCACAACAACAAACCGAGTTAACATCCCTGGAAGCAGCTATAGAAAATATTTAAACTGGGTACCACATAATCTTTATAGTAAGCAACCAGGTAGTTGACTGAATAGTTTTCATTGTCTAGTCAGTGATTCTGTTGTAATATGAAAGTAACCATACTTGACAGCTTTTACCATATATGAGAAAACTGGAGCAGTGCCTGGGTGGCTCTGTTGGTTGAACATCCAACTCTTGATCTCAGCTCAGGTCTTGATCTCAGGGTGGTGAGTTCAAGCCCCGTGTTGGGCTGCACACTGGGTATGGAGCCTACATTAAAAAAAAAAAAAAAAAAGAAAAGAAAAAGAAAACTGAAGGTTTGCCAGTCATTGCTTTTTTCCCCAAGATTGCCAACATTAGGTCTTTAAATATAATGTGCACATTAAAAATAGTGAGTAGCATATTGCTCATTGAAGTTGGTTTGCAAATTGCTGAAAATCACCTTTTTATATCCATCTATTAGTAATAATAAGAAATACTTGGTATTTCAAATTTCAGTTTTCTAGCAAGCAAGGCATATCATTATAGTATATATATCATTCTATATAAAAGATTTTGATTATGGGTTGGTGAACAATTGATTATAATTAAATGATAACCAATCAGTCTTTTAGGGCCAGTGAATTTTTTTATTAAGTTTTTAATTTTAATTCCAGTATAGTTAACATATAGTCCTATATTAGTTGTGTATGTGTGTGTGTGTATATATATATATATATATATTAGTATATATCAGGTGTAAAATATAGTAATTCAACAGTTCTATACATCACTCAGTGCTCTTCATGATAATAGAGGCAGTGAATTTGAATCAAGAGCTACTGCTTTTTCAATCTACCTGTATTAAGATCTCCTTTTCAAGGTGCAATGGATTGAATGTTTCTGCCCCCTTCCCCAAATTCATATGTTGAAATCCTAATTCCCAGTGTGATGGTATTAGGAAGTGGGGCCTCCGGGAGGTGATTAGTTCATGAAAGTGGAATCCTCATGGATGGAACTAGTACCTTTATAAGAAAAGAAACCAGAGAGATAATCTCTCCTTATATTGGTCAGAACTACACCACATGCTCACTCAAGCTAATCATTGACAAGGGTAGCTCAATCAGTACTTGCCTTTAAACTAGACTGACTTCCTTGAGGAGGTACATATCTGAATGAAGTCACATTTTGTTATATAAACAGAGAGGGGAGGAGGAGGGTTGATTAATATTTTTCAAACTTCAGGTTGCAACCCATTAAAGGATCATGAAATCTATTTAGTGAAATATAATCAACATTTTACAAAATGAAATAAAATGAAATAAAACAAATGATAACTTCATCATACTTAATAGGTGCTAATATGGTTTGTGAAACTTACGCTTCAATTGTGTGTGTGTATATTCAGTATGATGTAAGATGAATTTCTTAGCGCAGGTCAAAGTAAAAGAGTTTGAAAGCTGCTTGAATAGACAGCCAGCTGTGCCTGCTATAGAAAGTCCTCACTGGTCTTCTGAAAATTAGTTAAGGGAGTATCTGATCTGATTCTTCCCTACAAGACATGAGGTTTACCAGGCAAAAGAGATCCAAGAGTAAAAATTTTCTACAATACGTGGACTATCTAAAATACATAGGCTTATGTAATTATTTAAAAACAAACTACACAATAATAATAATAATAAAAACTGCCATCTAATGAGAAATTATGCACCTGGGATTTTACATGCAATTTCTTAATTTTCTCGGCATCCCAAGATTATGTATTGTCCTCATCTTAAGATGACAAAAAGCAACCAAACAAAGCTCATAGGTTAGTAATTTGGTGAAAGTTACCTAAGCAAATAACTAAGAGAACTTGGATTTAAATTTAGGTCTTTCTGATTTAAAAAAGCTCAAGTTTATTGACTACATTAATCTACCCCCACCCCCAATGCTCAAATGCCTCCAAACAATTTATCACCATAACAGCAGTTTTGTTCTATGGAACAATGACAGTGTAAATTTAAAGCCATTCTGAAATTATGCAAACAGAAGCAACCACAGAAAATATTTCATGTTTAACAAAGAAAGGAAGAAAACCCCACAAATTTCTAAGTAATTAAGGCTTTTTTATTGGTGATTTCAATGTGGAGTCATTGATTATTTCCCTTATTTCTAGTTGAAATTTTCCAATCAGTGAAAGAAATGGCGTACTATGTTTTATTCAAATCTAGGCATATGGTACAACCATTCTTCTATTGTAGACTATTGGATGAGTATTTGTGTTGATATAATAAGAAATTTTGTTCCAACTATAATTTTTATACATGAAATATACATCAGGAGATGAGCTGCTTATATATTTAGAATTTTTTAAAGTTCTTATTTCATTTTTTTCTGTTATAGATTTAGAGCCCATTTATCTGCTTGAAAAGTTGGATACAAATAGTTTTATTACTAAGTGCTTTAAAATGAACAACGTTGGAGCACCTGGGTGGCTCAGTTGGTTAAGCATCTGATTCTTGTTTTTGACTCAGATCACGATCTCAGGATTGTGAGATTGAGCCCTGCATTGGACTCTGTGTTGGCATGGAGCCTGCTTAAGATTCTCTCTCTCCCTCTCCCTCTGCCCCTCCCTCTCTAAAAAATAAATAAATAAAAATAGAATAAAATAAGCAATGTTTCCCTCTTGGTGCCTCAAAGACCTTAAGACTGCCAAACCTTCCCTGTTTCACCCACTAAAAAAAACATGTACTACCTGTACATGTACAAGAACTGTAGCACTATGAATATAATAATGCAAAAAAGTAAAATGAATAATAAGTAACTAATGAATATGTGTTCACTTTACCAAAGATGTAGTACTATCTGACTAGAACTGTGGTTTCACCTTCTAAAATGAGAGCTGGAATGGATGTATACTGCTAACATTTGGGAACCTGATCTTCTGCCGTTATCAGCAATGTTAATCTTGAGAATTCTTCCTCCTCATTTGTGTTGAAAGATTAATAAATTCAGTGTAATTAAGATCACTAAGATTATGCAAGTATAATTTTTAATTTTTCTGTTGCATGTTAATTGACCCAAATGTACAGAGCATATTGCTTATAACAGAGTTATAAGAAGCTAACATTCTACTAGAAGCTTACCTGCCAAGAATACAATGCCCATTTAAATACCACAGCCAAAGGGAATCTATCATTCTTAGTGGCTTATTTAATATGCTTTAAGCCTGTCTGGCTGCTTCTAGTTATCTAACTTATTCTCAGATGCTACTGTCCATGAGTAATTGTTATACTTTTGAGGTATCAGGCCATGTTAACACCACCCAGAAGAACACAGTTTGAAATGTAAATTTATTGAAAACCAAAAGTAGAATACATTTGAAATCCAAATTGCACATTTATTTATTCAACAAATATCTATTGAGCATCCTCTATTTGGCAGATGTATCCACTCTGTTTGTGACTGTTCTTTAAAATTTTGATTTCCAAATGTTCATTATTAGTATTTAGAGATATGATTTATTTTGTGTATTGATGTTATATACTGTGAATTTGCTAAACTCACATATTATGTGAGTTTTGTTTTGTTTTGTTTTAGGTTCCTTGGGATTTTCTGCATAGACAACCACATCAACTGTGAATAGACAGTTTTGTTTCTTCCTTTCCAGTAAGTATGCCTTTTATTTATTTATTTTTTTCTTGCACACTTGAGTTGGCCAGGACATCCAGTATAATGTTGGATAGAAACATGAGAACAAACATTCTTTCCTTGCTCCCAGTATTAGGGGAAAGCATTTAAACCTTCACCATTAAGCATGATGTTAGCCTTAAGTCATATGTGCATATGCATGTTTACACATGTTACCCATTATGAGGTTAGGGAAGTTCCCTTCTATTTGTAGTTTGTTGAGTTCATATGTAGGTAATGAATGGAATTTGAACTTTGTCAAATGCTTTTTCTTTTTTATCTGTGAGTTCTTTCTTCTTTAATCTGTTGAAATGGCGAAATACAACTTTCTAATTATATTTTCTAATGTTGGACTAGCCTTGCATTCCCAGGATAGACTCCACTTGGTTGTATTGTATTATCCTATTTATCTATTGTTAGATTTGATATATATTTTGATCAACATATCTGGTATGTTGAATATATTTGATATATTGCTAGTATTTTGTTGAAGATTTTTGCATCTCTATTTGTGGGGTATGTTGCTCCATAGTTTTTTAGTTATGTCTTTCTCTTGTTTTGGTAACAGAGTAGTAATAGCCTCCCAAAATGAACTGTGAAGTGTTCCCTCCTCTTGTGTTTTATGGAAGAGTTTGGGTAAGTTTGTATTTTTTCTTTCTTAAATGCTTAGTAGAAATGACCAATGGAACTATCTGGGCCTAGAATTTTCCATTTTGGGAAAGTTTATGAGTAAAATTCAATTCCTTTATAGATATAGGAAAATTTAGGTTAACCAACCTACCTTCCTTCTTTCCTTCCTTCCTTCCTTCCTTCCTTCCTTCCTTCCTTCCTTCTTCCTACCTTCCTTCCTTCCTTCCTTCTTTCCTTTCTTCCTCCCTCTCTGTCTCTTTCTCTCTTTCTTTCTTTCTGTGAGGTTTGGCAGTTCATCTCTTTAAAGAGTTAGTTCTCCATCTTGTGTCCCTCTGTGTACACCTAATCTCAGCTGGTCCCCTGAGACCCCCTGAGCGCCAACCCTATTCCCCCCGTGTGGTCCCATTTCTGCTCCAACAAGATGAAAGAAACTATCATGAACCAGAAGAAACTCACCAAACTGCAAGCACAAGTGTGTATTGATGGGAAAGGAACTGCTCGCCAAAAGAAGGTGATTCATAGAACGGCTACAGCAGATGATAAAATCTTTAGTTCTCCTTAAAGAAGTTAGGGGTAAACAATATCTCTGGTATTGAAGAAGTGAATATGTTCACAAACTAAGGTACAGTGATCCACTTTAACAACCCCAAAGTTCAGGCATCGCTGGCAGCGAACACTTTCACCACTCCAGGCCACGCTGAGACAAAGCAGCTGACAGAAATGCTACCCAGTATCTTAAACCAACTTGGTGCAGACAGTCTGATTAGTTTAAGAAGACTGGCTGAAGCTCTGCCTAAACAATCTGTGGATGGAAAAGTACCACTTGCTACTGGAGAGGATGATGATGATGAAGTTCCAGATCTTGTGGAGAATTTTGATGAAGCTTCCAAGAATGAAGCAAACTGAATTGAGTTAACTTCTGAAGAAGATAAAACTTGAAGAAGTTACTGGGAGCTGCTCTTTTATATTATGACTGCTTTTAAAAATTTTGTTGATGGATCTGAAAAAATCTAGATCTCTAATATTTTTAAGCCCAAGCCCCTTGGACACTGCAGCTCCTTTCAGTTTTTGCTTATACACAATTCATTCTTTGCAGCTAATTAAGCTGAAGAAGCCTGGGAATAAAGTTTGAAACAACTTTAATAAAGTTCTTTGTCTAGGGAAAAAAAAAAGAGTCCAACTCATCTGACTTGTGGAATTTATGGGCATTGAGGTGTTCATAGGATACTCTTATTATACTTTTAATGTCTACAAGGTCTATAGTCTTCTATTTTTTCTTGATTAATGTAGGTGGAGGCTTATCAATTTTATTGATTTTTCAAAGAATAAACTTTTTGTTACCTTGATTTCTTCTACTTTTTATTTCAATTTTACTGATTTATACTCTTATATTTATCATATTTATCATTTACTTTTTTGCTTGCTTTAAGTTTAATTTGCTTTTTTCTAGTATTTTAATATTGAAAATTAGATTATTGGTTTGAGATCCTTTTTATTTTCTAACATAAGCATTTAATGCTATAAATTTTCTTCTAAGCACTACTGTAGTTACATCGTATAAATTTTGATATTTTGTGTCTTCATTTTCAATCAGTTCAAAAATTTCCTTTGAGACTTCCTCTTTGACCCATGGATTATTTAGAAGTATGCCATTTAATTTTCAAACAATTGGAATTTTCCAGAAAGTTATTTATTTCTAATGTAGTTCTTTTTGATCTGAGAACAAATCATTTTGTTCAATTATTTTAAATTTGTTATGATTTGCATTATGACCCAGGATATGACATATCATTATGAATTTCCAGGAACACTTGAAAAAAATGTACGTTCTGTTGTTGTTGGAGTTTCCTTAAATGTCCAGTTGGTCGATGGTATTGTTTAAGTGGTCCATAATCACTGGGAGAAATAGATTGTAGTTGGCTTACTTCATCTTGGCAAGCAGTGGAAATTTAAGTTGGATTTTGAACCCAGATTTTTTTTGTTAATATTTTCATTATGCTATAATGAAACATTTAAAACCTTTTCTAAAAGCTCCCCAAATCCCTTATGTATTGTGCAACATAATTCTTGATTTTAAACTTATCTTTATACTGTAAGTTTTATTTTTGCTTAGAAGGGAAAAGTCAAAATCTACTTAGGAAATGTACAAGAACATTGTACATTGTACAAATGTACAAGAAGAATGTTTCTTGTTTTTGTTTTTGCAAACAGATTTAAAACATTTTATTTCATTGATTGCTCATTGCAAACAGGTTTTACGTAAGTTTCCTAGTATATGCAAATATTAAAGGCATGCCCTTTTGACTCTTTTATTTTTTTAAGTTTTTATTTAAATTCCAGTTAGTTAACATACAGTGCAATATTAGTTTCAGGTGTACAATATAGTGATTCAACACTTCCATACAACACCTGGTGCTCATCACAAGTGCCCTCCTTAATCCCCATCACCTATTTCACCCATCCCTCTCACTCCCTCTCCCCTCTGGTAACCCCTAGTTTGTTCTCTATAGTTAAGAGTCTGTTTTTTGGATTGCTTCTCTCTCTCTCTTTTTTCCCTTTGTTTGTTTTATTTCTTAAATTCCACATATGAGTGAAATGATATGGTATTTGTCTTTCTCTGACTGATTTATTTCATTTAGCATAATGCTCTAGCTCCAACCATGTTGTTGCAAAGGGTAAAATTTCACTCTTTTTTGTGGCTGAGTAATATTCCTCATATAAACATACATACATACCCCACATCTTTATCCATTCATCAGTCGATGGACACATGGGCTGTTTCCATAATTTGGCTATTGTAGGTAATGCGTTCACTTCCTTTTGGAAAGTTTACTTTCCCTTAGCTGTAGAGGGAAGACTGAGGCATAGTGGAGGAAAGAAATCTATTAAACTACTGCATCAGGTACTGAAGTTGAGCTTTTATTCACTTCTGGCTGCCTACTCTTCCATGCTTTCTTCCATTCATTAGGAGTTAGAGAGGCAGGTTAGAACAGTGTTTCTCAATCTTTAAAAAAAAAAAGAAGAGAAAAGAAAAGAAAAAGAAAAAGAAAAAAACAACAAAAAGACATCCTCTTTTCACAAATATAAATATCCTATACTCTTTTTATATTACATTTAAATTTTCTAAATAAATAAACATTTTAACTTAAAGAAAATTTTCAGGAATTTAGGGTATTTCCCCCCAAATTCCTCATGTTCCCCTCTCCTAAGATTCAAATACATTCCAGGGTGAGACACCTTATGTTGGAAGTACAAATCATTTCTCCCCACCAGATTCATCAGTACCTGTCCATCTGGGGATCCTTTGGCAGTCTTCTTGTTCTTTAAAGTCTTGTTCACCCTAAATGGTCAGATTGTGGCTCATCTGTATGTCCAGAAATAGAGCAGTTTCCACTACAATTGATAGTCTCCTCCCTTTCCCCCTGTAAACCCATGCCTTCCAGAAAAGAGGACACAAAGAAGCCAGCTAGTTTACACAAAAATGTGCGAAGGAATCACCTGTATCACAACCCATGAGGACAGCTAGTAACAGGTGAGAGATGGTTGGCCAAGGGCTGAAGCCCAGCAAACTCTTGAGGACAGGGTAGGCATTACCAGCAGGTCACTAGTAATGAGAAACTTTCTTCTTTGTGGTTTGTTATGGAAGTGAAACCGTATTGGCTCTGCTTCCAAGTCTGCCATCATTTAAACAGAGCCAGCAGAGAGAAGACCAGACAAATCTATTCTTTAACAGGTATCTTTCCCAACATATTTGAAATAATGGGAAAAAGTAACATGACATATTATTTCAATGGGTCATATAAACCCCTTTGTTTTTTCTCTAAGTTGTTTTTGGATCTTGAGTATATTGGCTGTGGGATGATGCAGGATATTTCAAAGAGTTTTTGAATCCCTAGAATCCCTATAATGTTATATAAAATATGAGTAAGGCTTATAGAGGTACGGAGAAAGAAAGGCAGCAATAGAAATAGAAGCGAGGGAGTGAGCAAGGAAATGGGCCACAGTAAGAATGAGAGTGTGTGTGAGACTAAAGTCCTGGCATATTTTAAGCCTGAGATCAGCATTATTTCTTAAATGATCTCTTTGCTTCTATTTTCATCCTCCTCTGATTGAGCCCCTTCCATGGCAGAGTCAGTCCTTGCACTGCAAATCTAACCATGCTGGTCCTTTCTTAAAATTCTTTGGAGGATGAAGTCTGTTCATGATCTGACCCCAGTCCTCTGCTTTAGTCTCACCAACTGCCACCCTTTATCTTATGCTTAGGTGATTTACATTTCCTTTCAGTTCCTGAAAACACTGGGCTATGTCATTCCTCTTTGCTTTTGCATTATTCTCCCTGGCATGTCTGGTCCTTGTCTTTGTTGGCCAGTTATGCTGTGATACTTCCTCTGTGACTTCTTCCCAGGCCCTGCATTCTATGACAGTTAATTTCTTCTGCAAAACATTGTACATAGTACTTTCATTATAACATTAATTGTTATATGCTAATTATTGGTTTTGTGTTTGTTGTGCCACTGATCTGTGAACTTTTTGTGGATGGGGGCAAAGTCTTGTCCTTTTGTCACCTGTATCTAACACTGTGCCTGGTACACCATAAACTCTTAGAGAATGTTGGTCGATCTAAGTCAAATAGAACTGTAATAAGAAGTCACCATGCAGTCTTTCACTTTGTAACTCTTAAGCTCAAATATGCAGCTGTGTTGTGCTATTATGATATATACTTTATCTGCTTTAGGAAAAAAAAAAACCAACAATGTTATTTAAGGCGGATAGCTGGGTCAAGTAATCGTGTTCTCTTTTTCCATTGGGATAAGGATATTCCAAAGGGAAAATATGAATAGAAGCCTTTTACACCAATCTTTTATACTTAGGGGGGAAAAAGGATTGCAAATTTTTCCAAAGCTGGTTAGAAAAATTGGGCCCCTCTGCAATGTGATACTTCTAAAAATAATGCCCAGAGGAACAGTGGTTCTAGAGAATACTAAATCCAAGTGTGGCTAGATTCCATCTTCATTTTGGAAACAGCCACAGCTGTGGCCAGCCCAGTCAGACAATGGAATGCAGTTGGGGATTTGATATGGGGGGAAAGGAGAGGGAACTTGGTTTCCTGTCCTGAGGCAGTTGGCACGTAATCCCAGGTCCCTCCCCTTCCCCCATCTCCAGTCTCCAACTCTCTCCTCATCACCTAGGAAATATACTGGTGAATGGGGTAAGATCTGGCATTTGGATTTTGTTTATCTTCTTGGGAATATTGTGCTATAAGGGGCTTTAAAAAATCTAAGATAACAATATTATACTGTACATCTCTAACTCTCTCCAAGTATGGACAAGTACCAAGTTAAGCCACAAAGAAATGTTTTCCTTCTCTTAAAAATTTTTCTATAAATGGTATTTTGTAATTTATCTGGGACAAAAGAAACACAGTAGTTCCAACATCATTAAGTTTCCTTTCTCCAAAATGTTGTAAGATCATATGCCTGCTGGAAATGACACACTGATCTTAACCGACAGTATTTTATAGAGAAGATAATTTCCAGTCCTATCTTCTGTGTCTGCTTGTACTCTTTCTACCTCTCCCCACTTTATTAAATCATCAAAAGCTCACATGGCAAAGATGAGAGCACTATTAGCAACTACATGGAAGTAGCATGTCTATTCTGTTAAAGAGCTACCAGAAAAAAAAAAAAAAAATATATATATATGGTTATGTTAGGGTGGTGGTTACTCTTGGGAGGAAAGGTTAGTAGTAACTGGAAGGAGGCATGAGGGAGACTTCTGGGGTGCTGCTTGTGCTCTGTTTCTTGATCTGGTACTGGTTACATGGATGTGCTTAATTTTTGACAAATGACCTATACCCTTATAATTTATATACTTTTCTATATGTATGTTTTACTTCAGTAAAAAGAAATAATGATAATCATGATATTAGGCCCATGTTGGATCAAAATGCCATTCAGCACAAAGAAAATAAAGATCAATAGATAACATGTCTGTATGACAATAGACAATAAGTATATAATATAATAATATAATATACAATGAGTATACCTAGTAGGAGCAGTGGAATATACATTTTAGTAAGAGGTCATTTGTTTACTTTGGGAATTGGAGGCCCAGAAGCCTAGCCTTTTTTCAGTGAGTAATAGGCAGAAAGGTTGTCTCCAGCTCTTGTTGCCACACTGCCCAGCCATTCTTCAGTTGCCTTCATATTGTTACAGAACAGCCCTTTGGGAGAGATATTTCTTTCTCAATAAGACAGATATTATCAACCCATCTTAGAAAGAGGAGTCTGAGATACATATTAATTTAATAATTTATTTAAGATAATAAAATCAGTGGTGATGCTAGGTCTGGATCCAGGTCTGCTGGTTCCCAATGGAATTTCCCATTCATACAAGTGAATATGATACATTGAAGTCAACAGTCACTGTGTCCAGTTTCCTCTTTTTGATATGAAATCAAGAAAATACTATGACTATTGAGAGAAAGCCTCACTTGGACTCTGTTGACCTTGATCAAAGCCTTCTTCATTAAACTCTTTTTGACTAATCCTACTCAAACTTCTATCTAAGGAAACAATACCCACCCCTCTCTGGAATCTCCTGCAGGCAGCAAGACCGGAGATTTCTCAGCTTTCCTCAAATAGCAGCCAAGGCTGGCAAGTCTGTGAGAGGAATTTTTGGTGAAAGAGGATGGTGGAGTTATATGGGATACCCCCATTACGAGTTTCTGAGATCTTTGAAAGAACCCAGCAGTGGCTTCCCAAGGAGAGGGAGTGAGGGGCTGTGGAAGCCATTTGCTCTGGGTGCAGGAAATAGGAGGGTACATTTTCTGTAGAGAATTTTTAAAAATAGTAAAGCCAAATGAAAGTTGTTAGCCTGCTTTTTATTATCACTGTATGCCTGAAAATCCTTAGGAGCTCTTCTTGGAGATACTCACCAGACCAGAGCGCAGTGGCAAGGAGTGCAACTGACCCTTACCCCATCTCCACCCCATGCCTCATTTTGACATTAAAATGTTAGTTCTTGTAGTTGTAAAACGCATCATAATTGTCAGTGCACCAGCCAGGATGCTCTGTCTCTGGGGCCACAGGGATGAGGGAATTGTTTGTAGGAGTTGTTGTAGGTAGATATTCTGGCTCATTCTGGGTCTGCACCTATCTCATGGCCACATTCTGTCACCTCTTCACAGAACTAGAGCCCACAGTATTTGAGCAGATGATTGAGAACATGCACAGGGTTTGGCTCAGAGACTACTGCAAAGGAGGCACTCTTGATCCTCTGATTTCTTAACACCACAGTCTTTCCAAGGTGTTGCCTATTATCTTGAACAGCTGAATAACTTCCCCTCCCTCCCACCCCCCACAAGGACATCTCTGTTTTCATCACCTACTCAGGCTAAGCCCACTCTTATCTCTCCTACTTTCCACCATTTCATTGTAGAAATTAGTTAAAAACTCCAAAACAAATGCTAACTTGTAACTATGGCTGGTCAGTGACTGAGGAAGAGAAAGGGAGTGGAGGGAACTATATCTCCTTTCAGTCAGACTCTGGATATCTGTATTGAGGTGTCTATTACAATTGTGCCCTATGCCAAACTTATTATGCCTTGGTAACTGACTCCATATGTAGTTCCAAAAGTTTGAAAAGTAAGGGATGAACCAAGTTGAACTAAGCAAATGATAACTTAAAGCAAAAATGATAATGTTAGGGGTGCCTGGGTGACTCAGTCAATTAAGTGTCCAAGTCTTGATTTCAGTTCAGGTCTTGATCTCAGGGTTGTGAGTTCAAGTCCCACAGCCTACTTAAAAAAAAAAAAAAAAAGATGATGTTAATATCAGACAAAGTAGAATTTTAAGAGATCATTAAATATAACAAAGAAGATACCACAAGTGTGTGTTTATGTATCAAACAATATAACCACACAATATGTATTGAAAAGAATAATTGGAAACACAAAGAAATGTATAGAAATTCAATCTTCATAGTAGCTTTTAATATATTCTTTTCAGAAACTGATGGATCAAGCACACAGAAAAAATAAATTTATTGAAGGTGAAAATGAAAAAAATAAACAATGATAGAAAGGTACATAAAACAGAGAAAAATAGACTGTTCAAAACTCTTGGAACATTTTTAAAAATTGATTATGTAGGTCATAAAGCAAATCAAATCTCTGAGTCTACATTCTCTGACCAAAATGCAATTAAATTAGAAATTAAACAAAAAAGATAGCCCAGAATGTTTATTCTCTTAGAAATTTCAATAAGAAATAATCTCTGTGAGCAAAAGAAGAAACCAAATTGTTTATAAATCTATTTAGAAATACAATGAATGCTGGTGGCATCACAATTCCGGACTTCCAGCTCTATTACAAAGCTGTAATCATCAGGACAGTATGGTACTGGCACAAAAACAGACACATAGATCAATGGAACGGAATAGAGAGCCCAGAAATGGACCCTCAATTCTATGGTCAACTAATCTTCGACAAAGCAGGAAAGAATGTCCAATGGAA
Source organism: Phoca vitulina (assembly GCF_004348235.1). NCBI lineage: Eukaryota > Metazoa > Chordata > Mammalia > Carnivora > Phocidae > Phoca > Phoca vitulina. Next base: position 17,185,792 of record NW_022589723.1, read on the forward strand.
AAAAGACAGTCTCTTCAACAAATGGTGTTGGGAAAACTGGACAGCCACATGCAGAAGAATGAAACTGGACCATTTCCTTACACCACACACAAAAATAGACTCCAAATGGTTGAAAGACCTAAATGTGAGACAGGAGTCCATCAAAATCCTAGAGGAGAACACAGGCAGCAACTTCTTCAACCTCAGCCACGGCAACTTCTTCCTAGACACATTGCCAAAGGCAAGGGAAGCAAGGGCAAAAATGAACTCTTGGGACTTTATCAAGATAAAAAGCTTTTGCAAAGCAAAAGAAACAGTCAACAAAACCAAAAGACAACCAACAGAATGGGAGAAGATATTTGCAAATGACATATCAGATAAAGGGCTAGTATCCAAAATCTATAAAGAACTTATCAAACTCAACACCCAAAGAACAAATAATCCAATCAAGAAATGGGCAGAAGACATGAACAGACATTTTTCCCAAGAAGACATCCAAACGGCCAACAGACACATGAAAAAGTGCTCAACATCGCTAGGCATCAGAAAAATCCAAATCAAAACCTCAATGAGATACCACCTCACACCAGTCAGAATGGCTAAAATTAACAAGTCAGGAAACGACAGGTGTTGGCAGGGATGTGGAAAAAGGGGAACCCTCCTACACTGTTGGTGGGAATGCAAGCTGGTGCAGCCACTCTGGAAAACAGTATGGAGGTTCCTCAAAAAGTTGAACATAGAGCTGCCCTATGACCCAGCAATTGCACTACTGGGTATTTACCCCAAAGATACAAATGTAGGGATCTGAAGGGGTACATGCACCCCGATGTTTATAGCAGCAATGTCCACAATAGCCAAACTGTGGAAAGAGCCAAGATGTCCATCGACAGATGAATGGATAAAGAAGATGTGGTATATATACACAATGGAATATTATGCAGCCATCAAAAGGAATGAAATCTTGCCATTTGCAATGACGTGGATGGAACTGGAGGGTATTATGCCGAGCGAAATAAGTCAATCAGAGAAAGACATGTATCATATGATCCTACTGATATGAGGAATTCTTAATCTCAGGAAACAAACTGAGGGTTGCTGGAGTGGTGGGGGGTGGGAGGGATGGGTGCCTGGGTGATAGACATTGGGCAGGGTATGGATGGGCTATGGTGAGTGCTGTGAATTGTGTAAGACTGTTGGATCACAGACCTGTACCTCTGAAACAAATAATACATTGTATGTTTTAAAAAAAGGAAGAAGAAGATAGTAGGAAGGGAAAATGAAGGGGGGGAAATCGGAAGGGGAGACGAGCCATGAGAGACTATGGACTCTGAGAAACAAACTGAGGGTTCTTGAGGGGAGGTGGGGTGGGGAATGGGTTAGCCTGATGATGGGTATTAAAGAGGGCATGTATTGAATGGAGCACTGGGTGTTATACGCAAACAATGAATCATGGAACACTACATCAAAAACTAATGATGTAATGTATGGTGATTAACATAACATAATAAAATAAAATTTAAAAAATTAGAAAAAAAAGAAATACAATGAATGCATAATACATCAAAACTTATAGAATGCCACCAATACATATATTTTTGGACGGAATGGTGGAAAATAACTGGGCTAAGATTCAAATGAATCTGAAAAAGAAAACACAAAAGAAAACCAAAAAAAAAAAAAAAAGGAAGGAATTTATAAAGATAATATTGGAAATTAATGAATAGGAAGACAATTTAAAAATGGATGATAAATAAAACAGTTCCCTGAAAATACTAATGAACTACTGAGATGTGTGACCAAGAAAAATGAGACTATAATGCAAATGTCCATTTATTGAGTGCCACAACAGTCCAGGTATTGTTCTTATACTGGGAAATTTGTTAAGTTTTTTACTTGTTCAGCGTCTTGTCTTTTTGGAATTGATACTCCTTCCATTGGCAAGGTTTTAATCATATAGTCCCGATTTTCCCACATCAAGAGTAAGAAGTTACCCAGATTGGCCAATTCTTCTGGATACAGTGATTTTTCCAAGCTTGGGTATTTGACATAGATATGCTGCAAAGGGTCCTCTTTTTGGGGATTCAAATGGGCCCAGGAGAAACAGACTCTCTTTTTGTAAGATACTAAATTCTAAAGGACAAATAGGCTGAAGTTCCTGGGACCCTCTTTGCTGCCTGAGGATGAAATCAATACGAAAGATTTTTGCCAAGAGACAAAGAAAGAGGGAGAAAAAGAAAGTACATACATGCATGAGCACCATGCCATGAGAGTGGCTTTGATTCTGGAGTTCCCAATGTTCCACCTTTGACCTTAAAACAAATATGCTTTCTTGGTCTTGAAGATATGAGTCTGAGCACTCCAGATACTTTATTTTCTAGATGCCATCACTTACTTTCATCACTGGGGAAGACACAATGAGAAAAGAGTATAAAAAGAGCTTTATCTAAGTGTTCAACAAGTACTTTACCATTATGATACCACTGAATCCTTGCTTCAATACTTACAAATGAGCAAAGACCCAGAAAAAGATATATACATATTCAAACAGGCTAAAATCCGTGTCCTCGTGGAACTTATATTCTAGTGGAAAAGAGAGGAAATAAATTGTGAACATAATAAATAAGTAAATAGTATGGCATATTAGAAGGGGACAAATGCTATAAGAAAAATAGAGCAAGTTTAGGGGTTTCAGGAATATGTGTTTGGAGGGGTAGTGCAGTTTGCATATTAAGTAGGTCAGGGAAGACCCTTGAGAAGGTATCATTTGAAAAGAGATATAAAAGAGGTAAAGGCATTTACCAAATGTATAACTGGGCGGGGGGAGGGTAGATTTCAAGACTGAAAAACAATTTTGCAAGACCCTAAAATGGAACCAGCCTTATTGCTTGTCCACATAGCCTTCCTTTCCCAAAACTCTTCATTGCCACTTGACCGAAATGTGTGGTAGTAAACAGGTACATCTCTCTCTCTCTCTCTATTTTTTTTTAACAAAGCTAGCCCTGATTATCTTAACTATGTTTAACCAAACAAAACAAATTGTTAAGATGAGGTGATTATAATACACCATATAAACAACACAAGCATAAACATAGAGAAACATTTCTTCTCTATTCCTCTCCCATAACCAATTATCTATCTATCATTTATGTATTCATTAATCACCATCATCACCATAATGCTATATTAAATTTTAAAGCAATATACTGCTTACAAAGCATTTTAGACTATTATCACAATTGATATTCAATAATCAAGTAGTTATATTATCTGTATCACGTTGGTGAACAAATTCCAAGAAACCTCTATGCTCTCCTCTGTAAAGCATCAGACTTCCTATTTTTATATATAAAATGTTGATAACTTGAATATTTGTTAACTGAATAGTGCCTATAGACCATATTAGATTTTTGGGGATACACAATGCCAACCAATTAATTTTCAAGCAAAAATTTTAATAGTTACATTTTCAAGATCATTCATTGTATATTTGAATCACAGCTTAACAACTTCTACCAGGTTTTAAAGACATCTGCTTCCCTGGGTGCCTGGGTGGCTCAGTTGGTTAAGCGACTGCCTTCGGCTCAGGTCATGATCCTGGAGTCCCTGGATCGAGTCCCGCATCGGGCTCCCTGCTCGGCAGGGAGCCTGCTTCTCCCTCTGACCCTCCCCCCTCTCATGTGCTCTCTCTCTCTCATTCTCTCTGTCTCAAATAAATAAATAAAATCTTTAAAAAAAAAAAAAAAGACATCTGCTTCCCAAAATGAATTTACTCTTACCCAAAAGTGACAGTTCTTTAGAAACAGTATCATGGAGGGGACACTGCTGGTACCTTACATGGATGCCCTTCACCATCCAGGATAGCCATCCCCTAGATGCTAATATATCACTGCTTCTTTTTCTTGTTTCCCCAGAGAATTTCTCTCAGCCAAACAAAAGCCATCTCACCCAGTAACCTATTCTTCCTTTACTTAGTTCCTCTGCACTATATGGCTTTTTTCACTCCCCTTCCCTTGAGGGCACTCCTCCAATAAATCAGTTGATCAAGAATTCCTATCTCAGGCTCTGCTTCTAGGGAACTTGACTAAACATACAACATTTGATCTTTAAATGCATACATGTCCCCAAACATACTCACTATAATTTAGTGAGAATTTGAGGTGCTGTGAGCATGTTAGAATGCATGTAATGGGAAATCCAAAAACAATCATTAGAAGTGTTGTCACTTTTTATTGTGGGGCAGAGAGTGCTCTTACTTATCCTCTACTGTGGTCACTGTCAATCAACTTGGCATTTGAACATTTCCTGAACCATACAGGGTCAGTTCTGGTAAGATCCTAAAAGCACCAGCTGCTGTGGGTCAAGGTAACTTCATGTTGGATCCATTCCTTAGGAACAAGATGGGTGGAATTCTGTTGGCAGAGGTTGAAATTATACTGCAACCTGGCACATAATCTATCTCTTTATAATGGAGACTTTATGAATGAAGACAAAGAGGACAGAGGATGAAGGTGATATGTCACTAAGAGAGAAAAAGGAAGGAACTATGGCTGGGAAAACAAAACCATCTGAATTTGTTCATTATATCCAAGTTTCTCTGCATGGAAAAGGAGTCTAAAGGAAAGCCTTGTTACCAATTAATTTATTTTCTTGCATATCCACAAGTAAGTCAGATGGTATTAGTCATGTATATTTTCATCTATGTACATAGACATGTATAGACATATATTACCAAGCACTAAGAAAATGAACACAAGGTGGCTCAAGCCTATCTTGCTTACATTGTCTTTCACATGTCTTTATGTGTCATTTTAATAGTATTTATCACATAATATCTTCTATTGTAGCTATTTGTGATTATTTTTCATTATGCCTTCCCTATCCCTGTCATATAATTTTGAGCTCCTTAAGGGGGCATGATATGGTGTCCTTCATAGAATTGGGCACAAAGCTCAGCATACAGCAGGGAATCTATATTTACCAAAATGGAATGAAGATGGCCCTGACCAACCATCAGTAAGGCACATACAGTTGCCTTTTCAAATTGTGGGGATGGCTTTATTCTTTTTTTTTTTTTTAATTTTTTTATTGTTATGTTAATCCCCGTACATTACATCATTAGTTTTAGATATAGTGTTCCATGATTCATTGTTTGTGCATAACACCCAGTGCTCCATGCAGAACGTGCCCTCCTCAATACCCATCACCAGGCTAACCCATCCTCCCAACCCCCTCCCCTCTAGAACCCTCAGTTTGTTTTTCAGAGTCCATCGTCTCTCATGGTTCTTCTCCCCCTCCGATTTCCCCCCCTTCATTCTTCCCCTCCTGCTACATTCTTCTTCTTCTTTTTTTTTTCTTAACATATATTGCATTATTTGTTTCAGAGGTACAGATCTGAGATTCAACAGTCTTGCACAGTTCACAGCGCTTACCAGAGCACATACCCTCCCCAGTGTCCATCACCCAGTCACCCATCCCTCCCACCCCACCCCCCACTCCAGCAACCCTCAGTTTGTTTCCTGAGATTAAGAATTCCTCATATCAGTGAGGTCATATGATACATGTCTTTCTCTGTTTGACTTATTTCGCTCAGCATAATACCCTCCAGTTCCATCCACGTCGTTGCGAATGGCAAGATCTCATTCCTTTTGATGGCTGGGATGGCTTTATTCTTACTATTGTCCCTTCTCTGTTTGGAAGAGTTTCACTTTATGACATAGAACATGATTTTATAGAACAGTTGTTAAGTGGAAGCTTATGATTATAAAACAGAATTGGGTTAATTATCCTGTTTTGGGATTAAAATGGGCAATGGAAAATGGTTTCATTGTCCAGGAAGCTGAGAAACAGTGTTAATCAACCCCTGCCAGACTGATTTCATATTCCAGGTAAAATAATAATAATAATTAATAATAATAATAATTATAATAATAATATTTCTTCTTCATATCTAGGCCCAAATCAATTACTTTTGGAACATTTGTTTTGAGATGACTGTTTAAGAAAAACTAAAGTCTTGGCATTTTCACCTGACTCAGCTACAAGGATTCAGGAGTGACAGTTTTCCCCTCCAGTGCTAACTGTACAAAAACTTCTGTCTTCCCTTATTTCCTTTTTTATCTTTTTTTCCTCATTTATAAGGAAGATGGCTCCCTGTTTTTTTTGTGAATATAAGGATTATAAATTGGCTGTTGAAAGTGAATTCACTATTAAGTAATTAGTTTGGCCAATGTTTTCACCAAACAGACTTGCTTGATCTAAATAGGCAGGCTGTGTGGCAAGATGTGGATTTAGTAAGCTGAAACAAAATGGTTTGTTTTTGGATTTTTAACTCAGATGTATTCACTAGTCTTTCTAGACTTTTTTATTTTGTTTTCCTTTCAGTTCCTATGTAACCTCTTAACATGAGAAACCAGGATAGAGTACTCCATTGCAAAAACAAAACCAAATAAATTAAAACTTTTCTGAAGAGTCTAAACAAGAAACAGATCTTAACTTCACTCTCACATCACGAGTTACCATTTACCTACAGTACAATTTGTGTGTGGAAGGATGAGTGACTCATGCTCTCTACTCATTGCCTCCAGCAATCTTCTGGGGTAATGGACTTTCATTCTCATCTTTAGGGGCTGCCTATGTGGTCTCCCCTCTTCTACATATCTGGAATCCCCTCTCCTATGAAGAATCTCTCTCTTCTCACTTTCTTATTTAGATTTTTCAGTTTCTTCTACCTTATGAATCTTGTGTACTTTCCTCAGCCTTTCTCCTGGATTCTGTTATTTCCTTCCATCAGACTTTCCCTCTGGATGGGACTGAGTGAGTTACAAGAGATAAGAATTGATTAGGCCGTCTTATATTCTTCCTCTTCCCCATAGATTGCATCATCAAGACCAAGCATCTTCAAAACAGTTCGACTTTTCACATTGCCAAAAGTGACCCACATCAAGAACAGCATAACTACTAGGTGCCATTATGCTAATACTTCATTTTTCTACTTTGAATTACTTTTAAAAAGACCCATTTCTGTAATTGCAGTTTGGTGAATGTCTGACCTCAAGAAGGAAGTTAGGAGTGGGGGTGCAGGGGGGCGAGGAGTTAGGTGGGAATGGATTAGCTTATATCATGCACCAGGAAAATACAGGAAATGGAAAAGCAAACAAAAAGCAAAAACTCTGTCTTGTTACGCTCAACTGTGGATAAAGGAAAATGGAGTCAGTCTTTGGAATAACACATATTTAATTCTAGGTTTTTGACTTTTGATAATGTTAAAAAGCCTTTAGGTTGGCTGATATTGATCCTCTGTGACTTGAACCAGACTTTGGTTTCTCAAGTGCTCTCATTTAAAAGGAAGACAATATTTGATCAGCCTGTTATTCCTTACTTTCTTTCTACTAATAGCTTTCATACTTCCTTGATCTCAACCCAGAACAAGATGGCTGGTTAGAAAGATATTTCCTGCAAGAGGGCTGATCTAGACATATCTACACCAAGTCAGAATGCTTGAGTACCATCCAAAAGAACAGAAAATGTGTTCTGTGTTATTAAAAATGCTGGAATTGAGGTACAAAGTTGTACACAGTAAGTGAGAGTATGTTTTATATCTGTGACAGGGTTTTCTGAAATTAGAGGCTCAGACTAAAATAAAACAAAATGGTGCAGCAGTAGGTCCAGCCCTTGGCTTTGTAAAAATGCCAGGGTATTTATTTTTCAAGATGACACAGAAACCTAAGAAGATTTAGTCCACAAGAGGATTCCAGAAACCATGTATCAGCAACCCTCCAAAGAATATGTAATTATTATTCTTTCCTCAGTGGAAGTAGCGGAAATAAAAATGGAGGTGAGTGGCAACGTTATTATGGATATTGAGGATCGCTGAAATATTGATAATGGTGATGAGATAAACTTCTTGGGACTCTACTGGCTGCTAGGTGTTATGTCCACTCATGTTAGAAGACAGCGGATTCTCAAGGGCTGGCTTCTGAAGAAATAAAGTGATTCATTCTACTTGAGCTTCTTGAGACTAAGACTCTCTAGGAGAGGCTGAGTATTTAAAGGAAAAGTTATAGGAAAATTTGAACTTGGATTATCCTATAGTATTCCAGTTAATCACAGCAAATATATTCCAGAGTTGCATTTCACTTCTGAGGCCCTGAGGCACTGCCCCCAGGATAAATAACACAATTTCCTTGTGGTTACCAAGTCATCAGTGACCCTGAAAATTGATTCCATTCACTGTTTGCCGTTCAACAAATCATACCCAGTTTACCTGTTGGTGTTAGGTTCTTGCCCACCTGTTGTTTCAACTTCTGCAAATGGCATCTGGTCTTATTACGACAAGCTTGTTGGTTTGGCTGTTGAAGGCCTCTAGCCAGCTTTTGTGCATGACTGACTTATCTGATGGACCCAGGACAAGCACGGTCTTCCTGAGAAGCTTCACAGTATTGCTCTTCTCTTCCCTAACACCATACTGCCTCATTCCCCGAGGTCTTTGGTCTGCTTGTTCACTGGGACTATGGTTGTCAGTGCTCCTTCACAGAGGGCAGAGGGGTTGAAACCTTACAGAGGAGTTAAAATATTCACCAGTAGACAGTCAACGGCAGCTGAGAAGAAATCATAGGAAGGTTCAGGCCACCTAACATTCTTTTCTCTCCATCTCAATCTTGATCTCGATCTCTCTCATTTCTTACCTCCTTTCCTTCCAGTCTACACAAAGAATGAAGATCCCAAGAAATGGTTAAAACAGGGTAAATAGAGAAGGCATTTTTCCTAGTTTTAAAAAATATAGGCACAGACGTTTTCTGACTTAATATATTTTACAATAAAATAAAGTGCAAAAGAAAAGCTATATTTATATGGGATCCCTTAAAAAAAAAAGCATTATTTATCCTTTGACTCAAGTGATCACTGATAAAGCTACAAATAGAGTTCACTTGGAGAGAAAGCAGTAATTCTCAACTATTAATCACAAATATTTATTTTCTTCAAAAAATATTTGTGAAACAGGAACTTCTCAGGAGTTTACAGGGTGAAAAGTCAGGAGCTCATTGTGAGAATGAATTACTCAGAGAGAAAAAGGGAAAATGCAGTTTGTGTAGAAAACAGGAAGACACACAAATGTGAGAGAAAACACCTGCTTTCCTATAAACATGGGACTTAATACACTTCCCAGAAATCGTCAATGAAATAGCTGTTAACAAGAAATTCAGATTCAATTAACATGACATTACAATTTCAAAGGTCGGGAGTAAAAATCTGCCTTCATTTTCTCTTTACTTTTTGAGCTTGTTCCCTCTCCAGAATTCTCCAGTGATATAGCCAACAGATGGAGTTATTTCTTTTTAAGCTTAAAGAAAGGTCACAAATAGCTTTCAACAGATTACAAACAATTTGACACATGATTTCAGAAGCTGGGAAAATTCCATGGATGCAGGAAAACTTCGAGAATTGATGAAAAGATTTCATAACAGTGCAGGCCAAAATTAACATTGCTAAGGCAGGCTCTATTTTAATTAATTAGGTGCGAACCATAGCACAGCCCTCTGGATCAATTGTGACTGTTGTGCTAGACAACTTTGAGAATTCTTTGATATTTAAATTTGATGTTATTGCCTAACAGTGAAAGGCCTTTTGTTACATTAAGGTAAAAAAAAAACCCCTCTGCTTTCATACCCAGGCCAGTCCATGGTGTAATTTGAAGGATTACAAAGGCAATGTCCTGTCCAAAATTATTTTCATTAGGCTCAACTGAGACAATATTCTTATTCTATGCTCCCTGCGTGGAATAGAGATCCTTTTCATTGCTGCAGATGGTAGGGCGTTCCTTCTTAAAGATGAAGGAATTCTCAGAAATGTCTGGTCCCTGGTTTTACTAAAAGGTTCCTGATACTGGGAGAAATTCTAGGATACTGAGGTTTTTCTTCAATCAGATTGGTTAGGGGTAAAAAAAAAAAGGTTGTTTATTGCTTAAAGGAGAATAACTTTGAGATTCCTTTGAACTTTGGGATGTGAATCTTCAAAAGAATATAGTTTTTATTTTTATTTTTTATCTTTTCTAATTGATTTCAAAGAGATTGATAGAGCCACCATTGCTCTTAAGCTCTCTCCGTCTTTACTTATTAGTCGATGGAGGCCAGTCCAATAAGTAGTAAATATATTCATTTCAGTATCATTATTACTAAGGTAGAGCCATATACCAACAGGGGTTAGAAAGAGTTCTTTTAGTCTGGATACAACTAATGCTTGTACTCTTTCTTACCTTTGCCCATATTTATCCCGGAATTTCAGAGTATCACAAGCTTCCTCCCAAAGTTAAACAAAGAAGAGTTTTTCTTTATTCTTTATAGGAATAGTATTATAGGTTTAATAACAGCATAACCTTAATGAGAGTTTCTTTACCTATTTCAGTTTCATTTTCCTCATTTGTAAAATGAAGGGTAGTTCAAAATTTTCTTCTAGCTCTAAAAATGTTATGATCAATGTAGTTTTTTTTTGTTTTTTGTTTGTTTTTTTATGAATGGTGTGACTCTGTGGTACTTAGGAGTCTGTATATACTACCCATGCACTCTTCCTCCCAAAGTCCTAAAAAATGTGCTCTGCCAATGTAAGGGATTAAATCAAGAAAGAGAAAGACCTAGAAACTAGGACCTAGAGAAGACAATAGAGGAGATGTGAAGGAAATCCCATGATGACAGTAAACAAAAATCCTAGGACAGTATCTGAGTAGTAAGACTACACAGTAACTAGTTGAGATCAAAATAAGAGGACAGAAGGCTTCAGAAAGGCTACCTTTAAGGAAAAAATAATATGGAACTTACAATTTTTTTGGTTGTGTTTGACATAAAATTGAAAAGGGTTTTAGAATTCTCTAGAAGAATTTGGGCTAAGTTTGAGTTTAGTGCATAAAAAAGTAAGCATTGACAAATTTAAGCTATTATTAACTCCAAGGAAAACAAAAGCTGTACAAGAAAACAAATGTAATACACACTATGTGATTCTAATTATATTCTATTTATGTCTTGATAGTGATGTAAATGTTATTCTGTACAGCTAAAGACTGAATTATAATTATATTGAGATAATAGGTATGAGGTCAGAGAAGGAAAGTGTGTGTATGTATAGTGGGGGAGGTTGGGCTGTGTGAAAAAGCTATATCCTAATATTTTATAGCCAAAAATTATAGATGCCATCTAAAATATTGATAGCAGTTTATACATACAATTTAGAATTATGGACATAAATACCAGGAGAAACAGCAAAATGTGTTTAAAGTTGCCTCTGGGAAGTGGGACTCCGTAGTGGGGATGGCTCTTATCCCTTATATCATTGTACTGCTATTTGATTTCTCAGACTTCAATAAAAATTAAAATATCTTAAAAAGAATCTTGGGTATGTTCAGAAGAAAGACACCATCATTTGGTTTTACTCAGATAAAATGATTCACTTTGTTTCAAAGTGCTGCTTTTATTTTTATCCTTCATTTACATTTGTGGAAATGAGATTGTCTACACTGATAAAATAACAGTCATATGCCTACTCTCAACATAGATTGGAAATCAGTCACTTAAGCTCTGAATGCTAAAGATGACATGTGGGCTCATTTTTAGCAGTGACCCCTGACACAGTCCTCTCTTTGTCACTTGCAGTGTGTCCTGCCTGCTACTTCCTAGGTTTGCCAGAAAAAATACAAGATGCCCCATTAAATTTGAATTTCAGATAAACAACAAATAAATTTTTAAAATAAGTGTGTCTTAAATATTAAATGGGGTAATGAAATAAAAAATATTTATTGTTTATTTGAAATTCAAACTTAATAGGGCATCCCATAATTTTACTTGCTAAATCTGGCAACCCTACCATATCTAAGTGTTAGTGGGGGTTCCTTTAGTTGCTGGAGTTAATGAGTGGTAAACAGCCTTAATGATTTCCCCAAACTCCGAACTTTTCAGGTTTTTTTGAGGTAATTGCCTCCCAATTTCTGCCCTTGTGCTTGCCAAACTCACTGAAGATTCTATTTAGAAGATGGTAGTGTATAATAAAATAATAACAACAGCATACACCACAAAAAATAAACAAATAAGGAAAAAACCCAGTGATGTAATCTTCTTGACCCTGGAAGTTTCTACATCATATATCCTGTACTCTCATATACTAATGGCCCAAAGCACTTTTATTCACTGAACGACAAATACAGGAGCAATTGCTTTATGTTAATGATTTAGTTAGCTATATATTTCATTGTCCAACTCAGTACACTAGAATAAAGAAATATTTGAAGGATTTAAGAGATATTGATTGTTTTTAGATATGGTTTGCTAAATCAGTAATGTGAACTGATATTTATCTAGTTAGAGCGTATTTCCACATATTGCCTCTTTCAGGCATTTTACTTTAAAAAAATAAAAAATACTTGAATCCTTAATGAGTTTCAAATGCCTGATGAAGACATAGTGGGCTAAGTGACAGAAGAATCAGAATGAATGAGTACCATGAGGGATTAAAAACAAGTAACCTATGACTCAAACTTTTTGTGGCTAACTCTGTGTCCAAACAGGTAATGAAAAAATGACCTCTCATATAGCTTTTTGAACCCATACTTCAGTGGTACTCTTGCTTCTAATGAGAAGCAGAGGTTTCATAATGTGTAGGGAATCTTTGTCAGAGCTATGTTGGTACCTGAAATGGGTACTAATTATTGATGGACTGCTTTAGATGGTCCAATAGAAATGTTTCTTAGTAAAATGGGCATGAGTGTTATTTAGGTAAAAGCAAGAAAATTCCCAAACCTGAATACCTTCCTAGACTAAAAATAAAATATAGACCCAGAATAAATAAACAAATAAACAAACCCAAACTCCACTTCAGGCAGAGTTCAAAACCATGGACTTAACATGGATGACCTTTTCTCATGGTAACCAACATTCTACAGCACTCAATGGTGCTACACTTGGTTGGACAGTTTGCCTACCGAGGATCTCTGTCAATTTGTGCAGGAAAACTGTACACAAATTTTGTCTGAACTGTAAAATATTTGTTTTATGCAAATTCAAAAGAATCTTCAGACTGGATAAAAGGCAAGGGAGAATAAAACAAATGTAGTTGTCTTAAATACTGACCACTAGATAGATTTCCTGTTGGCCTCTCACATCTTTTACTGCTGTATTTTTAAAATCTGGAGGAAAAAAAAGAAAGTAGTTGAGCATCTGAATATTATTAAAGCAGAAATACCGCACAAACATTAAATGATCCCTAAATGGCATTGTCTCCTTTTGTTCATCATTCTCTGTCATGTTTTTTGACCCCTTTGTTTTTATTATTAGGGGAAAAAAAGTAGGAGGAAAAAATCTTTCAAAAAAGGAAGAAAAATAGATGTTTTTCTATTAGGCTTATAATCACCTTCTACAATTACCCTGGCATATTTGTTTAACCTTTTAAAATCCTGTACATTTGTAATGCTAAAACCATTAATTTCCTCATTTCCATGCTTTATTCCATGGAACTAGCTAAAGACAAAAGTCTTCGATATCCTGGAAAGAACTTGCTTCTTCCTATTTGCTTTCTGTAGACTTCTGTTGACCTTCCTATCTTCTTGCAACCCAAGAACTGGTTTGATTGAGTTTCTATGTTGAGTTCAGAAAATAGTTTGCAGTTGAATAAACAAACCTGAATCATCTTATGGGTGAGGTTTAAACAATGAGATGAGAAGTTTCAGTCAATTGTGAGTTTTATCTACATATATTGATATTTGTGGGCCTAGAGAATGGTGGGAAAACTGACCACTCACCTTGCACCAGTGGGGGCAACAAAGGAGTTTCTCCTTTCGAGTAATTTTGTAGGATATTATTAGCTACCAAGGATTTCTCCTTTCAGCAGCTTTGTAGGATAGAGAGTTTGACTGTTTTAGTGAGTACAGAGCCAAGGGAAATGTGTTATTTTAAATTTTTATAAACCTGAACCCTCAAGATCCTTGTATTAGAAAATTTTGATCTATAAATTAGCATTGATTAAAGATCTTGGAACCTAAAATGCTATTACATAAGAATGGGATAGTAAACTCAGAATTCCTAACTGATAATGAAAATTGCTTGCAATAAATAAATAAATAAGTAAATATACTATTGCAAACTTAAGAGTACAACATCTTATACATTATTTCTTCTGATTTCCCATTTTCCCAGGTATATTTTCTTAAAATATTTTTTACAGCTATTTCTTAGGTTGAATACTCTGGATAAGCCTAACCCTGTTGATGATAGAAATTTTGAAAAGTAAAGTAAAAATTATGAAAACGGGCAGACTCTATCCCTACCCTCCAAGTGACTTGAGAAAAAACATATACTTAAGATGCTTCTCTAACTTTTGTTCATAAATCAAATATCCAAATATCTCTACAACTGAAACATGGCCTCATTAGCTTAGAAAGGAGAATCCATTCTTTTTTTTTTTAAGGTTTTATTTATTTATTTGACAGAGAGAGAGAGCACAAGCAGTGGGAGTGGCAGGCAGAGGGACAGGCAGAGGAAGAAGCAGGCTTCCCACTGAGCAGGGAGTCAGATGTGGGGCTCCATCCTAGGATGCTAAGATCATGACCTGAGCTGAAGGCAGACGCTTAACTGACTGAAGCACCCAAGCGCCCCAGGAGAATCCATTCTTGAGAGGGATACTACTATCAGCTTTAGACATAGAATATTGAGTTTAAAGTAATGATGGAAAATCTTTGTGGAAATACGTAACAGAGAAACTTCAAACTGGGCCTGAGAAATTGCTTTAACATCATCCTTACATCAAAGAGAATTCAGAGAGAAATTTCAAACTGGGCTTAAGAAATTGCTTTGGCATTATCCAGCCATCCAAGAGTATCAGAGAAGATAGCAAGATAGAACAGAATTCCTAGAATCAAAGCATGTAAAGCATGCATGGCTTTAGGCTGAAGAAATAAAAATCAGAAGAGGCAAGGTTTAAAAAAAGATCAGGATAGCTGAGTATTATAGAAGCCAAGAGAAACATTTTTTAAAGAATAGGTAGGTTTCAAAAGAGTGCCAAAGAGTACAAAGAGGGCAAGAAAAACAAAGACTGAAGAAAAAGATGTGGAGACCATCTATCAGATGATCTAATGAACAGATTTTGTTCCATCTGGAGAATAGAACCATCCTTGGGGAAATCTTCATGACTCCGTGAGATTTTAGTTACATAGGAAATCTTGATATTGGGATGTATTAGTGCAAAGGCATGCTATCCATAAATCAGGGAATCTAAGGTCCTCGCTTTACCACGGATCAGAGACCATTTAACTGATATCATATGATGTAGGGTCTGGCAGTGAATGGTCAAGAAAGAATTCTTGAGACATTTTTTGGTGCAAAAAAAGGTGGTTTTATTAAAGCATGGGGATAGGACCCATGGGCAGAAATAGTTGCCTGGGGATTGGGAGGAGGAATTGGTTATATACTTTTAAGTTGTGTAGAGATAGGAGTAATTTCCAAAAGGATTTTCATATGTTCAAGAAGACTTACAGGATCCTAGAGGCCTGGATATTGTCAAGCTAAAGTTGTTTTTTTCCTCTAGCAAGGCATTAACATTAAGACCCTTGGGAATTCCTGGAGGAATATCATACTCTGCCTGTCTCAAGTATTTGTCAATGAGCTGCAAGTTATAAGGTGATTTAATTTGTCTACATTTCCTTTTGTCTTTGTTCTCCACATCTTTCACCAAATGGAGGCAAGTCATAAGTTCTTTGAACAACTTCATTTTAAGCAGTCTGATGTATGAATAAATATGTCTTCTACTCCTGATGATATACAAAGATAATCTGTTTGCACAGGCATTAACATTCTTTGTCTAATTTTGCTAAAGTTGTCTAAGGATATTTTGTGAAATTGAGGACCTAGTTGTATCAATTCTACCATGTTCAGAGCCATAAGTTTTTAAATGTACATAATAAGAACTTAAATTACAAAAGTTCTATACCTAATCCCTAAAATAGTCATAGCAGGGATGTATCTACATGCTTTATATGGCTTTCTATTCCTAGTTAGATACATCCTTTCCACCAGTTCTTGGTACTTTTTGAGTATTATGTGTTGGCAACCCCAAGAGTTAATTTATCCCATTTTTACAGATCAGTTGTGGCAAACTTAAAAGATATTGCCCAAGATCACACAATAGAGAGTGATAAATGCAATAGAAATTTGGAACAGGTATAGGGCTGCAAATATACATTTGAGATGGGTTTTGAAAGACAATGAAAGGCATTTGTAATCAGTTGAGGAGAGAGAGGGTGTTGTTATACAAAGGCAGAGAATCATCCACCCTCCAGATGGACCCTTGTTGACATTTGGTATGAAGGACTTGGGGTAGGAGATAGGGATACAGTGTCACTTGCCAGAGGGCTTTCCTGCTTAGAACCAGAGGGGAGAAAAACAGTTGAAAAAGCTAAGGAGAAGCTGAGTAAAAAAATAAATCACAGAGCGAAAATGTGAGTAAAACATGATGACAATCAAAGAACCTGGGTAAGAGGCAAACCTGGACAATTCTCTGACAATTCTCTGAACTACTAAAGTAGTAGCTATGTGGGGTCTTTATAGAGGTTTTGGATGTTACCTAAATAGTAGCCATTGAAGGAACTGACCCATTCTGGAACTGAAGGGATGGAGGTATGAAAAATCTTGGAGTGTTCAGAGACCTCTTCACTGGAGAATAAAGAAAGATGAGAACATGGTTTAGAGGAGCCAGACCATAAACATAAGCAAATAAAGCAATGGTTGTGGCAGTGGTGATGGAAAGAGAGAATGTACTTGAGAGATTTTTAGATCATACATGAAGCCAGGGCTGTTGATCGGTGTGGAGAACTAGGGAAATGGAGGAATTGAAAAGTCCTTTTGGATTTCTGGTTTGAGTACATAATGATGGAACTAACTGAAGTAGAAACTCTAATAGGAAGAATATGTCTTACAGAGAAGATGTTGGGCATGTTAAGATCAAAGGATCTTGACATCCTGGTAAATATGTCTTATGTACAATCCGATATATTGGAAAAGATGAAGTTGGATTTATAGGCTATTTTTTTCAACTCTATGGATTTTATTCTACTCATTACTTTCATAAGTAAGATCTAAAAGGAAAAGTCACTTCACTCTATCCAAGGATAATAATATAGTACTTTAATACAAACCCATGTGTTGGTATTGGAAGGACTATTTTGAGTAGCTTGGCATGCCTATCATTCTGTTATGGGTACAGCCTGTACTTGGAGAGAGATACCCCTAATTTAATCTACAAACTCAGCCAAAAATTTAGGAGTGTTTGTCTGCAGTGGTTTTCTGACTTCCTGACTTGTGGACTTCTGGGAGAAATTAAGGGAGAACTCACCATGCTCTAGGACAATGGGTAAACTATTGAATGAGCCCTTACATCACGGAAATTTAATTAGAGAAAATTGTATGCATCTTGAAGAGTTAAGAGTTACAGAATGAATTCAGAGACATTCCCAGAGGACTGACTGCACATGAAAGAATGCTTATTCAAATATAAAACAACTTGTCTTTCTCTGTCCCATTTCCTAGTTGCATGACAGGACAGTATGTCAAGACTTACCTATTTGTTGAGAAATGTTTTATTTCCCTCTCCTCCTGAGGCAAGAATATTAAGGAATGGAATTCAACAACCACCAAAGATTTGAAATCTACTTCAAAAATTTGTTTTATCTTGTACCCATTTTTTAAATCTTCACAAGTGGAAAAAAATAAAACTAACAATAAGCAACAGACAAAAAGCCCTGGCACAATGATGAATCATAGATCTGTCTTACCTCTTTTAAGTATTTCAGGATAATTCCAGCTGACAGCAATGGAAGTTGATGTGCAGGTTTTGGCTGAGTTTAGTTCTCTTAGGCAGACATTATTTTCATTGCCTTGTCTTAAATGAATTAAAGCAAAATCTTCTAGATTAGTTTATTCATTTGAAATTTTTGTTACAACACAATGACCCTAACTCAGTGAACTCTGGGCTGTGACTGTTGCACAAAATGTGCTCAATAAAATGTGAAAGATCTTTTATCTTTGCAATGGGATTTGAGGAGAGAGAAGAGGAAATAACTTTTACTACAAATATACTGTAGTACAGCTCTCAGTGATTTGCCCCCTACTGGGGTCTGATTTAAGGGGAGTAGGGTAGTGGGTAGCAGGAGTGTGAGTACTCAAGTCCCACCAACTTCCATGGTGTGCCACTATGTTTATTTTACAGAAACTACCAACTCCCCAAGAAGCTTTCAGACTAGCATTGACATTGATGCTTATCCCAGTTTCTAGGGCTCTAGAAATAATTAGCTAGAATCAACAATTATCTGTTGTGGTTCAGGCCTGAGGAAAGTGTTGGAGAGAAGTATCTCAAACTCAACATATATAAATCTGAATTCATTAGCTCTACACTTGGTCTTTGCAATGATGCTCCCATCCACCTAGTTACCTATATCATGGAATAAACTCCTTCACCAGAATATAAAAAAGCAATGTGGTATCCTGGTTAAGAGTAAGGATGCTGGTGCCACACTGCCAGGGTTCAAATCCTGGCTTTACCATTCATTAGCTGTGTCACCTTGAGCAAAATTCTTAACCTTTTAGTGCCTTGGTCTCCTCAGTCAAAAGAGCAGGATGATACAAAGAATACAAAAATACTAATTCAAAGGGATATATGTATTCTGATGTTTATAGCAGCATTACCTATAATAGCCAAGCTATAGAAAAGCCCAAGTATCTATTGATTGATGAATGGATAAAGATGTGATATATATATCCCATATATATATATAATGGACTATATATAATGGAATATTACTCAGCCATAAAAAAGAATGAAATCTTGCCATTTGCAACAATATGGATGGAGCTAGAGAGCATTATGCTAAGCAAAATAAAGTCAGTCAGAGAAAGACAAATAGCATATGATTTCACTCATACATAGAATTTAAGAAACAAAACAAACAAGCAAAGGGAAAAAAAGAGAGAGACAAACCAAGAAACAAAGTTAACTGTAGAGAACAAATTGATGGTTACTGGAGAGAAGGTGGGTGGGGGGATAGGTGAAATAGGTGATGGGGATTCAGGAGGGCGTTGTTGTGATGAGCACCAGGTGTTGTATGGAAGTGTTGAATCTCTATAGTGTACACCTGAAACTAGTATTACACTGTGTGTTAACTAACTGGAATTTAAATAAAAACTTTAAAAATAAGTGGGATGATAATAACAGTACTTACCTCATAGGGATGTTGTATTATAGGGGATGAGTTAATATTTATAAAATGCTTTGACCAGGGCTTAACTCATAAGTACTATGTAAATATTTGTTAAATAAATTCAAATATGTGTTATCCTTGGGACCTTATCAATCACTGGACTCTGCTTCTAACTAGTTCCTCTGTTTTCATTCTTCTTCCTCACAACTTGCCCTTCATACTGCAACATGAAACCTTTCAATGTCTCTCCTTCAATGAGCCATAGGGTGGAGTCCCAGCTTGGCCTCATCTCTTCTTACTCCTCTTCACATTTCTCATGACCTGACATAATTTCACATAGCTTTTCCCTTTCCCTGGAGGGTGCTCCAGCCATTGTCTCCCTACCCAATTTCTATTCAGTTTTCACTACTAAGTTCAAGCATTCCTCGACCACTAGACCAATCCCCTCATCTAACCCCAGGCACAGTTAGATAATTTCCTTTGTGCTTTCATGGCACTCAGCACACACACATTCTATCAGCAGTTGTGCTGCAAATATCCATCTGTGTTTATTTCCTTGACCAGCCTAGAGCCTCCATGGACATCTCCAGTACCAAGGTCAGTTTGTCACATATTTGGAGCTAAAACATGGTGGATAAAGCACATAAAATTTTACCTATTTCTCTTCAGGGAATCTAGGAGTCTACTGTTTTACGTTTTGGAGATAGAAGGATAGAAATGTATGTACAATATATGATGAAAACCTGCAAGAATGTATTTCAAATGTTAAGGCTAAAGTCAAAACTCTTTGTGAAGTTGAGATGAGCTGGTTAAGTATAGACTTGACTAATGATCAACTAAGAACAAAATGAAATTGGTAGCAGTGTTATCACAAAATTGACCAACACTTATTTTTTCTTCTTTTTGACAAATATTTAATTTTTCAATGATTAATGTTGTCACTTCCTGACTAGCAGTGAAAATCTTAATAGCTATTTTTATGAAATATTATGAAATATTTTTATGAAAATATTATGAAATATTTTTATGAAAATATTATGAAATATTTTTATGAAATATGTAAACTATAGCTTGGTAAAGCTTATTCAGTTCTTACACTGTACCTGTAATGTGCTAAGTACTTCACATGTATTTATGTGAAGACTCATGTAGATATTCCTATAAAATATAATAATTGGAACAATATTAGTTATTAAGAGTGAATATACACCTAAAACTCCTCAAAGAAATACTCATATATATTATGAGACAGCAATGAAAATACTAATTTAAATAGAAAAAGAAAGTGCCACATATTTTTAAAACTGCTCTGTTCTTCTCTGGTTGAAGACACTCCAGGATATCAGAATGGCCTGTCCCTCTGCCTCAAAGAAGAGAGTTAGAGTGTATAATACATAAATAATCTATCAAACCTGCTTTCTTGCCACATGATATTAGTGAGAAAAAAGCCACACCTATAACACTAGTGCATATGTATTAAGTGATGATGTATATTTAGAAACATGCAAGATTCATTGAGTATGGTATAAGCTAAATTTGTAAATGTTTCATTAAACAACCTCCCACCTCCTTATTACAACTCTAGACTACTGTTATTTAATAATCAATTGCAATTTCATATTTTCTCCAGATTACCTGTCCTTTGGACAAAATCTCTCTGCCTTCCTTGCGGAGTCCCTCAGATTAAACTAGACTTTTCAGCAAAGAATATTCTTGGTGGAAGGTACTCATGAGAAAATTTCTAGTTTTCTTACGCTGGTGAAAACATACAATTGCCAGTATACCTACTTTTGAGTTTTTTCTCAGTGTTCTGCCAGTTTATCCATGCATTGGCACCTAAATTCATCTACTTTCCAATCACTGGCAAGGAACCATTCTGACTAGTTAGGAAAATCTTTAAAGTATCTCTTTTCCTGCATATAAATATGGTTGAAGCATATCTATTCCTCATGCACTTTAGTTGGGATGTTTTTATTTCACTGGAACTTCAGCTCCAGCCCTTGCCCACTCCCTGGAATGAACAAACTATTTCAAAGATGCCAACTCACTCTTTCTCTTACTTCAACTCCTCAGAATTAGGACCTTTCTTTATCTGTTGATAATTTTTCTGAACTATTCCAGAGTATTACTAATTGTACCCAAGTGGAACATTTGTTACTTGTGTACCAATTACAAACTGAAAGCAAAGTACATAGTCTGGTCTTTACCAAATAGATAGCCCAATTTTTATCACCAGTTTATGTATTCATATTTTCCACAAGTATTAAAAATCCAATGAATAAAAAAGTAATATCTGTATATTTAAGTCAGAAATTGGATATTTGGATCAGTCAAATCTGAATAGTGATGTATTCATGTTGTAACTGAGAAAACAAGCACAACCATCCTTTCATTCTCAATTTCCATATCACTGTTTCTCTGATGATCCAATTAAATCCCTTAATCCAAGTCATCCTTTGGCTCAAGGTGAAAATAATCTTTGCATGGAGAAATCATTTTTAATCAATTCAAGATGCAGCTGGAATAAATGCTACTGGCTTGAGTAGCCATTGTTCTTGGCAAATTCCTCTAAGCAATAAACAATGAGCACCACACCCTCATGAAAAGAGGAGTGAAGGATGGGGATAGTCACTGTTCTCATTTTATATTGCTGAATATTATTATGGTCTGACATGTAATATACTTGAGGAGACTGACATGTAATATACTTGATACAGAACAATACAAAATAATCAGGAATTGTGAGTTGCTAGAGACCAGTATTTCAAGTGCTTAGTTTAATAAGCTTGGTGTTCAGTCATGAAACTAATACTCATTGCAGAATATATTTAAAAACAGAACACTTATCAATAAGACAGGAAGAGGAAATTTTGGAAGGTAGTTAAGGATTGAATATATAGATTCCCATAGTGTTTATTTGGAAAAGGAACAAAGTATGTGCAAGCTTTGAAAACGCTCATCGCTTATCCAATACCATTATACATAGAAATTAGTGTCTCATCAATTGTGTTTTCATTCAATCATTAAATAAGATTTCAATAAGTGATGCCTTTTACAATAATGTGTTTCTGTTATTTTGAAAACACAATTTCACATTCCCTATCATGTTAAAATTTATATTATGGCTCAATGATGGTGGGAGATCCAATTCCACAACCTCAAACACTATATGGATTTGAACTTTGGAGCCTATGCCTTAAACTCAGAAGATTTTCATGTAGCATTGATCACCCTCCCTATTAAACAATTCAGACTTATGTATCTGAGCTGAACAACTATTCCTATGACAAGTGAGTGTTTTAAGGCATGGAGGTTAAGTGAAAAGATAGTATGATATAACTGACAGGATAAATCAGCAATAGATTATACTCATCCTTTAAAGAAGTGACCATTTGGAAATATAGACCATGGCCTTCATTCACTGACTTCCACCCAGGCAAGAAACACATGGGAAGCTTCATATTTATGAGGAAAATTCGGTATAATGGCTAAGGACATGGGCTTTGCATTCAGAGACCCCAAGGTAGGAGTCTTAGCTCCATTGCTTACAAATTGTGTGACTTTGGGAATTTAATCTCAATTTGTGCACTATTACATAGAATTTCTATGAGAATAAGATAGAGCAATACACAAAGTGATTGGCACAAAGTCTGAAACATACTTAATATACATACAGTTGACCCTCACCATTCATGGATTCTGTACCTGTGAATTTGCCTACTTGCTGAAATTTATTTGTAGCTACAAAATCAATACTCAGGGCACTTGCACAGTCATTCACAAACATACACATAACAGTGAAAATTTTGGCACCCAATGGGCATGTTCCCATGCTCTATTATCTATTAAGAGGGAATACTCCCTTTATTTTGGGAGCCCTTACCCAGGGCATTTTATTTTAATCTATTTGTTTTCTGT
Organism: Phoca vitulina; assembly: GCF_004348235.1. Classification (NCBI taxonomy): domain Eukaryota; kingdom Metazoa; phylum Chordata; class Mammalia; order Carnivora; family Phocidae; genus Phoca; species Phoca vitulina. Next base: position 17,208,911 of record NW_022589723.1, read on the forward strand.
CACAGTCTTCAGGCACTCTATGGGAAACTCCAGGAGCCACGTGTGCACCAGAGCTATAAATGGACTCAGTTCCTTGTATCCATACATGTAACTGAGCCCACTCTCCCCATTTGATGATAAATCAAATCTGAATTAAGGCTGATTTTACCTTACTATGAAATGAAATTGCCTATATTCCAAATTTTTCCAGTTTATCATGTACTGTTAAAATTCCAAAACTTACTACCTTAGTAGCTTTATACCTTTTCCCTCTGCCTAGAATGCTTTTCTCTCTTCCCAAAGAGTGGCAAAGTCTTTTAATTTAGGACTCAGCATAAGGATCATCATCTTAAAGAGGCCTTTCCTAGCTGTCCTATCCAAGGTAAGTGCCCCAAATGTTCTTGATCATGGCAACCTGCAGTTTTCTTCTCCATATTTACCACTTTCTGTAATTGCTTTTCATCTGACAGTTGTTTCTTAGGTGACTTCTACACCAGGATCTACTTTCTATAAGGGCAGAAACTTGAACAATTTTGTTCATTGGCTGTTTCCTCATTGCCTAGACCTTTGACTAGTACAGACACCCAATGAATAGATGAATGAATGAATCTTACTACATTTTGTTGGTTTGAATCTTCATATGTTATTTTTAAACCTAAACAAAATAGTTTATTATTTGAGATGGATTCTATTTCATTTTTTATTACCTTTTTTTGCATCATCCAGCAAAAGATGGTTAAATCACAATTGCTTGGAGAACGAGAATAATAGACTTTTACCAACTTTGCACACTGTGCTCGAGTGTTCATAATATTAAATGCAACATCTCAGATCCTAACCTTATTTCCCAAATTCATACCACGTATTAAACTGCAAATAAACTGTCATTTGTTGGTAGGGCAAGGAATACATGAGTTTCTGCACTGGGAAATCTAAATGCTAGACGAATACAACTGAGATTTTTATCTAGGACCTAAAGTAATAATCTAATATGTGACATAGTATAGAAGAACACTGTTCTGAGAAACAGAAAACACGGGTCATATCTGTTCTGCTACTAGCTTGCTGCTTGATTTAGGGCAATGTTTTAAATCCCGTGGATCTCACTAATTCAATCTCTAAAAAAATATGGATTTGGACCACTAGATACCACAGTTCCTTCCAACTCTCTATGGCCATAAAAGCTGAATAGGAGAAGAAGAGGTGACAGAGGCTCAAGCACAAAGAGTTAAGACCTGCCAGGTCAAGTTTCTGACTGGAAGCAAGATGCTGCATGGTGAGGACCCCTAATGCAAGTGCCCAGTGAGGTCACAAAGAGGAAGACCAGATTTTTGAATCTTTATAGCTAGTGCTTTCTATTTAATAGGCAGACCTACACAGGAAGCCACATTGTAAAGAGGATTGCTTAGTGTGCATGGAATTACAATAATGGAGCAGGGTAAGAAAAGGAGGAGGAGTTGAATGATAAAGTGTGTCTGCTGAAAGAATTTGAGGCACCTTTCCTAATGTGACGGGTAATGTTGTTAGTCATAATTCTAAGAGTCTCACTACCAAAAATTGCTCTCTTTGGACAGTGCTTTGGTCATTATAACTAGCTTGCTTCTGTGATCCTTCACCCACTCCCAGTTTTATTGAGGTATGATCACCAAATGATACATTGTGAAAAGTATTTTGTTACACACACACACACACACGTGTGTGTGTGTGTGTGTGTATACACACATACATTGTGAAAAGATTATCACAATCAAGCTAATGAACACATCTATCACTTCACATAGCTCCCTTTATTTTTGTGGTGAGAATGCTTGAGATCTACTCTCTTAGCAAATTTAAGTATATAATACATTATTATTATCTGTTATCACCTTGCTGTACATTAGATCTCCAGAACTTATTCACCTTATAAGTGAAACTTTGTACCTTTTGATCAACCTCCCTATTTCCCTACCCCCCACCACTGCCCGAGCCCATGGTAACCACCATACTATTCTGTTACTATGAGTTTTACTTTTTTTTTTAGATTCCACATGTAAGTGAGATCAAACAATCTTTTTTTCTTTGTCTGGGTTATTTCACTGAGCACAATGTCCTCTATGTTCATCCATGTTGTGGCAAATAGGATTTCCTTTCCACATTGAGTTTTTTTGGCTCGCTTGTCAAATATTAATTGACTATATATGTGTGGGTTTATTTCTGGGCTCTCTATTCTATTCCACTGTTCTATGGGACTGTTTTTATACCAGTACCATACTATTTTGATTCTATAGCTTTGTAATATAATTTGAAATAAGAAGTATAATTCATCTTGTTTTGTTCTTCCAGCTCAAGATTGCTTTAGTTATTCAAAATCTTTTGCAGTTCTATACACATTTTATTATTTATTTATTTATTTTTATAAATATTTTATTTGTTTATTTGACAGAGAAAGAGCACAGCAGGGGGAGCAGCAGGCAGAGGGAGAAGCAGACTTCCCACTGAACAAGGAGCCCAATGCGGGGTTCGATCCCAGGACCCTAGGATCATGAACTGAGCCAAAAGCAGACGCTTAACTGACTGAGCCACCCAGGTGCCCCTCTATACAAATTTTAGTATTTTTTTTTTTTTTGACTCTCCTTTTCTCCCCTCTATGGCTGACCCTTTGATATTCCTTCTTTAGTATTGTTAATAAATCTGTTTTAGACAGGCTCTAAAAAACCCCAGAAACTTCTTTTTTTTTTTTAATTTTTTTATTGTTATGTTAATCCCCATACATTACATCATTAGTTTTAGATATAGTGTTCCATGATTCATTGTTTGTGCATAACACCCAGTGCTCCATGCAGAATGTGCCCTCCTCAATACCCATCACCAGGCTAACCCATCCTCCCAACCCCCTCCCCTCTAGAACCCTCAGTTTGTTTTTCAGAGTCCATTGTCTCTCATGGTTCTTCTCCCCCTCCGATTTCCCCCCCTTCATTCTTCCCCTCCTGCTACATTCTTCTTCTTTTCTTTCTTAACATATATTGCATTATTTGTTTCAGAGGTACAGATCTGAGATTCAACAGTCTTGCACAATTTACAGCACTTACCAGAACACATACCCTCCCCAGTGTCCATCACCCAGTCACCCCATCCCTCCCACCCTACCCCCCACTCCAGGAACCCTCAGTTTGTTTCCTGAGATTAAGAATTCCTCATATCAGTGAGGTCATATGATACATGTCTTTCTCTGTTTGACTTATTTCGCTCAGCATAATACCCTCCAGTTCCATCCACGTCGTTGCAAATAAAACCCCAGAAACTTCTTTAAGAGTTTTAATTCAGGTAATTAGTTATGCAAGTAATGTTGTAGCTAAAAAACAAAACAAGGAGTGATGGTGAAGCAACCCAAAAACTAACAGTAGCAGGAAATGACTCTCACCAGTAGGCTAAAACTGCGCTGTCCAATATGGTAGCCAGCCACATCTGGTTGTTGAGAACTTGAACTGAGATGTTCTTAGTATAAAATACATGCCATATTTGGAAGAATCAATATGGAAAAAAAGAAAAATAACTCATTAATAGTTTTTATATAGAATACACAGAAAAATGACAGGTTGAATATATTGGGTTAATTAAAATATAGTATTTAAGTTCATTTTGCCAGGGTGCCTGGGTGTCTCAGTCGGTTAACCAAAAATTAAGTAAAGGTTAAGTAAAATTATTGCTCTGAATTCCTGACCTTTGCTGTTCAGGTTCTTTGCTTGATTTGGTTTCAGATTCCCTTACTGCCTAGATTATGGTCTGGATACTTGTAAATTCCCTGGTCTTTGATCAAATGAATCATCCTGTCCTCTATTATGTTCTTAAAATTTTCTTTTCTTTTTTTAAAAAAGATTTTATTTATTTATTTGAGAGAGAGAGAGAGAAAGAACACAAGCGGGGTGAGGGGCAGGAAGAGAAGCAGACTCCCTGATGAGCCGGAGCCCAACGTGGGGCTCAATCCTGGGACTTCAAGATCATGACCTGAGCTGAAGGCAGACGCTTAACCAACTGAGCCACCCAGGTGCCCCATTAACATTTTCTGATGATGAGTATTTTAACTCATTGTTTTGTCTTGTTCTCCTAATTCCTAGTGACCTATCTGGGATTTTCACTCAATTCTTTATTCACGATAATTTATAGTGCCTATACAATCCTTGGTATAAATAACCAGCTACTCCTACAGAGTATCAGCTACTGTAGCCATATTGCAAACCATAAGCCTTCTGTCTTTCTTCTTTCTTTCTCCCTGCTTCCTCTCTGTAATATACCACCACACTTGGGAAGAGTGATGAGAAAGATGACCTCTTGACTCATGGCATGAAGATATACTTAAAAGGAGATACGCAGATCTTCAGTCTAAAAGTGAATTTCCCTGGCCAAAAGCTAATTATCACAAAGTATTTTCTTTGAATAAGTTTAGAGCTCAATAATCAAGTTCATAGAGAAATATGTGTTTTTATCATCAATAAACATTTTCTGGGTAACTATGATATGTTAGGCACTTTTCTAAACATCAGAACACAAAGATGAAAAGGTAAAAAAAACAAATTCCTCTAGGGTAGATATAAGAAAAGATAAATAATCTAAGGAGTCATGACAATAAGTGGCACAAATAATGAATGTCCTGAGAGTTTAGGTGAAGAATTTCCTGCGTCAGGGAGTGTTTCAGAGAAGAAGGGAAACTGAGCTAGGCTTTGAAGGAAGGCAAGGATTAGATAAACAAAGTGGAAAAGAAAAGTTTTCCAGGAAGACAAAACTGTATACATGGCAGGAATATACAGAAACAGGAATAAATTTATTCCATATCGAATTATGGTTGGGAAACTCAAGTCTATCAAGAAGAGTCTTCATCTAAGTGAGACCCCAGAGCAATCTCAACCTGAGTGAAGGACCCCATAGCATTTCTTATTAAGATTAAAAGTATGGCTGGAAAGTACAGCTTGTTAGGAGATAGAATGGGATGCTTTCATGGTTAGTACCCTCTACATTACAGTGTGGCTCAGCTACCACTTTGTACCATAAGCTTCTCAAGGGACAGTGCCTATCCTGTTCACTGTTCAGTCCTAAGGCATGGCCCAGAGTAGATGTTTAGTGATTCCATGTTGAGTGAATGAATGCCAATAAATGGTGTGATAGTGCATGAGTCTCTGGGCTGAAAAGACCCAAAGCAAACATTCGTTCAATATTGATGTATTCCAGAATAGCATTTAGGGAATTAGAAATGGAGTTAGGCATTGTACTCCAATTATTAGGAGAAATCCCTTCAGAGACTTTGGGCAGTGTGTCCCCTGGACCACAATTATGGGGGATTTAGGAATCCTAGTGGAGTATTTGGTTAACCTTGTGTGTTACTAGGAAATGATAAAATTTATAATGTCACTATTCATGCCTTTGTAATAATTTCCTTTTTGTGTTACCGATTTAAGGCTGACTTCATTAGGCACATCTGGATTGGATTAAAAGGAATATTAGATTTATTCCAGAGGTAATATTTTAGAGACCAGATCCTTGCAGGCTGAGGCAGCTTATTAAATTCTAAGATATCAAAACAGATACATTATCATCACAAAACCCAGAGAACCATAAGAATCACTGAAAGCCTCAGGGGAATGGTATTACATGAGGGAGGCTTTGGAAGAGGTAGCACTCTACTTACATACTGGGGAGTGTTGCTGTATGTCAAATACAGGCTGTATGTTAATCCAGCACTCAACCCAGTGGAGGCCATACAGCTGTGTAGAGTGGGCATTATTTCTAGAATCAGCTAGAGTTGGATTCAAAGCCTGTGTTCTACTCATATTACTCTATAAGCTTGAGCAAGTGATGAGGATAAACATGGTGTTTACACCATATCATAGTCACAAGAATTCAATAAAATAATGCAAGTAAAGCCCATAGCACAGTGCCTATCACAAATAAAGTGCTTGGTAAATGTTAATGCTTTCTATAAGAACAGTAGAAATGCATCTAATACCCAGTAGTCTTTAGTTTTCCAAAGAGGAACCCCCACTCCCACACACATACAAGTCAGGGATTCATCTTAACCAACTGTATACATCTCCTATTTCCTATGCTTTGCCCAAAACATAATCTCTTCAATTCTTTACTCGCTTTGATCTTGGATTTGCCTGTGAATCATTTTTGTGTATGCCCCTTCCCCAAATGAATGCCTCTTGCCCTGACTCCAGTGCAGCCCCTGTCCTGGTTTTGTTTCATTGACAAGGTTTTGGCAAGTGAATCTTGCTGTCTTAGCATATGACCTAAGTTTGCTTCCATTTTCTACTTCCATCCTCCTGATGGCTCATGGTGACTTTCACATTACTGGAGAGAAAAACAAACAGAGAGGAAACAAAATAACCAATATCAGATTGCTTTCTGAGAGCAGCTTTTGATGAGGGAAAGGGATGACAAGTGAAAAGAATAGAGCACAAAATCACTGCCTCTTGGTTACGGATGGGAAGGCAGAGTTGGAGAGAGAGTTTCAGGGCGGGGTGGGGATGGGGGGAAGATGTACAGAGCACACTTCCCCTGCTTTATGATGCTGTCTGGGGATTGTGACAGTTAATACTAGCCTCAGTGACAGTTAGGAGGGCTTAGTTAAGAAGCCATTTAATCAGAAAATCTTTTTACCCTTAAAAATACCCTCCATTTCTCTACTTTTGGAAATGGAAAGAAAAAGCTATTTCTGTGGTTTCTCAAATCCCTGAAATTGTAGTTTGGGTGCAAATTTTCAAAGTAGTGTCTGCCAGAGTGTTGCTTTTATAAGCCTAGAACCAGGCATTCAGCTTTAGGGAAGCCAGGGATTTGGAGGTAAGCCATGGTGGGCCCAGCACCAGCTCCCAGACTTCTGATGTCTTATGGCATTTACAACTCACCACTCTCCATCAAAACCATTACCTCAGATGAGGGGATAAGAAAAGAGTGTGGCCTTGCGAAGAGCCATCCCATTCAGGGAATTACCCTAGACCATTGGGATACCTGCTCTGTTGTGGAAAACCCTGCAGTTTGAGCATTGTTTTAATTCAACATGGTAAAGACTGGAAGAAACTGATGCTAACAATGATTGAAGTTTCTCTATACCTCAGACATTGCATATGCAAAAACATATAAGCCTACAAATCTCTCCCCACCTTTCTACTAACCCCTTTCAGAGTCATTAAGGCAGTTTGGGAACCGTGAGAGCTGGTTGTCTGGCAGCACTAGGTTCTGCCCACAGAGAGAAAGTTCTTTTCCTTTAAACACAGTCTTCCCCCAGTGCCTCTGCCTAGTCTTTATTCCTGGCAATATTTTGCCTCCTCTTTGTTAATTATTCCAGGAGATTTTCTCTATGTCCAGTAAGGTAGTTCAGGGATTCCCTTCTAACACAAAATATAGTGCATTAGATTGTTTTAAAGGGCCTTAGAGGAAAATTAACTGTGCTTAATGAGATAGAAAATGAGGTGTTGCTATTTTTATATTAGTGTGATTGGGAAAGGTCTCTTTGATAAAGGTGAGCAGATAATTGAATAAAATAAGGGTTGGGAGAAAGATGATCTGAGGCAGAGGGAACAGCTCATGCAAAGGCTCTGAGGTGGCAGAGTGGTAAGCAGGTATTCAAGGAAAAGCAAGAAAGTCAGTATGGCTGGAGCACAACCAATGAGAAGAATGACAGAAGTGAGGTCACAGACTATTGGGGAACCAGATCACTTAAGGTTTAAAGGCTTTTACTCTGAGAAAGACAGGAAACCATTGGAGAGTTTTGAGCAGAAGAAAGACATGATTTGACTTAAGTTTTAAAAGGATCACTGGCTGTGTGTTGAGAATAGACTATAGGGAAACAGAAAAGGAAAAAAGAAAACCAATTAAGGAAATTATCGCAATAATTCAGGTGAGAGATGATAGTACCTTAACCAATGTTATAGCCTGTGGATATGGATGAGAAAACTGGAACAGAGAGATGCTGAGAATTGGTAGGATTATGGATATATATTTAAGGTGGAGCCAACAAGATTTCCTAAAAGATTACTGGTACATTATGAGGAAAGAAAGGAATAAAAAAAAAAAGTACAAAGTTTTTGGCCCAAACATCCAACTGGATAGATCAATTGTTATTGGTAGAGATGAGCCTGCTGCAGGAAAATTAGAATCAAGAGGAAAATCAGAAGTTCTGTTTTGAACACGTTGACTTTAAATTTGTATTAAACATCCTTGTAGAGATTTTGAATGGGCAGAAAGAATTTCAGGTGAGAGGTCTAGAATAAACTATAGCTTTGAGCATCAGTGGCATATAGCTATTTAAAGCCATGATGAAACCATGGACCACATGAAATTGTAGATAGACAGGACAGTGTTTATTTATTTTATTTTTGTTAAAGATTTTATTTATGTATTTGACAGAGAGAGACACAGTGAAAGAGGGAACACAAGCAGAGGGAGTGGGAGAGGGAGAAGCAGACTTCCCGCGAAGCAGGGAGCCCAACACAGGGCTCGATCCCAGGACCCTGAGATCATGACTTGAGCCGAAGGCAGACGCTTAACGACTGAGCCACCCAGGCGCCCCCAGGACAGTGTTTAAAGAGGTCAAGTAGATGTGGAGGAGTCACCAAAGGTAACTGAGAAGGAGCAGCCAGTGATGTAAGGGGAGAGCTCAGAGAGAGTGATGTGCCAAAGCCAAGTAAAGAATATATTCAAGAAGAAAGGAAGTGTTCAACTTTATTGAACACTGCTATGAGGTCAAGAAAGAGGAGGACTAAGAAATAACCAAAGTGGAAGGTTGAAAAGTAGAAGTTGACCTACAGTTGGACTTTTAATATATTTTCTCTTAAAAATTTAAAGGACCGAGGATGTGGAGACAGGGAAACCATTTATTCAGGAGAAATAAAATTAAGAGTTTGGGCCAGTATAAAATGAGAAAATTTTGGTGTAGATGGGGGCCATAGAAGAGAGATTGCAGAGAATGAAAGGAAAAAAACTGAATAATTACTATTAAAATGTTTGGGGGGCTTCCCTCTCTTTCATAACTATGCTTAATCAATATTACAGCATTGCTTTTCTCATAAAATGCCATTTTTATTACATAATTATAAAACTAAATCATGAGAGAAAATAGTAAATGCAATCCATCATCAGTGTTCACATCTCATCAAAGGAATATACCAGGAAGTCTCTTCCACTCCCTGAAGCCTCCTGCCCCTTGCCCAACTATTTTTGGATTCTGGTTGTTCCACTATTCTTTTAAAGCCTAGGGTATCTTCTTGGGGGACATTTCTGGATAGAGATATTCAGAACAGAGTAATCCTTCTCATAAAAACAACAGAGCATAAAGGTTTCAAGAGATGGAATGTGTCTAGATAACATTTCATTTGTTGTCTCATTTCTTCTGAACCATAATGTGCTTCATTTCCATTTGTAAGCATTGTAACAGAAGACATGAAATGGCTCTGAAAAAACTGCTACTTCTATTGTATGAGGTTTACTACTTTCTTCTTGATTTAAACATTGCTTGGACATAGTGACGCTATTTGGCCTTTTTATGGTAAAACTGTTTTTTTTTTTAAAGTCAGATTCTACAGATATTTTAAATTCAACATGCTAACTACATCCTGCACTGGCATCTAATTCAAGTTCCTAATTATAAAACCATCTTTCCCTGCTTTCATTTCATTCTTTGTGATCAGGACTGGTGTGTTTTTGTGTGCATGCATGGCATCTACAGCCCAGCATCCTGCACACCAGATGCATTTGCATAATGAAACTGACTGACCTGGAAAAACAATACTAAAAATTTTGTCTTAGTCTTGAATTATTAGAAAATCTTGAATTATTAGAAAAAATATTAAAAATTTTGTCTTAGTCTTGAATTGTTAGAAAATATATTGGGTTGTTGAACATGAATTTAAACATGTCAATGAACAGAATCATAGATGTATCTTGCCGTTCAATTTCCTCTTAGCGCTTTAAGACATTTTCTTATATTTTTCCCCAAGAAACTTACTTATAACTTTTAGTTTAATTGAAGCAGGGATTGTTTTTTGGCTAAGATGAAAATCATAAACAACATTCACAATATGAGTTTATATATGGAAGTATATTAAGAAAATGTATGTGCTTTTATTCGTGTACTGAGATAGAAGATGCTCAACAATTAGGAACCCAAATTACCAAACCAAGCACCATAAGTTACTTTGACAGGAAGCCATTCAGGCAAAACAAAAGTTGATAAAATGGTAGGAGTTAGACAGGAGAAGAATAAACAGGATAAATGGCATTCTATAGTTGCCTTGTAAAGGCAGCCATTTTGATGTGTGGACTTTTTCACACAATCCCAAAACAAACTATATTAAAATTTCAACTCCTTTTAATATTGAGAAATGTGTGACATCATCATTGTCACTCCGTTCCTTGGCAAAGAAACTAGTAAGGCATGAGGGGTAAGAGTTGGGGTAGAAGGGAGGGTAAGGATGGGGAGACACCCAGACACCATCTGGCAGACAAACTACAGATAATCAAGGCATGTATTTACCAAATTGATTTCAAAAAAGGCCATCAATCATTCTTCTTTTTTTCTATTTGTCAAATTTCATGTTTATTTGTTTTTTTCTTTTTTTAATTTAATTTAATTTTATTATGTTATGTTAGTCACCATACATCATTAGTTTTTATTTTATCATGTTATGTTAATCACCATACATTACATCATTAGTTTTTTTTTTATTTTTTTATTGTTATGTTAATCCCCATACATTACACATCATTAGTTTTTGATGTAGTGTTCCATGATTCATTGTTTGTGCATAACACCCAGTGCTCCATGCAGTACGTGCCCTCTTTAATACCCATCACCAGGCTAACCCATCCCCCCACCCCCTCCCCTCTAGAACCCTCAGTTTGTTTCTCAGAGTCCATAGTCTCTCATGGTTCGTCTCCCCCTCCGATTCCCCCCCTTCATTTTTCCCTTCCTTCTCCTAATGTCCTTCATGCTATGCCATCAATTATTCTTAACTAAAGCAACTATCCATTGTCTAAGAATTTACATGAATGAATGGTCCAAGTGTCAAATTCTGGTTTCTCTTTTAAAACTGTAATAGCCAAACTAATTTATTTTAAATCAATACATAGAACCTCTGCTTAATCATGATAGCTGGTTTTTAAAATTTGAAAATGAAGATAAGCACATATGCTTTTTGTGGACTTCCTGATATACATCGAATTTTGGGAAAGGGAGGATACTTTGGCACTAATTTGATCCACTAATATTAGCTTTGATCTCCATAGGGAATCCTTCATTATATACTTAATGATTCTCTCAGTACTCAATAAAATACATATATAAATATCCTTAAAATGAAAGTCTCCTAAGATTTCCTGGAGTTAATGTGTTCTAACTATTTCTTGGTAATTAAAAAAGAGGGAGAAAGGCCATTTTAATGTATTTGACTCAGTTGTGCCAAATGGCGGCCTCGTTAAATGTGTTAAAAAGCCTATCTAGTCGAAAGAGCCTTGAGAAAATTACTCCATAAAGTTTTCTTGTTTCAAATGAAATCTTACAGACAGGAATTAATTTGGATTTACAGAACGTAGAGAATTTTGTTCTTGTCATTATGAGAATGATGGATGGAAAGTTTTTTTCCTTCATTGCTTTGAAAGATGTATGATTGTGCCTTTAGGAGACCACCAGATCAATCTCTTATTTCTCTATTGCAGCAAAATGTCAGATACCCAGAATACTTGAGAAATGGTGAAATCTAGTTAGCTCTCTATTTTATTTTTCTTATGTTTAAGAACTTTCTGTGCATGGTTGTTTGAACAATCACTTTAGGAGAAGTGGGTATAAGGAAAACATTATAAAATATATTAGTCCTTTTTCCTGCATTAGTTGAATATTATTTAATAAATGTTTATTGATCATCTTTTTGCTAAGCAACATTGGATGAAGAATTACATGTTTCTGCCCTCAAAAAGCTCACTATTTAACAGGAAGAGACAGGGATGTGAATGCAATTATATGGTACATCATTCAAAATACACTGACTGCTATAACAATATTAATGTTCAATGGTTTAACACAACAAGGGTTTATTTCTTGATTATATGGCTGTCCACTGTGGTACGCAGAGAGGGTGAAGTGGGCTTTCTGCTCCATGCAGCCTATTCAGGGCTCCTTCCATCTAGTGGCTATGCCATCTTTTTTGTCCTCAGAGAGCTCCACTAGATTTTCTTTTTTTTTTTAATTTTTTATTGTTATGTTAATCACCATACATTACATCATTAGTTTTTGATGTAGTGTTCCACGATTCATTGTTTGTGCATGACACCCAGTGCTTCATGCAGAACGTGCCCTCTTTAATACCCATTACCAGGCTAACCCATCCTCCCAACCCCCTCCCCTCTAGAACCCTCAGTTTGGTTTTCAGAGTCCATCGTCTCTCATGATTCGTCTCCCCCTCTGATTCCCCCCCCTTCATTCTTCCCCTCCTGCTATCTTGTTCTTTTTTTTTTCTTTCTTAACATATATTGCATTATTTGTTTCAGAGGTACAGGTCTGTGATTCAACAGTCTTGCACAATTCACAGCGTTCACCATAGCACATACCCTCCCCAATGTCTATCACCCAGCCACCCCATCCCTCCCACCCCACCCCCCACTCCAGCAACCCTCAGTTTGTTTCCTGAGATTAAGAATTCCTCATATCGGTGAGGTCATATGATACATGTCTTTCTCTGATTGACTTATTTCGCTCAGAATAACACCCTCCAGTTCCATCCACGTCATTGCAAATGGCAAGATCTCATTCCTTTTGATGGCTGCATAATATTCCATTGTGTATATATACCACATCTTCTTTATCCATTCATCTGTCAATGGACATCTTGGCTCTTTCCACAGTTTGGCTATTGTGGACATTGCTGCTATAAACATTGGGGTGCACGTACCCCTTCGGATCCCTACATTTATATCTTTGGGGTAAATACCCAGTAGTGCAATTGCTAGATCATATGGTAGCTCTGTTTTCAACTTTTTGAGGAACCTCCATACTGTTTTCCAGAGTGGTTGCCCCAGCTTGCATTCCCACCAACAGTGTAGGAGGGTTCCCCTTTCTCCGCATCCCCGCCAACATCTGTCGTTTCCTGACTTGTTAATTTTAGCCATTCTGACTGGTGTGAGGTGGTATCTCATTGACGTTTTGATTTGGATTTCCCTGATACCGAGCGATGTTGAGCACTTTTTCATGTGTCTGTTGGCCATTTGGATGTCTTCTTTGGAAAAATGTCTGTTCATGTCTTCTGCCCATTTCTTGATTGGATTATATGTTCTTTGGGTGTTGAGTTTGATAAGTTCTTTATAGATTTTGGATACTAGCCCTTTATCTGATATGTCATTTGCAAATATCTTCTCCCATTCTGTCGGTTGTCTTTTGGTTTTGTTGACTGTTTCCTTTGCTGTGCAAAAGCTTTTTATCTTGATGAAGTCCCAATAGTTCATTTTTGCCCTTGCTTCCCTTGCCTTTGGCGATGTTTCTAGGAAGAAGTTGCTGTGGCTGAGGTCGAAGAGGTTGCTGCCTGTGTTCTCCTTTAGGATTTTGATGGACACCTGTCTCACATTTAGGTCTTTCAACCATTTGGAGTCTATTTTTGTGTGTGGTGTAAGGAAATGGTCCAGTTTCATTCTTCTGCATGTGGCTGTCCAATTTTCCCAACACCATTTGTTGAAGAGACTGTCTTTTTTCCATTGGACATTCTTTCCTGCTTTGTCGAAGATGAGTTGACCATAGAGTTGAAGGTCCATTTCTGGGCTCTCTATTCTGTTCCATTGATCTATGTGTCTGTTTTTGTGCCAGTACCATACTGTCTTGATGATGACAGCTTTGTAATAGAGCTGGAAGTCCGGAATTGTGATGCCGCCAGCTTTGCTTTTCTTTTTCAACATTCCTCTGGCTATTCGGGGTCTTTTCTGGTTCCATACAAATTTTAGGATTATTTGTTCCATTTCTTTGAAAAAAGTGGATGGTATTTTGATGGGGATTGCATTGAATGTGTAGATTGCTCTAGGTAGCATTGACATCTTCACAATATTTGTTCTTCCAATCCATGAGCATGGAACGTTTTTCCATTTCTTTGTGTCTTCCTCAATTTCTTTCATGAGTATTTTATAGTTTTCTGAGTACAGATCCTTTGCCTCTTTGGTTAGATTTATTCCTAGGTATCTTATGGTTTTGGGTGCAATTGTAAATGGGATCGACTCCTTAATTTCTCTTTCTTCTG